>NW_026947524.1:4200000-4667500 GCF_034190915.1 Cavia porcellus | reverse complement strand
CAAAACCTAACCCCTAACCCTAATCCTAAACCTAACCCTAAGCCTAATATGTAACCCTAACCCAAAGCCTAACCCTAACCCTCACCCTAACCATAACTCAAACCCAAACCTTTTAACCCTAACCCTAACCCTAAACCTAAACCTAACAGTAACGCTAAACCTAACCCTAACCCCTAAACCTAAACCTATCCCTATAACTATCCCTATCCCTAACCCTAACCCTAACCCTAACCCTAACCCTAACCCTAACCCTATCTGTAATGCTAACCCTAACAATAAACCTAATCCTAACCCTAAACCTATCCCTAACCCTAATACTAATACTGTGCCTAACACTTACACTATCTATAACCCTAAACCAAACTGCTAACACTAAAACTAAGCCTAACCCTAACCAGAACACTAACCCTAATCCATACCCCTAATCTTAAGCCTTACTATAACACTAACCCTAACCATAATACTAGACCCTAACCCTAACCCTAACCCTAACACTAACACTAACACTAACACTAACACTAACCCGATAACTTATCCGTAACACTAACCCTAACAGTAACACACCCTAACGGTAACCATTAATGTAACCCTAACCCTAACAGTAACCCTAACCAGAACCCTAAACACAACCGTAACAACTATCCCATAACCCTAGCCCAAATGCTAACACTAACCCTAACAATAATAATAACCCTAAAACTAACCCTAAGCCTAACCCTAAACCTAATCATAACCCAAAGCCTAACCGTAATCCAAAGCCTAACCCTGACCATATCCCTAACACCTAACCCCTAAATCTAAACTTAACCTAACCCTAACCGTAACCCTAACCCTAAAACTAATGCTTACCCTAACCCTAACCTCTAAAACAAAACCCTAAACCTAACACTAACCCTAAACCTAATCATAAACCCTAACCCTAACCCAAACCCTAAAACTAACTCTAAGCATAACACTAAACCTAAACCAAACCCTAACCCTAACCGTAACCCTAACACTAACAATAACCCTATCCCTAATCACTAACCTTAACCCAAACCCTAAACCTTAACCCATAACATTAGCCCTTAATCTAACCCAAACCCTAACCCTAACACTAACCTTAACACTAACTATAACCCTAACCTTCTAAACTTTACGCTAAACCTAATCCTAAACCTAAAACTAACACTAACCCTAACCCCTAACCATAACACTAACCCTAATCCTAACCCTATCCCCAACCCTAAACCTAACCCTAACCCTATCCCTAATACTACCCCTAACAATAAACCTAACCCTAACTGTAACCTATGCCTAAACCTCATCCTAATACTGATCCTAACACTAAACCTAACCCTAACACTAACACTAGACCTAATCCCTAACACTAACCCTAATCCTAACCCCTAACCATAACACTAACCCTAATCCTAACCCTATCCCTAACCCTAACCCTATCCCTAACACTAACCCTAACAATAAACCTAACCCTAACCGTGAACCTATGCCTAAAACTCATCCTAATACTGAGCCTAACACTAAACCTAACATAACACTAACACTAGCTCTAATCCCTAACACTAACCCTAATCCTAACCCTAACGCAAACACTAACCTATATCTGTCACCCTAACCGTAATATTTATCACTAACCCTAACTGTAAAACTAACCCCTAAATTGAACCCTAACCTAACCCTAATCTTAAACGGAACGCTAACCCTAACACTAATGCTAACCCTAAATTCTAACCCTAAACCTAACACTAACCATAACCCTAACACTGACCATAACACTAAACTCTAAACCTAATTCTAACTCTAACCCTAACACTAACCTTAACAATAAACCAAGACCAAACCTAACACTAACCCTAGCCCTAACGTAACACTAACCCCTAACACTAACCCTAACCCTTAGCCCTAACCTTAATCATAACGCTAACCTTAACCCTAAGCCTGAACACTAACCCTAACTCTAACCCTAACGCTTACCTCTAACCATAACACTAACCCTAACCCTAACCATAACCCTAAATTGTAACCATAACATTAACCCTATCACTAAACCTAGCCCTAACTCTAACCCTCACACAAATCCTAAATCTAACCCTAAACCTAACCATAACCCTAAACGTATCCCTAATACCTAGCCCCTAGCCCTAACCCTAAACCTCACACTAACCCCAAACCTAACCCTAAACCTAACAATGACCCTAACCCTAACCCTAAACCTATTCATAACCCTAACCATAACCATAAACTGAAGCCTACACCAAACCTTTCCCTAACACCTAACCTCTCACCCTAATCCTAAACCTAACAAACCCTAACCCTAACCCAAACCCTAACACTTAATCCTAATAACAACCCTAAACCTAACCGTAACCCTAAAACAAACCCTAACCCTAACTCTAACCCTAACCCTTAATCCTAATAACAACCCTAACACTAACCCTAAACCTAAACCAAACACTAACCTTAAACCTAACTCTAAACCATAACACCAAACCCTAAATCTAACCCTAACCACAACCCAAACCCTAACCCTAACACCAACCCTAACCTTGACTAAACCTAAACCTAAACCTTAACCGATCTCGAACTCTAAGACTAACCCAAACCTAATCCATAACCCTAAACCTAACACTAACCCTAACCCTATCCGTAAACCTAAATGTAAACCTAACCCTAACATTAACCCTAACATTAACCCGAACCCTATCCCTAATTCTTAACTCTAACCCTAACCGTAAATCCTAACCTCTAACCCTAAACCTTAATCTAAACCAAACCCTAACACTAACACTAACCCTAACCCTAAGTCTAACCCTAACCTTCTAAACCTCACACTAACCCTAATTCTAAACCTGACACTAACCCTAAGCCTAACCCTAAACCCTAACCATAACCCTAACCCAAACTCTAACCCTATCCGTAACCCTAACCCTAACCCTAAAACTATCCCTAACAATAACCCTAACAATAAACCTAACCCTAACCATAAACCTATACATAAAATTTATCCTAATACTGAGCCTAACACTAACCTTAGCCTTTACCCTAACACTAACCTTAATACCTAGCACTAACCCTAACCCTGAAACCTAACCCTAACCATAACCCTAATCCGTCACCCTAACCGTAACCTTTTTCATAATGCTAACCCTAACCATAACCCTAACCCCTAAACCGAACCCTAACCTAACCCTAAACTTAAACCGAACCCAAACCCTAACACTACTGCTAACCCTAAATTCTAACCCCAACCCTAATCATTACCATTACCCTAACACTAACCCTAACCCAAACTCTAACCCTAATCCTAACCCTAACCCTAACCCTAACCCTAACCCAAATCCTAACCCTAACCCTAACCCTAAACCTAACATAACACTAACCCCTAACACTAACCCTAACCCTTAGCCCTAACACTAACCACAACTCTAACCTTAACCCTATGCCCGTACAGTAACCCTAACAATAACCCTAACGCTAACATCTAATCCTAAACTAAGCCCTAACCTTAACACTAACACTAACCCTAACACTAATGTCTAACAATAACCCTAACCCTATCCCTAACCCTAACTCTAACCATAACCCTGAACTGTAACTGTAACACGAGCCCTTTTGCTAAACCTAACTCTAACCCTAACTTTTAACCCAAACCCTAATCCTAATCCTAAACCTAAACATAACCGTAATCCTAACCCTAACCATTAACCCTAACCCTAACCATTAACCCTAACCCTAACCATAACCCTAACTCTGAAACTAACCCTAACACTAACCTTAACCCTAACCCTAACTGTATCCCTAAAACCTAACCCCTAACCTTTAACCCTAACCCTAAACCTAACACTAACCCTAACACTAAGCCTAAACTTAATGCTAATCCTAAACCTAAACTTAAACCTAATCATAACCCAAATCCTAACAGCAACCTGAAGCCTAACCCTAACAATATCCCTAACACCAAACCCCTAACCCTAACACTAAGCCTAACACTAATCCTAAGCATAACCCTAACATTAACACTAAAGCTAACCCTAACAATAACCGTATCCCTAACACCTAACCCCTAACCCTAACCCTAAACCTAATACTAACCCTAAACCTAAACCTGAACCTAACACTAACCCTAACCCTAACCCTGAATCTAATCATAACCCTAACCCTAATTTAAGGTGAAGCCTAACCTTAATCCTATCCCTAAGATCTAAGCCCTAACAATAACCCAAAACCTAATTCTAACCCTAAGCCTAATCCTATCCCTAAGTCTAAACACTAACCCTAACCGTAACCATTAAACACTAACCCTAAACCTAAGAGTAACCCTAAACCTAAGCATAATCCGAAGTGTAAGCCTGACCCTATACCTAAAACCAAAGCCCTAAACCTGACCCGAACCTAGACTAAGCGTAACCGTAACGCTAACCCTAACGCTAACCCAACCTTAACCCTAACTCTAACCCTAATGCTAACCTCTAATCATAACCTTAACACTAACCCTGACCATAACCATAACCATAACCCTAAACTGTAACCGTAACACTAACCCTATCCCTAAACCTAACCCTAAGCCTAACCTTAACCCGAAACCTATCCCTAACCCAAATCCTAAACCTAACCCTAACCTTAAACCTAAACCTAAAACGAAGCCTAACCAAAAGCCTAACCCTAAACCTAACACTATTCCTAACCTCGAACTCTAACCCTAACACTAAAAATAACCCTAACATTAACCCTAAACCAAACCCTATACCCTAAACCTAACCCTAACCTTAACTTAATCATAACCCTAAACCTGGTTATGGTTTAGGGTTATGATTAACCCTAACCCTAACCCATAACCTGAAGCCTAACCTGAACCCTATCCCTAACAACTAAGCTCTAACCATAACCCTGAAACTAACTCTAACCCTAAGCCTTATCCTAACCCTAACACTAAACTCTAACTCGAACCCTAACACTAACCCTAAACCTAACCCTAATCCTATGCCTAAATCTAACCCTAAACCTAACGATAAGCCTAACCCGAAACCTAATCCTAACCCTAACACTAACCCTCAACCTAAACTTAACCCTAAACCTAACAATATTTCCGTACACTACCCATAAACCTAAGCCTAAACCTAACACTAAACTTAACCCTAACCATAAATTTAACCGTATACCTAACACTAACCATAACCCTAACCATAACCCTAAATTCTAACCCTAATCCTAACCCTTCGGCTATCCTTAACTCTAAACCTAAATGTAACCCTAACACCAAACCTAACCCTAAAGCTAAACTCTAACCTAACCCTAACCCTAATCCTAATCCTAACACTATCCCTAACCTTATTCCTAGCGCTAACCATAACCCTAATCCTAAACCTAACCATAATCCTAACCCTAACACTAAACATAATCCTAACTCTAAAACTAACCCTAACAATAACCCTAACCCTAACCCCTAACCCTAACCCTAACCATAAACATAAGCCTATCCTCAACCCAAAACCTAACCCTAACCCTATCTGTAACACTAACCCTAACAATAAACCTAACCCTAACCCTAAACATATCCCTAACGTAATCCTAATACTGAGCCTAACACTAACTCTATCTGTAAACCTAAGTCAAATGCCTAACACCAAACATTACCATAACCCTAACCCGAACACTAACCCTAATCCGTATCCCTAACCTTAAGCCTTACCATAACCCTAATCCTAACCGTAAACCTAGCCCCTAACCCTAACCTTAAGCCTAACACTAAACCTATCCCTAAGGCCTAACCCTAACCCTAACACTGACACTAACCATAGCTGTAACCCTTAATGTAACCCTAACCCTAACTGTAAACCAAACGATAACTCAAAAAATATACTTAACACCTAACCACTAACACTAATCCAAATGATAACACTAACTCTAAGTGTAATCCTAACTCTAAGGGGAACCCTAATGCTAACCCTAAGCCTAATCATAACCCGAACCCTAACTGTAATCCGAAGCCTAACCCTGATGCTATTCCTAACACCTATCCCCTAAATATAATCCTAACCTGACCCTAGCCCTAACAGTAACACTAAAACTAACACTAACCCTAACTCTCACCCTAACCTCTAACACTAACCCCTAACCCTAAACATAACCATAACCCTAACCCTAAACCTCACCCTAACCCTACCCCTAATCCTAACCCTAACCCTAACACTAACCCTAACACTAATCCTAACGCTGACCCTAACTTCTAACTCTAACCCCTTACCCTAAACCTAACCATAACCCTAAACCTAACACCCAAACTAACCCTAACTCTAACCCTAACCTTAACCCTAACCCTAACCCTAACACTAAGCCTCACCCTAACCCTAACCCTAACCCTAATCCTAAAGCTAACAATAACCCTAAACCTAACCCTAACTCTAAACCTAACGCTAGCCCTAACCCCAACCCTAAATCTAACGCTAACCCAAATCTTAAATGTAAGCCTAAACCTAACCCTAAACCTAACCCTAACCATAACCTTAACCCCTAAACTTAACCTTCACCCTCACCCTAACCCTAACACTAAACATAGTGCCTAAACTATCCATTAACCTAACCTAACCATAACACTAGCACTAACCATAAACCTAACCTAGCTGTAACCATAACAATAATCCTAACCCTAACCCTAACCCTAACCTTAACCCTCTAAAACTAACCCATAACCTAACACTAACCATAAGCCTAACCCTAACGCTAACCCTAACCCTAACCCTAACCCTTGACATATCCCTAAACCTAATCAAAACTGTAACCCTAACCCTAACACTAAACCTTAAGCTAACCTCTAACCCTAATCCTAACCCTAAGGCTAACCCTAAACCTAAACCTAAGCCTACCCCTACCCCTAACCCTAATTATAACCCTAAGAATAACCCCTAACTCCTAACCCCTAACCCTAATCCTAACCCTAACCTAACCCTAACACTAACCATAAACTTATCACTAACATCTAACCCCTAACCTAACCCTAGCACAAACCATAAACATATCAATAACACCTAACCCCTAACCCTAAACATAACCCTAACACTAACCCTAAACCTAATCCCTAAACCAGCCCTAACCCTAACACTAACACTATACCTAACCATATTCCTAGCCCTAACCCTAACCCTAATCCTAACCCTAAACCTAACACTAACCATAACCCTAGCCCTAACCCTAATCAATAACACCAAAACTAACCCTAACCCTAAACCTATCCTTAAACCTAAACCTAACTGTAACCCTATCTGTAACCCTAATCCTAATAAACCTAACCCTAACCCTAAACCTATCCCTAACCCTAATCCTAATACTGAGCCTAACACTAACGCTATCTGTAACCCTATACCAAATCCCTAACCCTAACCCTAACCCTAACCAGAACACTAACCCTAATCTGTACACCTAACATTAAGACTTACCATAACCCTAACCCTAACAATAAAACTAGCCCCTAAACCAAACCCTAACCCTAACCCTAAACCTATCCCTAACACTAACACTAACACTAACTGTAACACTTAATGTAACCCTCACCTTAAACATAACCCTAACCATAACCCTAAACATATCCTTAACACATAACCCCTAAGCCAAACCCAAATGCTAACACTAATCCTAACCATAATTCTAACCATAACCATAACCCCAACCCTCTAAACCTAACCATAACCATAACACTAAACTTATCAAGTATTCCTAACCCTGACAAAATCCCTAACACTTAAACCCTAAACCTAACCCTAACATACACATAACCCTAACTGTAAACCTACCCCTAACACTAACACTAAAACTAACACTAACTTCTAACCCTAATCCTAATCCTAATTGTAACCATAACCCTAACCCTAACATTATCGTTAACACCTAACCCCTAAACCTAACTCCAACCTAAACCTAACCCTAACTCTAACACTGTCCGTAACCCCAATCCTAACACTAACACTAACTTCTAACCCTAACCATAACTGTAACCATAAATTTAACGCTAACTCTAACCCTAAACTCTAACTCTAACCTGAACCCTAACACTAATCTCTAACTCTAATTTTTAACCTTATCCCAAACACTCACCCTTACCCTAACCATAACCCTATGCCCTAAACCTAACCCTAAAACAAACCCTAATACTAACATTAAACTCTAACCCTAAGCCTAGCCCTAAACTTAACCCTAACCCTATAACTATCCCTAACCTTAAACCTAACCCTAAACCTAACCCTAAACAAAACCCAAACCCTAACCCTAAATATAAGCCTAAACCTAACCCTATACCTAACCGTAAAACACAGCCTAACCCTAACCAGAAACCTAACCCTAAAGTGAAGCCTAACCCAAAGCCTAATCTCTAACGCTAACACTAACCCTAACCCTAACACTAACCCTAACGCTAATGATAAACCTAACCCTAACCCTGTCCCTAACACTTAAACCTAACACTAACCCTAACCCTAACTAACCACAAACGTAACCCTAACCTAACTGAAACTAACCCTAAATTTAACCCTAACTCTAACCCTAACCTAACACTAACCCTAACCCTAAATTTAACCCTAACCCTAATCTCTAACCCTAACCATAACCCTAACACTAAAACTAACACTAACCCTATAATCCTAAGTGTAAGCCTAAGCCTAACCCTAACCATAAACTCTAACCCTAAACCTAAACCTAACCCTAACCGTAACCCTAACACTAACACACTAACCTCTAAATCTAACCTAAACCTAACAATAACCATAAACCTAACCCAAATCTATATGTAATTCTAAACCTAACCCTAACCCTAACCCAAACACTAACCCCTAACCCATTCCCTAAATATAACCTTAACCGTAAACTTAACTTTTAACCCTAACACCAACCTTAACCCTAACCCTAACAAATAACCATAACACTAAACCTAACCCTACACCTAACCTTAACACTAACTCTAAACCTAACCCTAACCACAACACGAACCTTAATAGTAATCCTAACCCTAACACTAAATTCTAAACCCGAACCAAACCCAACAATAATCCTAAACCTAACACGAAAAGCCTAAGACCAACCCTAAACCTAACCCTAATCCTAACCTAAATACTAAACCTAATGCTACCATCTAACCAGTAGCCCAACACTAACCCTACCCTAACACTAACATTAAACCTAAACCCAAATCTACCTGTAACCCGAACCCTAACCCTAACCCTAACACTAACACTAACACTAACACTAACACCTAACCATTACCCTAACCTAACCATAACCCTAAACCTAACCCCTAATCCTAACCTTAACGCTAAGCCATAAACCCAACCGTAACCCTAAATCTAGCCCTAAGCCCTAACCCTAACACTAAAACTAACCCTAACCCTAAACTCTAACCCTATCCTTAACCATAAGCCTAATCCTAATCCTATAAAACTAAGCATAAGCCTAACCCTAACCCTAAACATAACCCTAAACCTAACCCTAAAATCTAACCCTAACCTTAATCTTTACCCTAACCCTGTAACCCTAAGCCTAACCCTAAACCTAACCCTAAACATAACCCTAACCCTAACCATAACACTAACCATAACCTCTAACCCGAACCCTAACCCTAACCCTAAATCTAACACTTACACTAACCTCGAACTCTAACCCTAACCCTAACCCTAACCCTAAACCAAACCTAACCCAAACCCTAAACCTAACCCTAACCCTATAATCCTAAGCCTAAATCTAAACATAACCCTAAACCTAACCCTAACCCTAAATCTAACCCGAACTGAAACCCTAGCCAAAAGCCTAACATCTAACCCTAACACTAATCCAAAGCCGAACACTAACCATAACGCTAACTCTAAACCTAGACCTAACCTCTTACCCTAAACCTATCCCTAACCAAAAAACTAACACTAATACTCACACTAACCCCTAACCATTACCCTAACCCTAACCCTAATCTTAACCCTATAATCCTAAGCCAAAGCCTAAGCCTAAGCCTAACACTAACCCTAACCCTAAGCCTTACACAAAACCCTAACCCTAACACTAACCATAACCTCTAACCCTAATCCTAACCCTTTCACTAACCTCTAACTCTAATCCTATACTTAAACCTAACTCTAAACCTAACCCAAACGTAAGCCTAACCCAAACCTAAGCCTACCCCAAAACCTAACCCTTACACTAAACCTAACCCTAAACTTAACCCTAACCCAAAATCTAACCCTGTATCCTAACCCTAACCCTAACACTAACCCTAACCCTAACTGTAATCCATAACCTTAACCCTAATCATAAGCCTAACTTTAACCCTAAGACTAATCCGAACCCAAACACTAAACATAACCTTAACCTATCCCTACCCCTAACTTCTAACCCTAAACCTAATCCTAACACTAACACTCTAACCCTAACCCTAACAATAACCCTAACCCCTAACGCCAAACCCGAATCTTAACCCTAACATTAACCCTAAAACTAACCCTAAACCTAAGCCAAATCCTGAAACTAATCCTAACCCTAACCATAACTCTAACCCTAACCCGAACCCTAAAACTATCCCTAACGCTTACCCTAACGCTAAACTCACCCTAACACTAACCCTAACCCTAATACAAGCCAAACTTCTAACCCTCACCCTAACCCTAATCTTAAACCTCAAACTAACCCTAATCCTTAACATAACCCTAAAGCTAACTTCTAAACATAACCCTAACCCTAAACCTAAGCTTCAAACCTAAACCTAACACTAACACTAACACTAACACTAAACACTTACCCTAACCCTAACACTATCCTTAATGCTAACCCTAACTCTAACCACTATCCATAACAGTAAACCTAATGCTACACCTAACCATGACCCTAACTCTAACCCTTAAACTAACCCCAACACTAACGTTAACTCTAAGCCTAACACTAAACTCTAACCCTAACCATAACCATAACACTAAACTCTAACCGTAACCCTAACCAAAACTCTAAACCTAACCCTAACCCGAACTTCTAATCCTAACACTAACCCTAAACCTGAGCATTAACATTACCCCTAACCCTAACCCTAACCTCAAAGCCTAACCCTAACCCTAACCCTAACTGTAATGCTAACCTTAACCCTAAACCTAAGGCTAACATCGAACCATAACACTAACTCTAAAACTAACCTAACACTAACACTAAACCTAAACCCAAATTTAACTTTAATGCTAACCCTAACCCTAATCATAAGACTAACACTAACCCCTAACCATTACCTTAACCCTAACCATGACACTAACCTTAACCCCTAAACCTAACCCTAATGCTAAGCCCTAAACAAAACCCAACCCTAACCTAAACCCTAACCCTAAGCCTAACACTAATCCTATAATCCTAAGCCTAAGCCTAACCTAACCCTAACCATAACTCTAAAACTAACTCTAACCTTAACTGTAACCCTAACCTTAAACCATAACCATAACCCTAACCCTAACCCTGTAGTCCTAAGCCTAACCCAAACCCTAAGCCTAAACATAACCCTAACCCTAACCCTAACCCTAACCTCTAACCCTAACCCTAACCCTAATCCTAACCATTACACTAACCTCTAACTCTAACCCTAAACCTAATGCTAAACCAAAACCAAACCCAAACCTAACCCAAACTCTAAACCTAACCATAACCTTAACCCTAACCGTAACCCTATAACCCTAAGCCTAACCCTAACCCTACCCCTAAGCATAACCCTAACCCTAACTATAACCTCTAACCCTAACTCTAACCCTAAACCTAACCCTAACCCTTACATTAAACTATAACTCTAACCGTAAACCTGACCCTAACCCTAAACCTATCACAAACCTAACCCTAACCCTAAACCTAGCCCTAAACCTAACCCTAACCCCAACCCACACTCTAACCCTAAAGCCTAACCATAACATTAACAATAACACTAACCCTAACCCTAATCCATAACCCTAACCCTAACCATAAGCCTAACCTATAACACCAAGAGTACTCCAAACCCAAGCACTAATCATAAGGCTAACCCTAACCCTAACCCTAACCCTAACCTCTAATCCTACACCTAACCCTAACCCTAACACTCTAACCTACCCCTAAACCTAACACTAACAATAACCCTAAGACTAGCTTCTAACGCCAAGCCCTAACCTTAAACCTAACACTAATCCTAACACTAACCTTAACCCTAATCCAAATCCTAACAATAACCCTAATCCTAACGCTAACCCTAAACCTGTTTAACAAATTCTAACCCTAAACCTAAATATAACCCTAACCCAACACCTAACACTAACCTCTATCCCTAATATTAATTATTACCCTAACCATAAACCTAAACTTAACCCTAATGATAACTCTAAACCTAACCATAAACCTAACCCGAACACTAACTTCTAACACTAAGCATAACCCGAAACCTAACCCTAACACTAAACTTAACTTCTAACCATATCTTTAACCTTAACACTAAACCTCAATCTAACACTAAAATTAACTCTATCGACAAATTCTAATTGTAACCCTTACCCTAACCCTAAGCCCTAAGAATAACAATAACACTAACCCTAACCCTAATCTCTAACCCTAACCCTAACACTAACCGTAACCCTAAGCCTAACTCTAATCCTATAATCCTAAGCATAACCCTAAAACTAGCCCTCACCATAACCCTAACTCTAACCCTAAACTTAACCCTAACCCTAACCCTAACCGTAATCCTAACCCTAAACCTAAACCTAACCCTGACCCTAACCCTAGCACTAACCCTTACACTAACCTCTAACTCTAAACCTAAACATAACCCTAACCCTTATCCTAACCCAAATCTAACCCTAACCCTAAACCTAACCCTAAACCTAACCCTAACTCTAAACTACAAACTAACCCTCAAGCCTAACCCTAACCCTAACCCTAACACTAACCCTTGACCGGAGCCGCGGGAGACAGGAGACCAAACTCGAGCAGGATCAGCTCTCAAAGTTTATTGCGTACAGCGAACCGGACCTAACAAGGTCCGCCACCCTCAACGTTGGTTCCTCTTCTGCCCGTTGGGGGCAGGAACAACCTCTTATAAGGGGAAGCAGTATCCAATCACAGAGAAGCACGTCTAACAAGCTGATAGGCTAGCGTCACGGGTAACTGGGCAGACATGACAATTTGGCGGGCTTGTTCAGGCCGGGAAGAACCCGGAAGTAGGAAATGGGCGCCATCATAGGCGGCTTCCCACATCTCCCCCTTTTTTATTTATTAAAATAGGATGGTCTGTGGGTCCCTCCAAGGTGTCTATGACCTTGTTACTGTTAGACACCTAGGAGTGGGCCTACCTTGTAGGCCGAGGCATGAGAGAATGTAGAGGTCTATACCCTGCTGTGCATCACCCTGTTTTGTGCATATCCTTGCGCCAGAACCATGCTCAAGGTGAGTGGTTCATTTTTTTGCAGGGCCAGGCTTTTGTGAACCGAACCTGGATGCATATAGACATTCATTCCTGCCTTCCCCCCAACCTTTGGGGTGGATGGCACTGCAGTACCCTTGGTCTTGCATCTCAATGCCAATAATTTGACTCCGGGAGGGACCCCTGGCCTTATAGGCCATGTATATCTGAGTGGAGCCTGTCTTAGGTTGACCGGGAGGGCTTTTCCCGTCTTACCCATCATAGGCTTGCCCACTCAGCTCTTATAGCTGATGTTCTGCAATGTGAAGGAGATATGCGGCGGCCTGCTGGCCTGATGGGCCACCTGCTGCCATTTGCATGGCTGCCATGGCTGTGATCTTAACCTGCTGCTGAGTTTGTATGAGGCGATCTAACAAGCATTTAATAACCACAAGCCCCACTAGGATGGCCACGGCAATCAGGATCCAAGTAGTCAGGTTGGGCCAGGAGAACCAGGAGGTGATGCGTTCCCACAAACTAGCTATAACACTGCCTAAAGTTGATAAATCAAACCTGACTGGACCTAGTTGGATACCGTCCATATTGTCAAGTTCCTGACCGACTATGAGGGACAAATTGTGAAACTTAGGTAGGTAGGTGTCTTGCAGCCAAGCTGTCATATTTTTAACAGTGTTGGTCAAATTTGTGCAAACAGGGGTGATTAATAGGAACCTACAGAATAGAAAAAGCTCCAAACCAGACATTTTAGTTTGTAGATGGTCTCGGGCGCTGAGCGTCGGTCCCAGAAGGGTCGAGTTGACTTGTGTCCACGGGCTTATCCTCCTGTTCTTTATCAGGAACTGGTGGGGAGTTTACTGCTCGCATCAATCTTTCCGGGACCCACAGCGGTTCGCAGCCTGGTTCCTGTGGGAAGACACAAACCGCACCTCGGGTCCAGCTAACCACTGGATCCGGGCCCATCCATTGTCCTGTAAGGACATCTTTCCATCTCACCAGCCCTTTGTCGGCCGGGGACGGGTTATTGTGCTCCATGGCAGGGGAATGATTATTGTGATTAAGGTTTAAAAAATTTATGGTAAAGAGTGCCAATGATATTCTTCCTTTGGGCGTTAGGCCATGGCCTATCCCCTCTTTTTGCTTTTGTAAGACACCCTTGAGTGTCCGATGGGATCGCTCAATGATGCCTTGTCCTTGAGGGTTATATGGAATGCCATGCTTAAGGACAACATCCATTTGTTGACAGAATGTTACAAAAGTTTTGCTGGTGTAAGCAGGACCATTGTCTGTTTTTAATATATTGGGCTTTCCCCAAGCAGCCCAGGCTGCAAGACAATGATTAATAGCATGGGTGGCCCTTTCTCCAGGTTCTGCCAAAGCAAACATAACCTGAGAAGCGGTATCTACCGAAACATGAACATATTTAAGTTTTCCGAATTCTGGAATGTGTGTAACATCCATTTGCCAAATATGATTTGGGCGAAGTCCTCTTGGGTTAATGCCAATAGATTGTTGGGGTGAAGAGATCACACAAGCTGGGCAATACCGTACAATCTCTCGTGCTTGTGCTCTCGTGATGTTGAAGCGCGCCATGAGGGTGCGGGCATTAACATGGAACTGAGAGTGGAATTTTTGGGCTGCTTCCAGAGGGTTGGGAAAGGTGAAGACCCATATCGGGCGCGTGGCCGAGTCTTCCAAGGCATTGCCCTCCGCCAAGGGCCCAGGTAAATTAGTATGGGCTCTGATATGTGAGATGAACACTTTTGAGGTTTTATTCCATAACTGATGTTGAATACCTAGGAATATGGAGGCTACTGTTGAAGAGGGTTTAATGGGACCCGCCGTCTCCAGAACTTGGAGAGCATTTACCACATAAGGAAGGAACGTCCTCCTCCTCCCCTAGAAGGGGGCGCAGGAGGTAATCCGGGAAGTAGCTCTCCCTCTAACCAGGGCGGTGCCATAGGTTGTGGGCGCCCTCTGGCGGCCACGGGTGGAGGTGGCAGCCCAGGGAGCAACTCCTCTTCTGGCCACGGCGGTGCAGTAGGGCCTGGCGCCCTGAAGGGGGCGACCATGGGTCGCGAGCTTCGGAGCCCTTGTGTTTCTCTGGAGGCCCAAAGTCAGGTGTGACTTCGGGCTCCTCCGAGCACTCGGATCGAGCTTTGTCAAGAGCCTGTCGGGCTGAGCAAAGCCCAGGGGTTTGTTCGTCCGTCAGACAAGCCCTAATCAGTTCCCACAGGGGTAAAACCATGGGATCCAAGCGTCCCTCTTCTCGGGCGCATCTAAGATCCCCTCCTAACTTCTCCCATGACGGGAGGGTTAGAGAGCTCGTGGGCCAAAACCAGGGGGCAATTTCATTAGATGCCTCGGGTCCGCAGCAGGACTCTTAGGGAGTCAGCGAGGGGTTTGCGAGCAGTGTTGCCCACAATGGCGAAGCTAAAGCGAAACAAATGCAAGGGAAAAAAAAAAAGACCGGCGTCCACCCGTGTGGCGCTCAAAATCTGTTAGGTGCGTCCACCCAACCCAGGCGATCCAGTACTCACCTGTCCCGGGAACCACTGTATCTCACGTAGCTGATCAGGGTGAAGAGAAGAGGCGCTTGGGGCCTTCCGTTGTTATTGGGCCAGGTCCTCCGTCGTACCACAGGCGACAGCAATCGCACCTCCCGGCCGAAGAGGCACGTCGCTGAGTCTTTTAACTTTTTCCCCGTACGGGCCACCAGATGACCGGAGCCACGGGAGACAGGAGACCAAACTCGAGCAGGATCACCTCTCAAAGTTTATTGCGTACAGTGAACTGGACCTAACAAGGTCCGCCACCCTCAACGTTGGTTCCTCTTCTGTCCATTGGGGGCAGGAACAACCTCTTATAAGGGGAAGCAGTATCCAATCACAGAGAAGCGCGTCTAACAAGCTGATAGGCTAGCGTCACGGGTAACTGGGCAGACATGACAATTTGGCGGGCTTGTTCAGGCCGGGAAGAACCCAGAAGCAGGAAATGGGTGCCATCATAGGCGGCTTCCCACAACCCTAATACATAAACTTAATGGTAAGCATAAGCCTAACCTCTAACCCTAACACTAATCCAAGTCCAAAAACTAACCATAACCATAAGCCTAACCCTAACCCTAACCTCTAACGCTAAACCTAACACTAACCCTAACACTCTAACCCTAACCCTAATCCTAACACTAACCCTAACCCCTAACGCCAAAACCAAATCTTAACCCTAACAATAAAACTAACACTAACCCTAACCCTAACCCTAAATAACACTAACCCTAACCCTAAGGCAAGTCCTAACCCTAACCCTAACCCTAACCCTAAGCCTAGCACTAACATAAAACATTAACCTTAATTCTAACCCTAACCCTAAACCTAAACCTAACCCTATCCCTAACCATAACACCTACCCTAACCTTAACACTAACCTCTAACCCTAAACTTAATCTTAACCCTAACCCTAACACTAACACTAAATTTAACTTCTCACCGTAAACCTAACCCTAACCTTAACCCTAACCTCAACCTAACCCTAACACTAACCCTAACGACAAACCCTAATCTGAACTGTAACACTAAGCGTAACCCTCACTGTAACCCTTACCTATCCCTAACACCTAACCCCTAAACCTAACGCTAACCCTAAACTTAAACATAAACCTAATCCTAAACCTAACAGTAACACTAAACTCTAACACTAACCATAAAACTATCCCTAACACTAACCCTAAATCTAAACCTCACACTAACCCTAACCCTAACCTTAGCCCTAACCCTAAACCTAACCTCTAAGCCTAACCCTAACCATAACCCAAACAATAACACTAAAACTAACACAAGCCAAACTTCTAAACAACACCCTAACCATAACCCTAAACCTCAACGTAACCTTAACCCCAAACATAACACTAAAGCTAACTTCTAAACATAACCTAACCCTATACCTAAGCTTCAACCCTAACCCTAACACTAACACTAACCTCTAAGCCTAACCCTAACACTAACAATAACCCTAACACTAAATCTAACGCTAACTTCTAAACATAAATCTAACCCCAACCCTAACTATAACCCTAATGCTAACACTAACCCTGAACTAGAACCATAACCCTAACCCAAACCCTAACCCTAACACTAATCTCTAACCCTAACACTAAACCTAACCTTAAACCTAAACTTAACTTTTAACCCTAACACTAACCTTAAACCTAACCTTAAGCAGTAACTATAACACTAACTCTAACCCTAAACCTAATCATAACACTAACTTTAGCACTAACCCTAAAGCCGACACTAACCATAACACTAACCCTAACCTAACACTAAACTCTAAACGTAAACCTAACCCTAACAATAAACCTAAGCCTAACACTAAACCTAGCCTCTAACCCTAATCCTAAATCTTAACCTATCCCTAACTCTAACCCTAACCCTAAAAATAACCCTAACTCTAACACTAAACCTATGGTCTAACCCTAATCCTAACTCTTACCCTATCCCTAACCCTAACCCTTACCCTAAACCTAAACCTACCCTATCCCTAACCATAACCCTAAGCTTAATCCATAACCTTAACCCTAACCATAAGCCTAACAACTAACCCTAACACTAATCTGAAACCGAACAATAACCATAATGGTAACCATAAACCTAATCCTAACCCCTTACCCTAAACCTATCCCTAAACCTAAACCTAACACTAACACTAACCCATAACCATTAGCTTAACCCTAACCCTAACCGTAACCATAACCCTAACCCTAACCCTAACCTCTAACCCTAACCAAACACTAACCCTAACACTAACCTTAACCCAAACTTAACCTCTAACCCAAACCTTAACCTTAACTGTAAACCTAACCCTAACCTTATAATCCTATTCCTAAGCCTAAGCCTAACCTTAACTCTAACCCTAAACCTAAACCCAAAGCAAACCATAACTTCTAACCCTAAAACTAATCCTAAACCAAACCCTAATCCAAACCCATACATTAACCTCTAACACTAACCCTATACCTATCCCTAACCCTAAACCTAACCCAAACGTAAGTCTAACCCAAAACCTAACACTAAACCTAAACATAACCATAAACCTACCACTAACCCAAAACCTAACCCTATATCCTAACCCTAAAACTATCCCTAACCCTAATTCATAACCTTAACCCTAAACATAAGCCTAACCTCTAACCCTAACACTAATCCGAACCCAAACACTAACCATAACCATAACGCTAACCCTAACCCTAACCTCTAACCCTAAACCAAACCGTAACACTCTAACCCTAACCATAAACCTAACCCTAACCCTAACCCTAACCCTAACCCCAGCCCTAACCCGAAACGCCAAACCCTAATTTTAACCCGAACAGTAACCCTAAAACTAAACTTAACCCTAAGCCAAACCTAACCCAAATCCTAAACCTAACCCTAAATCTAAACCTAACCCTTACTCTAACACTAACATCTAACCCTAAAATTAATTCTAACCCTAACCCTAAACCTAACCCTAACCCTATCCCTAACCATAACCCTGAAACTAAACCTAACACTAACCTCTAACCCTAACCCTAACCCTAACGCTAACACTAAACTTAACTTGTAACCCTATCCCTAAACCTAACCCTAAACATCAATATAACCCTAACCCTAATGCTAATGACAAACCCTAATCGAAACCCTAACCCTAACAGTAACACTAACCCTAACACTAACCTCTAACCCTAACCCTAAACCTAACCCTAAACTTAACCTCTAACCCTAACCCTAACCCTAAGCCTAACTCTAATCCTATAATCCTAAGCCTAACCCTAAACCTAACCCTCACCGTAATCCTAACCGTACCCCTAACCATAACCTCTAACCCTAACCCTAACACTATACTCAAACCCTAACCCTCCCCATAAACCTAACCCTAACCAATATCCTAACCCTAACCTCGAAACCTTGCCCTAATTGTATGCTTAATCCTAAACCTAAATCTAACACTAACCCTAACCATAGCCCTAGGCCTAACCATAAACCCTAAACCTAACTCTGACTCTAACCCCAAAACTAACCCTACAACTAACCCTAATACATACCTCTAACCCTAAACCTAAAGGGTAACCCTAACACTAACTCTGTCTAACCCTAACCCTAACCCTAACCCTAAACCTATCCCTAAATCTAATCTTGACACTAACCTCTAACCCTAACATTAATCCTAAACTTAACCCTAAACCTAACCCTAACCCAACTCTAACACTAACGCTAACACTAACACTAACCTCTAACCGAAACCCTAACACTAACTCTAACCCTAACGTAACCCTAACACCAACCATAACCCTAACACAAACACTAACATCTAACACTAACCCTCACCCTTCTGCTAACCCTAACCTTAACAATAAACCTAACTTGTAACCCTAACCATGAGCCTTACATTAAACCTCAACCTAACCCTAACACTAACCCTAATGCCAAAACCTAATCCTAAACCTAACCATAAGCGTATCCCTAATACTAACCCTAAAACTAACCCTCACTTATAATCCTAACCCTAACGCTAACCCTAAACCTCAACTTAACCCTAACCCTAAACTTAACGCCAAACCCTAATCCTAACCCTAACCCTAACCCGAAGTCTAACTTAACTCTAACCCTAAAACTAACACTAACAATAACAATAAATCTAAACCTATCCAGAACACTGAACCCCTAACCGAAATCTAACCCCAACCCCAATGCTAACACAAACCCTAACACCTAACCCTTACCCTAGCCCTAACCCTAACCCTAACCCTAACCCTAACCCTAACCCTAACCCTAACAATGACACTAACCCCTAAGGCCAAAACCTAATCTTAACCGTAATCCTAACGCTAACACTAACCCCAAATCTAAAGCCTATCCTAAACCTAACCTTGTCTAAACCTAACCCTAACCCTACCGCTAACACTCACCTATAACCCTAACCTTAATTATAACCCTAAAGCTAAACCAACCCCAATCCTAAACCTAACCCTAAAACTAACATCTAAACCTAATCCTAACCCTTACCCTAACATTAAATTTAACTTCCAACCCTAACCCTAACCCTAATCCTAACCTCAACCAAAACCTTACACTAACCCTTACGACAAACCCTAATCATAACACTAACCCTAACCCTAGCACTAACACTAACCGTAAACTAACCCTAAACGTAACCAAACACTAACCCTATCCCTATCACCTAACACCGAACCCGAACCCTAAAACTAACCCTAACCCTAAACAAATCGTAAGCCTAACCATAACCCTATCTCAAACACCTAACATCTAAACCTAAACTAACCCTAACCCTAAGCCTAACACTGACATAAAACGTAACACTAACCCTAAACCTAAACCTAAACCTAAACCTAAACCTAACTCTAACTCTAACCTTAACCCTAAACATAACCATAACCATAACTCAAACCCTAATCCTAAACCTAACCCTAATCCTAAACCTAACAATAAATTTAACTTCTAAACCAAAACCTAAGCCAAACACTAAACCTCAACCTTACCCTAACCCTAAGAACAAACCTTAATTCTAACTCTAACCCTATCCCTAGCACTTACCTTGTCCTAACCTAACCCTAACCGTAACCCTAACACTAACCCTATCCCTAACACCTAACCCCTAAAAAACCCTAATCCTAACCCTAACCCTAACACTAACACTAACCTAATCGTAACCCTAACCCTAAATGTAATCCAAAGCCTAACCATAACCCTATCATTAACACCTAACCTCTAAAGCAAACCCTAACCATAAGCCTAACCCTGACACCAAATGTAACACTAACCGTAACCCTAACCCTAAACCTAACTCTAACCCTAACATTAACCTTAATCCTAACCCTTATCCTATCTCTAACCCTAACTGTAAACCTAACCCTAATCCTAACCCTAACCCTAACCATAACCCAAAACTCTAACCCTAAACTTAACACTATCCCTAACCCTAACCCTAACCCTAATCCTAACCCTAACACAAACCTAACTTTTAACACTCACTCTAAATCTGAACCTGATTGTCAACCCTAACCCTAACACAAACCCTATATCTAACTTCTAACCCTAAACCTAACCCTAAATCTAAGCTTAAACCCAAATCTAAACCTAACCCTAACCTCAAACCCTAATGTTAACGCTAACCTTAACCCTAACACTTAACCCTAAGTCTAATCCAAACACTCTCCCTAACCCTATCCCTAAACCAATCTATATCCCTAAAACTAACCCTAATCCTAATCCATAACTCTAATCCCAATGTTAACCCTATCCCTAACCAGAATACTAACCCTAACACTTAGCCTAACCCTAAACATTAAACCTAACCCTAAACATAACCATAACCATTCGCCTAACCTCGAACCCTAAACTTAACCTGAGCCCAAACCCTAACCATAACCCTAAACTAAACCTAACCATAACTTCTAAACCTAACACTAACCCTAACCTTAACCCTAACCGTAACCCTAACCCTAACACTAACCCTCTAACCTTAACCCTAACCCTAACCCTATTCCTAAACCCCTATGGCCAAACCATAATCATAAACCTAACCCTAATCCATACCATTAACCCTAACCCTAAACCTAAAACTAACCCTCAACCTAAACCCAATCCTAACCCTAACCCAAATCCTAAACCTGTCTAACCATAACCCTTAAACATAAACCGAACACTAACCATAAAACAAACCTATAACAATAAGGTTTATCCTAAACCTAACCCTAACCCTACCCATAAACATAACACTACACCTAACCATAAAGCTGAAAAAATAACCCTAACCCTAAACCTAAAACTAACCCTCAACCTAAACCCAATCCTAACCCTAACCCAAATCCTAAACCTGTCTATCCATAAGCCTTAAACATAAACCTAACACTAACCATAAAACAACCCTATAACAATAAGCTTTATCCTAAACCTAACCCTAACCCTATCCATAAACATAACACTACACCTAACCATAAAGCTGAAAAAATAACCCTAACACTAACCAAAAAACTAACCCTACCACTAACCCTAATCCATACCACTAACCCTAACCCTAAACCTAAAACTAACCCTAACACTAACCCCAATTCTAATCCTTACCCTAAACTTAACCCTAACGCCTAACCCTTAACCCCAACCCTAAACCTAACCCTAAACCTAATCCCAACCCTAACCATCACTCTAAACCCAACCTCTAACCCTAATCCTAACCGTTATCCTATCCCTAAACCTAACCCTAAACCTAAAACTAACCCTAAACCTAAACCTAAAACTAAAAATAACCGTAAACATAAGCCCTAACCCTAACCATAACACTATCCGTAACCCTAAACTTAACCCTAAATCTAACACTAACACTAACCCTAATACTAAACTCGAACCATAATCCTAATCCTAAACCTAACCTTAAACCTAACTCTAACCTGAACTTCTAACCCTAATCCTAACCTAAAGCCTAACCCTAACCCTAACCCTAACCCTAAACTATAACCATAACATTAATCCAAACCCAAACCATAACCATAAACCTAAACCTAACCCTAACTCTAACCTCTAACCCTAAACCAAACCCTAACCCTAACACTAACACTAACCTCTAACCCTAAACTTAATTATAACCCCAAACCTAACACTAACACTAACCCTAACCCTAAACCTAAACCTAATGCCAAACCTAACTTCTAACCCTAACCGTAAACCTAAAAATAAACCTAAACCTAACCCTAACCCTAACACTAAAACTAACCTCTAACCCTAACCTTAATTATAACCCTAAACCTAACCCTAACCCTGACCCTAAACCAAAGCCTAACCCTAACTCTAAGACTAACTAAGCCCTATTCTAACCCTAACCCTGTCTAACCCTAACCCTAATCCTACGGCTTACACTAACATCTAAACCTAAACTTAATTATAATCTCAAACCAAAACCAAACCCTAATCCTAACCCTAACACTAACACTAACATCTAAACCTAATCCTAACCCAAACCTTAACCTTAACATTAAATTTAAATTCTAACCCTAACCCTAAGCCTAACCCTAAACCTCAACTTAACCCTAACCCTAATGACAAACCCTAATCCTAACCCTAACCCTAACCCTAACCCTAGCACTAACCCTAACCTAACCTAACTCTAACTGTAACCCTCACACTAACAATACCCCTATAACCTAATGCCAAACCCTAATCCTAACACTAACCCTAACTCTAACCTAATTGTAAACCCTAACCCTAATTGTAAACTGAAGCCTAACCATAACCCTATCTTTAACACCTAACCTCTAAACCTTACCTAACCCTAACCCTGACTCTAACCCTGACCCTCAATCATAACACTAACCCTAATCCTAACCCTAAACCTAGCTCTAACCATAACCCTAACCCTAACCCTAACCCGAACCCTAACACAAACCCTAATTCTAACCCTAACACTAACCCTAACGATAACACTAAATTTAACTTCCAAACTTAACCCTAAGCCTAACCCTAATCCTCAACCTAACCCTAAAACTAACCCTAATGACAAATCCTAATCCTATCCTTAACCGTAACCCTGGGACTAATGCTAACCCTAACCTAACCCTAACGGTAAATCTAACACTAACTCTATACCTAATACCTAATCCCTAAAAAACCCTAAACCTAACCCTAACCCTAACGCTAACCTATTCGTAACCCTATACCTGACCATAATCCAAAGCGTAACAATAACCGTATCTCTAACACTTAATCTCTACACCTAACACTAATCCTGAACCTAACCGTAACACTAACCCTAACCCTAACCCTAACACTTACTCTAACCCAAAACCTAACACTAACCTTAATCCTAACACTTATCCTATCCCTAACCCTAAAGCTAACCCTAACCCTAACCGTAACTCTAAACCCTAATCCTAAAATTAACACTATCCCTAACCCTAACCATAACCCTAACCCTAATCCTAACACTAACACAAACCCAACTTCTAACCCTCATCTTAAATCTTACCCTGAATCTCAACTTAATCTTAAACCTAACCAAGACCCTATAGCTAACTTCTAACCCTAACCCTAACCATAAATCTAAGCTTCAACACGAATGCTAACACTAACGCTAACCTCTAAGCCTAACCTTAACCCTAACCGTAAACATAACCCTAACTCCAAATCTAAAGCTAACTTCTAACCATAATCCTAAACCTAAACCTAACTGTAACCCTAACCGTAACACTAACCTTAACCCTAAATTTGAACCATAAGCCTAACCCTAACCTGAAACCTAAACCTAACACTAACCTCTAACCCTAATGCACAGGGTAACCCTAACCCTAACACTTAACACTAACTGGAACCCTAACACTATCCCTAAACCTAACCCTATCCCTAAACCCAACCCAAAACCTAAACCTAACACAAACCATAATCCCTAACCCTAATCCTAATACTAACCCTAACCCTTAACCTAAACCTAACACTAACCCTAACCCACCCCTAACCATAAGCCTAACCTCTAACCTTAACCTTAACTCAAGCACAAACCCTAACCATAACCCTAACCCTAAACCTAACCCTAACCTCTAATCCTAAAATTAACCCTAACACTCTAACCCTAACTCTGAAACTAACCCTAACCCTAATCCTAACCCATAACGCCAAAGCATAATACTAACCCTAAACCTAACCGTAACTCTAACCCTAACTCTAACCCCAATCCTAACCCTAACCCAAATCCTAAATCTGTCTAAACATAACCTTAAACCTAACCTTAACCCTAACCCTAAAACTACCCTGTAAACCTAACCTTTATCCTAAAATTAACCCTAACCCTAAACCTAACCATAACCCTGACACTAACCATAAACACTGAACCTAAACCTAACCCTATCAAAAAAACTAACCATACACCTAAATCTAACCCCTACCACTAACCCTAAACCTAACCCTAAAACTAACCCAAACCCAAACCCCAATCCTAACCTAACACTAACCATAACCTTAACACCTAAACCTTACCATAACCCTAAACCTACCCTAACCATAACACTAATCCTAAGCCTAACCCAAACCCTAAACCTAACCCTAAACCTTACCCTAAACCTAACCCTTACCCTAAACCAAATCTGAACAATAACAGTAACCCTCACCCTAAACCTATCCTCTACCCCTAATCCTAACACTTATGCAATCCCTAAACATAACCTTAACCCTAAAACTAACGCTAAACCTACCCTAAACATAAACCTAACCAAAACCGTAAACCTAAACTATAACCCTAACCCTAACATTATCCATAAACCTAACATTAAACATAAACCGAACGCTAACACTAAACGTAACACTAATCCTAACACTAAACTCAAATCATAATCCTAATCCTAACCCTAACCCTAAACCTAACCCTAACCCGAACTTCTAACCATAAACCTATACCTAACCCTAACCCAAACACTAAGCCTAACCTGTAACCCTAACATTAATCCAAACCCAAAGCCAAACCCTAACCCTAACTTTGAACCCTAACCCAAACCCTAACCCTAACACTCGAATCCTAAACCTAACCCTAACCCTAAATCTAACCCTAACCCTAACACGAACACTAAACTCTAATCTTAACCTTAATTATAACCCTAAACCTAACCCTAACCCTAATCCTAAGCTTACCCCTCACCCTAACACCAAACCTAACTTCAAACCCTAACCCTAACACTAATGCTAACCCTAACACTAACCCTAACACTAACCCCTAACACTTACCCTAAGCCAGTCCATAACCATAACCCTAACCCCTAACACTAACCCATATGCTAAGCCCTAAAATTAACCCTAAACCTAATGCTAACCCTAAGCCCTAACCCTAACACTAACACTAACCCTAAACCTAACCTCTATGTTAACCCTAGCCCTAAACTTAAGCCTAAGCCTAACCTTACTCCTATAATCCAAAGCCTAACCCTAACCCTAAAACGAATCACAACCCTAACCTAAGCCTGAATCTAACCATAACTTCTAACCCTAACGCTAACTCTAACCCTAAACCTAACACTTAACTTTAACTCAAAACCTAAAATTATCCCTAACACCAACCCTATCACTAAATGCAACCATAACCCTAAACCTAACCCTAACCCTAACCTAACCATAAACCTAACCCTAACACATACCTCTATCGCTAACCCTAACCCTAACTCGAATCCTAACACTAACCCTAAACCTAATAATAAACCTATAATTATAAGCCTAAACACAACCTTAACCATAACCATAACCCTAAACCTAACCAAAACCATAACCTCTAATCCTAACACTAACCCTAACCCTAACAATAAACTCTAAGCCTAACCCTAACACTAACCCTAAAACTCACGCTAGCCCTAACACTAAATGTAAAGCTAACCTCTAACCAGCACCCTAACACTAGCCCTAACCCTAAGCCTAACCCTAACCCTACCTCTACCCTAACACTAACACTAACCCTAACCCTATACCTAACTTCTAACCCTAACCCTAACCCTAAACCTAACAATAACCCTAACACTAATCCTAAACCTAAAACTAAATCAAACCGTAAACTTAACCCTAACCCTAATACTAACCCTAAACCCTAACCCTAACCCTAAATCCTAACCATAAACCTAACACTATCCCTAACCCTAAACCTAACCATAAACCTAAACCTAACCCTATTCCTAACACCTAACACCTAATGCTAACGCTTATCCTAACCCCAAAACTAACACTAAACCTAATACTAACACTACTCTAACCCTAAGCCTAACCCTAAAGCTAATCATAACCCTAACCATAACTGTAATTCAAAGCCTAAACTTAACACTCTCCCTAACACCTAACCCCTGGACCTAACCCTAACACTAAACCTAAACCTAATGCTAACCGTAACCATAACCCTAACCCTACCACTAACCCTAACTTCTAATCCTAACCATAACACTAACTATAACCATAACCCTCACCCTAAACCTAACATTAATCCCTTCCCCTAACCCTAACCCTACACCTTAAACTAACCCTAAGCCTGACTGTAATACCTAACCCTAAACTTAACCCTACCCCTAACACTGTCGCTAACACCTAAACCCGAACTCTAACCTAACTCTTAAACTAAAGCTAAACCTAAACCTAACCCTAAAACTAACCGTAACTCTAAGCCTAAACCCATTCTTAACCGTAAACCTTACTGTAACCAGAAGCCTAACCCTAACTCTCTCGCTAAAACATAACACCTAAGACTAAACCTAAACCCAGACCTAACCCTAACCCTAACTGTAACCGTAACTCTAACCCTAACATTAACACTAAATTCTAATCCTAAACCTAACAAAACTCTAACCCTAAACCTAAACCTACCCTAACACTAAACTCTAACCATAATCCTAACCCAAAACCTAAACCTAACACTATCCCTAACCCTAAGCCTAACCCTAAAACTAACACTATCCCTAACCCTAAACCTAACCCTAAACGTAACCCTAACCCTAACCCTAACACTAATCCTAATCCTAATTCTAACCCCTAATGCAAAACTTTAATCCTAACCCTAACCCAAATCCTAACACTAACGCTAAACCTAACCCCCCACATAACCCTAACCCTAACCTCTAAGCCTAACCATAACTATAAACCTAACACTAACCTCTAAAGATAACCCTAAGCCTAACCCTAAGCCTAACCCGACCACTAACACAAAACGCTAATCCTAACACTAACCCTAACCCTAACCCAACCTCTAAACCTAATCATAACCCTAAACTTAATGCTAAACACTAAACATAAACCTAAGCCTAACCACAACTCTCAACCTAAGCCTAACCCTAATCCTAACCCTAACCCTAACCCTGAACCAACCCTATCACTAAAACCTAACCCCTAAACCTAACGCTAAACCTAACCCTAAAACTAACACTAAACCTAACCGTAACACTAACCCTAACCGTAACCCTAACCCTAACCCTAAACCCTAATTCAAACCCTACCCTAACACTAACCCTAACCCTTTCCCTAAGCCTAACCCTAAACCTAATCATAACACCAACACTAACTGTAACCCAAAGCCTAACCATAACCCTCTCCCTAACACCTAACCACTAACCCTAAACCTAAAACTTACCCAAACACTAACCTTAACAGTAAACATAACCCTAACCCTTAACCTAACTTTAACCCTAAATTCTACTCCTAACCCTAACCCTACACCTAACACTATACCTAACACTAACCCTAAACTTTGACGGTAAACCTAACCCTAACACTTACACTAACCCTAACCTAACTCTAACCCTAAACTCTAAACCTAACCCTAAAATTAACACTGACCCTAACTCTAACCGTAACCCTAACGCTTAAACTAACATTAATCTCTAACCCTAAACCTAACCCTACCCCTTAAACAAACCCTAACACTGACCATAATACCTAAACCTAACAGTAATCCTAAACCTACCATAACCCTATCCCTAACCCTAACCCTACCCCTAAACCTAACCCTAACCCTTACCTCTAACCATAACCCTAACACTAAACCTCACCCTAAACCTAAACTCTAACACTAACCCTAACCATAAACCTATCCCTAACACCAACCCTAAACATAACACTAAACTTCTAACACTAACCCTAACTCTAACCCAAACCCTAACCCTATACCTAACCCTAACACTAACCCTAAAACTAACAGTAAACTTAACACTAAATCTAAACCTTACACTAAACTCTATCCCTAAACCAGACACTAACCTTAACTGTCAACCTAAACCTAACTCTAACCCTAACCATAACCCTAAGACTAAACCTAATCGAAACCATAAACCTAACCATAACATGAAGCCTAACACTAACCCACATCCTAACACCTAACCCCTAACGCTAACACTAAAACTAGCCCTAACACTAACCCTAAACATAACCCTAACCTTAACTTTAACCCTAACCCTAAATTCTAATCCTAAGCCTAACCTTAAACCTAATCCTAACCCTAAACTTAACCCTAACACTAAACTTAACCGTAAACCTAAATTCTAACACTAACCCTAACACTAACCCTAATTCTAACTCTAACCATAAACCTAAGCCTAAATGTAATATTAATCCCTAACCCTAACCCTAACCCTAACCCTAAACCTAACACTAAAGCTAACCCTAAAACTAACACTGAACCTAATCATAACACTAACCCTAACACTAACACTAACAGTAACACTAACACTAACACTAACCCTAAACCCTAATCCTATCCCTAACTCTAACCCTAAATCTAATCATAACCATAACACTAACTGTAACCCGAAGCCTAACTCTAACCCTCTCTCTAACACCTAACACCAAACCCTAACCCTAAGACTAACTCTAACATTAACCCTATTTGTAACCATAATCCTAACCCTAAACCTAACACTAACACTAACCCTAACCCTAACACTATCCATAACCCTAACTTCTAATCATAAACCTAACCCTAAACCTAACACTCACCCTAAACCTAATCCTAAACCTAAAACTAACCCTAACCCTGACGGTAATACCTAACCCTAACCCTAACCCTAACACTACCATAAGCCTAAACCTAAAACTAACCCTAAACCTAAACCTAACCCTAATGCTAACACTAACACTAACCCTAAACCTAAACCTAACCCTAACCCTATCCATAACCCTAACCAGAACCAGAACCAGAACCAGAACCAGAACCAGAACCATAACCTCTAAGCCTTACCCTGACCCTAAACGTAACCCCAAACTCTAACGCTAAACCTAACACTAACCTCTAACCATAACCGTAACCCTAACCCTAACCCCAACCCTAATACTAACACTAACCCTAACCCTAACATAAACCCTCACCCTAATCCTAAAACTATCCCTAAACCTAACCCTAATCCTAACGACAAACACTAACACTAATCCTAACACTAACCTCTAACCATAACCCTAAACCTAACCATAGCCATAACCATAACCCTAACCCTAATCTCCAACCATAACCAAAACGCTAACACTAACCCTAACCCTAATTCTAAACTCTAACATTATCCCTAAACTTAACACTAAACCTAATTGTAACCTTAAACCAAACTGTAACCCGAAGACTAACCATAACTCTCTCCCTAACACCTAACCACTAACCCTAGCCCTACCATTAACCCTAACCCTAACCCTAAACTCTAACAGTAAGGCTAACCCTAACATGTAACCCTAACCATAACTCTAACCCAAAAATAACACTAACACTAAACCAACTTGTAACCCTAGCACTACCCCTAACCCTAAACCTAAACCTAACCCTAAGCCAAACACAAACTCTAAACCCTAATGCTAACCCTAACACTATCACTAACCCTAACCATAAAACTAGCCCTAACCCTAACCCAATCTCTAACACCTAACACTTAACCCTAATCCTAAACTTAATCCTAAAATTAACACTACACCTAAACTTAACACTAACCCTAATGCTAAGCCTAACACTAAACCTAATCGTAAGGCTAACAATCACTGTAAAGCGAAGCCTAACCTTAAAACTCTCCCTAACACATAACCCCTAATCCTAACCCTAAAACTAACCCTAAACCTAAACCTGAACCTAACACTAACCCTAACCATAACACTAACCCAAAAAACCCTAACCTTTAACACTAACACTAAACAAAACCCTAACCCTAACCCTAACCCCAACCCGAACCCTAACCCTAACCCCAACCCTAACCCTAACCCTAACCCCAACCCTAACCCTAAACCATAATCCTATCACTAACACCTAACACTAACCCTAAGCATAACCCAATTGTAACATTAACCCTAACTGTAAACCGAAGCCTAAGCATAACCCTATCCCTAACCCTAACCCTTACCCTAAATCTAAGCCTAACTCTAAATGTAAACCTAACCCTATCACTAACCTTAACCCTAACCCTAACACTAACTTCTAAATCTAACCATACCCTAACCCTAAGCGTAACCCTAACACCAAACCTAATGACTAACCTAATCCTAACACTTACCCTATCCCTAACCCTAACCCTAACACTAACCCTAAACCTAAACCTAAGCTTTAACCCTAACCCTAAGCCTGAACCTAACCATAACCTCTAAGCCTAACAATAACCCTAATCCTAACCCCAAATTCTAACACTAAACCTAACGCTAACCTCTAACCATTACTCTAACCCTAACCCTAACACTAAACCTAACCCTAAACCTATCATAAACCCTAACCCTAACCCTAAACCTAACACTATCCCTAATCCTAACCCTAAATGTAAATATAATCCTAACAATAACCCTAACACTAACACTATTCCTAGCACCTAACCCCTAATCCTAACCATAAACCTAACCCTAAAACAAACCCTTAACCTAACCCTAACCCTAAACCTAAACCTAATCATAATCCTAACACAAACCATAACCTGAAGCCTAACCCTAAACCTATCACTAATACCTAACCCCTAAACCTAATCCTCACCCTAACCCTAAACCTAATCCAAACCCTAACCTTAACCTTAACCTTAACACTAATACTAACACTAACCCTACGCTTAACCCTAAACTAACCGCTAAACCTAACCATAACCCTAACACTAACACTACACCTAACACATAACCCCTAACCCTAACCCTAATCCTAACCCTAAAACTAACCCAAAACCTAACACTAACCATAACCCTAAACCTAATAGTAACACTAACACAAATCATAACACTAACCCTAAAACTAACCCTATCCCTAACACCTAACTCCTAACCCTAATCCTAAACTTAACCCTAAAATTAACACTAAACCTAACCCTAACCCTAACCCTAAGCCTAACTCTAAACCTAATAGTAACGCTAACTCTAACCATAACGGGAAGCCTAACCTTAACATTCTCCCTAACAACTAACCCCTAAACTTAACCTTAATACTAACAAAAACCCTAACACTAAACATAGCCCTAACACTACCCCTAACCCAGCTTCTAATCCTAACCCTACCCCTAACCCTAACCTTAAACCCTACACATAACCCTAACCCTAAACTTAACATTAATCCCTAACCCTATACCTAACTCTTAACCTAACTCTACTAGGGTTACTTTAAAAGTAACCCTAAAAATAACTGTAATACCTTAACATAACTCTAACCTTAACACTAGCATAACCCTAACACTAACCCTAACCCTAATCCTAATCCGAACCCTAACCCTAACCCTAACACTAACACTAGCCCTAACCTCTAACACTAATCCTAAACCTAAATCTAACCCTAACCCTAACCCTAAACATAACACTAAACCTAACTTCTAACCCTAACCCTAAACCTCAACCTAACACTAACCTTAACCATAACACTACCCTAACAAAACCCTAACCCTAAACACTAACACTAAACATAACCCAGACCCTAACCCTAACCCATAACCCTATCACTAACGCCTAACCCTAACACTAACCTAATCGTAACATTAACCCTAACCAAAATCCGAAGCCTAAGCGTAACCCTATCCCTAACCCTAACCCTAACCCTTACTCTAAACCTAAATCTAACTCTAAACCTAACCCTAACCCTAGCACTAAACTTAACACAAACCCTAACACTAACTTCTAAATCTAGCAATAACACTAATTCTAAGCATAACCCTAACTCTAAACCTAACAACTAACCCTAACACTAACACTTACCCTATACATAACCCTATCCCTAACACTAACCCTAAATCTAAACCAAAGCTTTAACCCTAACCCTAAGCCTAAACCTAACCATAACCTCTAAGCCTAAAAATAACCCTAAACCCAACCCCAAATTCTAATAGGAAACCTAACGCTAACCTCTAAACATAACCCTAAAACTAACTCTAAACCTAACACTAACCCTAACCCTACCCTAAACCCTAACCCTAATTATATCCCTAAACCTAAAACTAAATGTAAACCTAACCGTAACAAAAACCCTAACACAAACCCTACCTCTAGCACCTAACCCCTCACCCTAACCATAAACCTAACACTAAAATTCACCCTAAACCTAATCCTAACCCTAAACCTAAACCTAATCGTAATCCTAACACAAACCATAACCCAAAGCCTAACCCTAAACCTATCCCTAATGCCTAACCCATAAACCTAACCCTAACCCTAATACTAATCCAAACCCTAACCCTAATACTAACCCTAACCCTAAGCCTAACACTAACACTAACCCTAACCCTAAACTAACCGCTAAACCTAACCATAACCCTAACCCTAACACTATCCCTAACACCTAACCCCTAAACCTAACCCTAAAGCTAACCATAAAACTAACCCGAAAACTAACCCTAATACTAACCTAACCCTAATACTAACCCTAACCCTAAGCCTAACACTAACACTAACCCTAACCCTAAACTAACCCCTAAACCTAACCATAACCCTAACCCTAACACTATCCCTAACACCTAACCCCTAAACCTAACCCTAAACCTAACCATAAAACTAACCCGAAAACTAACACTAACCCTAACCCTAAACATAATCGTAACACTAACACAAATTGTAACCCTAACCCTAACCATAACCATAACCCTAAACCTAAACCTAAACATAACCTCTAAGCCTAACCCTAACCCTAACCCTAACCCCATACACTAACAATAAAAATAAACACTAACCTCTAACCATAACTCTAAACCTAAACTTAACCATAACAATAAACCTAAACATAACCCTAACTTAAACCCTAACCCTAACCCTAAACCTAACCCTAACCTTAACACTATCCCTAACACCTAACCTCTAACACTAGCCCTAAATCTAACCCTAAAATTAACCTGAAACCTAACACTAACCCTAACACTAAACCTAATTGTAACCCTAAAACAAACCAGAACCTTAACCAAAACCCTAACACTAACCTTAAACCTAACCTTTAAGCCTAAGTCTAACCCTAACACTAACCCCAAGCTTTAACCTTAAACCTAACACTAACCTCTAACCATAACCCTAACCCTAACACTAACACGAAACCTAACGTAACATGTAACCCTAACCCTAACTCTAACTCTAACCCTAACCCTAGACCTAACACTAAACCAAATTCTAACCCTCACCCGAACCCTAATCCTAAACCTAAAACTAAACCTAACACTAACCCCAAATGCTAACCCTAAACCTAACTGTATTCCTAAACATAATCCTTACCAAAAACCTAGCACTAATGTTAACCCTAACCCTAACACTCTCACTAACACCTAACCCCAATCCTACCATAAACCTAACCCTAAAACTAACACTAAACCTAACACTAACGCTCACCCTAACCCTAAGCCTAACCCTAGACCTAATCATAACCCTAAACCTAACCTAACCCGAAACCTAACCTTAACCATCTCCCTAACATGTAAGCACTTAACCTAACCCTAACACTAATCCTAATCCAGACAGTAACCATAACTCTACCCCTACCCTTATTTGTACCGTCTAATCCTAACCCTAACCTGAAACCTAACCCTAAAAAAACCCTAAACCTAACCCTAACGCTAACGCTCTAACGCTAAACGTAACCAGAACCCTAACACTAACCCTAAACCTAACGCTAACATGTAACCCTAACCGTAACTGTAACTCTAGCCCTAACCCTAAACATAACACTAAACCAAATTTTAAACCTCACACTAACACTAACCTTAAACCTAAACCTAACCCTAAACCTAAATGCTAACCCATAACCTAAATCTATTCCTAATCATAATCCTTATGGAAAATCTAACCATAACACTAACCCTAAAACTATACCTAACACCTAAACCCAACCCTAACCGTAAACCTAACCATAAAATTAACACTAAAGCTAAAACTAACCCTAACCCTAAGCCTAAGCCTAAACTTAAACGTAATCCTAAACCTAACCGTAACCTAAACCGAAGCCTAACCTTAACCATCTCCCTAACACCTAACCCCTAAACCTAAACCTAACACTAACCCTAACCCTACACCTAACCCTAACCCTAACCCTACCCCTAAATGTAATTTCTAATCCTAACCCTAACCCAAAACCTAACCATAACTCTAACCATAAGCATAACCCTAAACCTAAAATTAATCCCTAACACTAATCCTAACCCTACCCCTAAACCTAACCCTAAAATTGACTGTAATACCTAACCCTAAGCCTAATTCTAGAATAACCCTAACCCTAATCCTAACCCTAACATTAACCCATACCTCTAACCATAACCTTAACCCTAACCCTAACCCTAATACTAACCAGAACATCTAACACTAAATCTAACCCTAAACCTATCCCTAACCCTAACCCTAAAACTAACACTGAACCTAACTTCTAACCCTAACCATAACCCTAACCCTAAAGCTCAACTGAAACCTACCCCTAACCATAACACTAAGCTTAACACTAACCTTAACCTTAAATGCTAACCCTACACATAACATGAAACCTAACCCAAACACTAACCCTAACCTAACGCTAAAACTAACTCTAAACCTAACCCTAACCTTAATACTAATCAAACCATAACCCTAAAGATAAAACTAACCTCTAAACCTAACCCTAACCATAACCCTAACCCTAAACCTAATGACTAACCCTAATACTAACCCTAACCCTATCCCTAAAGCTAACCCTAAACCCAACCCTAAATCTAAGCTTTAACCCTCACTCTAACCATAACCTCTAAGACTAACACTAATCATAAACATAACCCCAAACTCTATCACTAAACTTAATGCTAAACCCGAACCCTAACGCTATCCCTAAAACTAACATTATCCCTAATCATAACCCTAACAATAAACGTAACCCTAAGCCTAACCCTAACTATATCACTATCCCTAACACCTAAAGTCCAACCCTAACCATAAATGAAACCCTAAAACTAGCCCTAAACCTAACCCTAAACCTAACCCTAAACGCAAACTTAACACCAACCATAACAGAAGCCTAACCGTAACCCTCTCCCTAACACCTTACCCTTAACCCTATCCCTAACACTAACCCAAACCCTAACCCTACACCTAAGCTTTAACCCTAACCCTAACCCTAACCTCTAAGCCTAACCCTAACCAAAACCCAAACCCAAACTCTAACACTAAACCTAACGCTAACCTCTAACTCTAACCCAAAAACTAAACCTAATACTATCCCTAAACCTAACCGTAAACCTAACCATAACCCTACACTATCCCTATCCCTATCACCTAACCCCTAACTCTAATGCTAAAGCTAACCCTAAAACTAAATCCAAACCGAACGCTAAACAAAACCCTAACACTAATCCTAATCCTAACTCGAAGCCTACCCTTAACGCTCTTCCTAATACCTAACCCCTAAACCTAACACTAACCAAAACCCTAACCGTAAGAATAACCCTAACCCTACCCTAACCCTAACTTCTAACCCTACACATTAAACTAACCCTAACACTGACTGTAAGACCTAACCCTAACCATAACCCTAAAAACTAAACCTAACCATAACCCTAACCCTAACACTAAACCTAAACCAAACCTTAACCATCACGATAACCCTATCCATAAAACCTAACACCTAAACCTAATGCTAACCCTAACCCTAAAACTCAGCCTAAATCTAATGCAATTGCTAACACTAAACATAAACCTAACCCTAATCCTAAACGAATCCTAACCCTAAACCTAAATGTAACCTGAAGCCTAACCCTAACACTATCACTCACACCTAACCCCTAAACCTAACCCTAAGCCTAATCCTAATCCAAACCCTAAACCTAACCGCAACCCTACCCCTAATCCTATCCAAAACCATAACACTAACCCTAACCTGATCGTAACACTAACCTTAACTGTAAACCAAAGCCTAACCGTAACCCTCTCCCTAAACCTAACCCTAACTATAACCCTAAACCTAAACCTAACTCTAAACCTAACCCTACCCTAAAACTAACCCTAAGCCTAACACTAACACTAACCTCTAAAGCTAACCATAACCGTAACCCTAATTTTATCCCTAAAGGTAACGACTAACCCTTATTGTAACCATAACCTATCCCTAACCCTAACCCTAACACTCACCCTAACCCTAACCTTAACCCTAACACTAACCCTAACCCTAACTCTAACCGTAAAACTAACCCTAATGCTAACCCAAACCCTAACACTAATACTATCCCTAACACCTAAACCCTAATCATAACCCTCAACCTAACCCTAAAACAAACCCTAAACCTAACGCTAAACCTACAACTACACCTAAACCTAACCCTAAATCTAACAGTAAACCTAAACCTAATCCTAAACCTTAACGTAATTTTCATCCTTACCCTAACCCTAACCCGAAACCTAAACCTAAACCTAAACCTAAACCTAACCCTAACCAGAACCATAACCCTTTCCCTAACACCTAACCTTAACCCTAAACATAACCCTAAAACTAACCGTAATACTAACGCTAACCCTAAATTTAAACCTAAACCTAACTATAACACTAACAGTAAACCTAACCCTAGACCTAAAGCTTACGCTAATTTCTAATCGTAAACTGAATCCTAACCCTAACCCTAACCCTAACCTTAACCATAACCCTATCCCTAACACCTAACCCCTAAACCTAACCCTAAATCTAACCTAAAACATAACCCGAAACATAGTACTATCCCTAACCCTAACCCTAACCGTAAATTAACCCTAACCCTAACAATAAGACTAACACTAACAACTATAGCGTAAATCTAACAGTAAAACTAACCCTAACACTAACCCTAAACCTAAACCTAAACCTAATTGTAACCCTAACACAAACCTAAACGTGAAGCCTAGCCATAACCCTTTACCTAACACCTAACCCTAAAACTAACCTTATAACTAACCCTAACTCTAACCCTAACCTTAAAACTAACACTAACCCTAAACCCTAACTCTAACCCTAAATTCTAACCCTAATCCTCAACCTTACACTACCTCTAACCCTCACCATAGCACTAACGCTAACACTAAACATAAACCTAACGCTGACCCTAAACCTAAGCCTAACCCTTACCCTATGCCTGACACTACCCCAACCCTAAACCTAAACCTAAACCTAACCTAAACATAACCCTAACCCTAACCCTAACCATAACCATAACCATAACCATAACCCTATTCCTAACACCTAACCCCTAAATCGAACCCTAACACTAACCATAACCTAAACTCTAACCCTAACACTAATACAATCGCTAACCCTAACCTTAAACATAAACCTAACCCTAACCATAATGCTAAGCTTAACACTACCACTAACACCTAACCCCTAACCCTAACACTAAACCTAACACTAAAACTAGCCCTAAAACTAACCCTAAAACTAACCCTGAACCCAATCGTAACCATAACACAAACCGTAACCCGAAGCTTAACCCTAACCCTTTCACCTAACACCTTAAACCCTAACACTAACCCTAACACTAATCCTAACCCTAACCCTAAACCTAAGTTTTAACCCAACACCAACTCTATCCTTAACCATAAACACTAAGCCTATACCTAACCCTAACCCTAACCCAAACTCTAACATTAAACCTAATGCTAACTTCTAACCATAACCCTTTCCCTAATCCTAAACCTAACCCTAACACTAAACCTAAAGCCTAACCCTAACCCTAACACTATCTGTAACCCTAAACCTAACCAGAAACAGAACAGTAAAACTAAACTCTAAACCTAATCCTAACTCTAACCCTAACCCTAACCATAACACTATCCCTAACCCTAACCCTAACCCTAACCCTAATCCTAACTCTAACCCTAACCCTAACACTAACCCTAACACTATCCCTAACCCTAACCCTAACCCTAACCCTAAACCTAACACTACCCCTAACACTAAACTCTAAACATAAATTAAGGCTAACACTAACCCTAACACTAAACCTAACCATAACACTAATCCTAAACCTAAACCTAACCTTAACCCTAATACTAAACACTAACCCTAACGCTATCCCTTATCCTAAACTTAAGCCTAATCATAATCCTAACACTTATTGTAAGACTAACCCTAACCGTCTTCCTAACACCTAACCCCTAACACTAACCCTAACACTAACCCTCACCGTAACCATAATCCTAACCCTAACCCTAACACTAACCCTAACCCTACCCTTAACACTAACTTCTAATCCTAACCCTAACACTAACCCTAACACTAACCCTAACCCTAAACCTAACACTACCCCTAACACTAAACTCTAAACATAAATTAAGGCTAACCCTAACACTAAACCTAACCATAACACTAATCCTAAACCTAAACCTAACCTTAACCCTAATACTAAACACTAACCCTAACTCTAACCCTAACGCTATCCCTAATCCTAACCTTAAGCCTAATCATAATCCTAACACTGATTGTAACACTAACCCTAACCCTCTTCCTAACACCTAACCCCTAATACTAACCCTAACACTAACCCTCACCGTAACCATAATCCTAACCCTAACCCTAACACTAACCCTAACCCTACCCTTAACACTAACTTCTAATCCTAACCCTAACACTAACCCTAACCCTATACCTAACCTTAATCCTAATCATAACCCTAACCCTAACCATACCCATTACCATAACCATAACATCGAAGCCTAACCCTGAGCCTAACCCTAACATCAAACTATAAAACTAAACCTAATGCTAACCTCTAACCATAACTCTAACCCTAACCCTAACCCTAAACCCAACACTAATACTAATCCTAACCCTAACCTAAACCCTAACACTACCCTAACACTATCCCTAAACCTAACCCTAATACTAACTACAAACCCTAACACTAACCTCTAACCATAACCCTAAACCTAACCCTAGCCATAACCATAGACCTAACCCTAAATTCCAACCGTAACCAAAACCTAACACTAACCATAACCCTAATTCTAAACTCTAACCCTAATTCTAATCCTAATACTAAACCTAATCATGACCTTAAACGAAACTGTAACCCGAAGCCTAACCATAACACTCTCCCTAACACCTAACCACTAACCCTAACCCTAATACTAACCCTAAACCTAACCCTAATCCTAAACTCTAACTGTAATACTAACCCTAACCCTAAAATCTAAACCTAACCATAACTCTAGCCAAAAAATTAACACTAACACTAAACCAACGCCTAACCCTAGCACTACCCTTAACCCTAAACCTAAACCTAACCCTAAGCCTAACTCAAACACTAAACCCTAACGCTAACCCTAACACTATCCCTTACACTAAACCTAACCGTAAACCTAACCCTAACCCTATCCCTAACACTTAACTCCTAACACTAATCCTAATCTTAATCTTAAAATTAACACTAAACCTAAACCTAACGCGAAGCATAACACTAAAATTAATCTTAAAGCTAACACTAACCGTAACGCGAAGCCTAACCTTAGCACTCTACCTAACACCAAACCCCTAACCCTAACCCTAACACTAAGCCTAACCCTAACCATAACCATAAACCTAACCCTACCCCTAACCCAGCTTCTAATCCTAACCCTATGCCTAACCCTAACCTTAAACTCTACCCATAACCCTAACTCTAAACCTAATATAAATTCCTAACCCTAAACCTAAGCCTACTAGGGTTACTTTAAAAGTAACCCTAACAATGACTGTAATACCTAACTCTCACTATAACCTTAACAATAGCGTAACCCTAACACTAACCCTAATCCCAACGCTAAGCCTAACCCATAATCCTATCACTAACACCTAACCCTAATCCTAACACTAACCTAATCATAACACTAACCCTAACCGTAACCTGAAGCCTAAGCATAACCCTATCCCTAACCCTAAACCTAACCCTTACCCTAAACTTAAACGTAACTCTAAACCGAACCCTAACCCTAACAATAAACTTAACAATAACCCTAACACTAACTTCTAAATCTAGAAATAAGCCTAACCCTAAGTGTAACCCTAACCCTAAACCTAATGACTAACCCTAATCCTAAGACTTACTCTATCCCTAACCCTAACCCTAACATTAACCCTAAACCTAAACCTAAGCTTTAACACTAACCCTAAGCCTAAACTTAACCATAACCTCTAAACCTAACAATAACCCTAACCCTAACCCAAAATTCTAACACTAAACCTAATGCTAACCTCTAAACATAACCCTAACACTAACCCTAACCCTAACCCTAACAGTAACCCTTGCCCTTCAACCTACCCTAAACCCTAACAATAACCCTAATGCTAACACTATCCCTAACCCTAACACTAACCGTAAACCTAACCCTAACAATATCCCTAACACTAACACTATTCATACTACTTACCACCTAACCCTAACCAAAAACCTAATCCTAAAACTAACCCTAAACCTAACCCTAACTATAAACCTAATCTTAATCGTAATCCTAACAAAAACCATAACCCGAAGCCTAACCCTAACCCTATCCCTAATACTTAAACCCTAAACCTAACGTTAATCCTAATCCAAACCCTAACCCTAATCGTAACCCCAACCCTAATACTAACTCTAATCCTAACCCTATATTAACGACTAAACCTAACCGTAACCCTAACGCTAACACTACCACTAACACCTAACCCCTAACCCTAACCCTAAACCTAACCATAAAACTAACCCGAAACTTAACACTAACCCTAACCCTAAACCTATTCGTAACACTAACACAAATCGTAACCCAAACCCTAACCCTAACCCTAACAACAACCTCCAAGCCTAACCCTAACCCGAACCCTAACCCCATACTCTAACACTAAAAATAAACACTAAACTCTAACCATAACTCTAACTCTAACCTTAACCCTAACACTAATCCTAAACCTAAACCTAACTTAAACCCTAACCCTAACCCTAACCCTAACACTAACACTAACACTATCCCTAAATCTAACCCTAACCATAACCCTAACCCTAACCCTAACCCTAACCCTAACACTATCCCTAACACCTAACCCCTAACTCTAACCCTAAACCTAAACCTAAAACTAACCCAAAACCTATCACTAACACTAACATTAACCTAATCGTAACCCTAACACAAACCGGAACCATAACCCAAACCCTAACACTAACCCTAACCCTAACACTAAACTTTAAGCCTAACTCTAACCCTAACTCTTTTCCCAAGCTCTAACCCTAAAACTAACACTAACCTCTAACCATAGCCCTAACCCTAACCCTCTAATGCTAACCCTAACCTTAATCCTAACACTATCCCTAACCCTAAAACTAAACCTAACACTAAGCCAAATTCTAACCCTCACACTATCCCTAAACCTAAACCTAAACCTAAACGTAACCAGAACGCTAATCGCTAACTGTAAAACTAACTCTATTTCTAAACATAATCCTTACCAAAAAACTAACCCTAACCCTAACCTGAACCCTAAACCTATACCTAACTCCTAATCCTAATCCTAACACTAAACCTAACCCTAAAACTAACACTAAACCTAACACTAACCCTAAACCTAACCCTAACCCTAAGCCTAACCCTAAACCTAATCATAACCCTAAACTTAAGCTAACCCGAAGCCTAACCTTAACCATCTCCCTAACACCTAACCGCTAAACCTAAGCCTAACACTAATCCTAATCCTGACCATAACCATAACCATACCCTTACCCCTAACCGTAACTTCTAATCCCAACTCTAACCCTAAACCTAACCCTAACCTAAACCCTAACCCTAACCCTAACACTCTAAAGCTAAAGCTAACCCTAACTCTAACCTTAACACTAACACTAACCCTAAACCTAAAGCTAACATGTAACCCTAACCGTAACTGTAACTCTAACCCTAATCCTAAACCAAATTCTAACGCTCACACTAACCCTAACCTTAAACCTAAACATAACACTAACCCTAGACTAAACCTAAATCTATTCCTAAATATAATCCTTATCGAAAATCTAACACTAACCCTAACCCTATCCCTAACACCTAACCCCAACCCTAACCCTAAAATTAACACTAAACCTGACACTAAACCTAACCCTAACGCCAAGCCTAAACATAAACCTAATCCAAACCCTAACCCTAACATAACATGAAGCACAGTGTTAACAATCTCCCTAACACCTAATCCCTAAACCTAACCCTAACACTAACCCTAACCATAACCATAATCCTAAACCAAAAATTAATTCCTAACCCTAACGCTAATGCTCACCCTTAATCTAACCCTAAACCTGACTGTAATACCTAACCCTAAAATAACCCTAATCCTAACCCTAGCATAACCCTAAACCTAACCCTAACCCTAAACCTTAACACTAACCTTAATAATAATCACCTGTAACACTAACCCTAAACATAAACCTGTCCCTTACCCAAACACTAACCTTAACCCTAACTCTAACCCTAACCCATACCTCTAACCCTAACCCTAACCCAAACCCTAGCCTTAACCCTAACCCTAATGATAACCATAACTTCTAACACTAAACCTAACCATAAACCTGTCCCTTACCCTAACCCTAAACCTAACACTAAACCTAACTTCTAACCCTAACCATAACCCTAACTTTAAAGCTCAACCAAAACCTACCCCTAACCATAACACTAAACTTAACACTAACCCTAACCCTAACCTATTCATAAACCTAACTCTAAACATAACCCTAACCCTAAAACTAATCTCTAAACCTAAGCATAACCCTAAACATTACCCTAACCCTAAACCCAATGACTAACCGTAATGCTAACACTTAACGTATACTTAATGCTAACCCTAACCCCAAACCTAAACCTAAGTTTAACCCTAACCATAACTGTTAAGACTAACACTAACCCTAACCCTAACCCCAAACTCTATCACTAAACCTAAAGCTAAACTCTAACCATAACCCCAAACCTAAACCTAACCCTAACCTTAACAATAACCCTAACCCTAACCCTAACTTAACGCTATCCCTAACCCTAACACTACCCCTAAACATAACCCTATCTGTAAACCTAAACCTAACCCTAAACCTATCACTATCCCTAACACCTAAAATCCAACCCTAACCTTAACCCGAACTTCTAATCCTTTTTTAAAAATTTTATTTAAGAGGAAAAAGAGAAAAACACAAAACAAAACAAAGTGGTATAAAGTTACACATAATACAGAACTACAAAAAAAAAAAAAGAAAAAGAAAAACTTAACAGTAAGAAATCACCTGTTAATAGATTACATATTATCATCTTGGAAATAGTTGCTCAAATCACAGTTTCAAAGAATACAAAGTGGACATTCAAACAGAGAGACTGCAAACAGCTGTGTTCAATGATCCAAAAACATTAATATAGTCAGCTATTCAACACCCCTAAACACACTTGCTGTTATATCCGTTAGAGCTCTTCTTTTTTCCTCCCTCTCTTTTTTACAACAAAATTTACACATTTTGGATTTTATTACTCCTTAGTTCTTATTACTTTTTTTGGGGGGGGGAGAATAAAGTCAAATATGGCAAAACAAAGCTGTCAGTCAAAACCAAGGATAGACATAGCACATGATGTAGAACAGAGTACAAGGTTATCAACAATGGTTATCAACGTTGTCTCTTGTTTCCTTAAAAAGAATTGTCTATCTCATTAGATATTATAAAGTTGGACAAAACAGTAGAGAACAGGACAAATAAAACTGAGGCATTGTAAACATTACAAGACTTCCAAAGGAGACAATATTCAAACCAGAATGGGCATGTTAGTGAATCTTATTGCCTTCAAAGTAGTTGCCTAAACCCTCAAACTTGATACTATCGCACAGAATGGAACAGAGTCTAATCAGTCAAAACAAGATCGTGGGAGAATTACAGGACTTCAAAACAAGTTAATAGGAAATCAAAAAGAGTTACTATTATATATCCTAATTTTTTAAATTTTTCCCCTTAATTAAAATAAACATAAGAAATAACTAAATAATTTTTAAAGAATAAGGGAGAGATTGAGTTAAAACAGGACATAACAATATAACAATAGAGGTCAAGGCATGACTGTTTCAGCAACCTCGTGCTTCATCACCAAATAACCCAATTTAATAGTAGTTACCATAGTGTCTGTCTTTTTCCTTGAAATATTTGGATAAAACTTCATATACTATAGCTTCAAATATTTCCATATCAAGAAGGCCAGAATAAAGCCTTTCTAATTAATAAGTGAAAATTTTATAAGGCTTCAAGGCCACATAATGGGGAATCATGATTACCACATATTTTTATATATTTGAATCATTACTTACATTAGGGAAACTATTCGGTATTCATACATGCGAGATTGATTTATTTCACTTGTGAGTATGGTCTCAAGCTGCGCCCATTTATTGATAAATATCTCAACGTGATCCTTCTTTATAGCTGAATAATACTCCATTGTATAGAAACACCACAACTTTTTTATCCATTCCTCAGTTGATGGACACTTGGGTTGTTTCCAAGATCTGGCAATTACAAATTGTGCTGCTATAAACATAGGTGCACATATATCACTGTGGTATGATGCTTTCAGTTCCTCTTGGAATATGCCTAGAAGTGGAATAGCTGGAATAAATGGGATTTCATATCCCAACTTTTTGAGAAATCTCCAGACATACCTCCACAAAGGCTGTACCAGTCTACACTCCCACCAACAGTGCAGGAGAGTTTCTTTTTCCCCACAGCCTCTCCAGCATTTGTTGTTGTTGGTTTTCTTGATCCTGGCCATTCTTTCAGGAGTGAGATGGTATCTAAGTGTGGTTTTAATTTGCATTTCTCTAATGACCAATGATGATGAGCACTTTTTCATGTATTTATTTGCCATTTGCATTTCTTCATCTGAGAATTGCGTATTCATCTCAGATGCCCATTTTTGGATTGGATCTTTGAATTTTGGAGGTCTGAGTTTTTTTTTAATTCTTTATATGTTTTAGACAAGAGTCCCTTGTCTGAGAGAGAGTTCACTAAAATCTTTTCCCAGTATGTGGGTTTTCTTTTCACCATGCTGGAAATTTCTTTTGACATGCAGAAACTTTTTAATAAGAAGTGGTCCCAGTTATTGATTCTGGGAAGTATTTCCCATGCGGTTTGAGTCCTGATCATGAATTCTCTACCTACTCCTATATGTCCAAGGTTTCTACCCAATTTGTCTTCCAATAGATTTAGTGTTTCTGTTTTAATATTCAGATCTTTGTCCCATTTAGATTTTAATTTAGTACATGGTGATAGACATGGGTCTAGCTTTAGTTTTCGGCAAATGCAGAGCCAGTTTTTCCAGCACCATTTATTAAAGAGACTGTCGTTCTTCCAGTGAACCTGCTTGGCTCCTTTATCAAAGATAAGGTGGTTGAGTGTGTTTGTAGTTTGTAGTTGTAATCTATTCCATTGATCTTCAGCTCTGTTTTGATTCCAATACCATGTTGATTTTACTACTGTTGCTTTGTAGTATAATTTCAAGTCAGGGATTGTGATGCCTCCTGCTTTGTCTTTGCTGCTTAGAATTGCCTTTGCAATTCTAGGTCTCTTCTGGTTCCAGATGAAATTTAGGAGTGATTTCTCTAGATCTATAAGGTATGTTGATGGTATTTCTATTGGGATTGCATTGAATCTGTATAAGAGTTTTGGGAGAATGGCCATCTTCACAATGTTTGTTCTTCCTATCCATGAGCAAGGGATGTCTTTCCATTTTCTGAGATCTATTTCCTTTTTCATTGTATTATAGTTTTCACTGTATAAGTCTTTCACTTCTTTCGTAAGAGTAATTTGTAAATATTTCATTTTTTTGTTTGCCAATGTGAATAGTTCAGTTTCTCTTATTTCCCTCTCTGTGATTTTGTTGTTTGTGTATAGGAATGCTATTGATTTCTGAGTATTGATTTTGTATCCAGCCACATTACTGAATTTATTTATTGTATCTAAGAGTCTTTCAATGGAGTTTAGGGGGTCTTCTATGTAGAGTATCATGTCATCTGCAAACAATGATAACTTAACTTCTTCTTTTCCTATCTTTACCCATTTTATTTCTCTTTGTTTCCTAATTGCTCTGGCTAGTACTTCCAGTACTATATTAAATAGGAGTGGTGATAAAGGACATCCTTGTCTTGTGCCTGATTTTAAAGAAAAGGCTTTCAATTTTTGGCCATTTAGTATAATGCTGGCTGTTGGTTTGTCATAAATGGAACTTATTATATTGAGGTAAAGACCATCTATTCCAATTTTCTGTAAAGTTTATATCATGAATAAATGTTGGACCTTATTGAAGGCTTTTTCTGCATCTATAGAAATGATCATGTGATTCTTATTTTTGGCTTTATTGATATGGTGGATTACATTTATTGATTTGCGTATGTTGAACCATCCTTGCATTCCTGGGATGAATCCCACTTGGTCATGGTGTATAATCTTCTTGATGATTTGCTGGATCCTATTTGCCAATATTTTATTGAGGATTTTTGCATCTGTGTTCATTAGGGAGATCGGTCTATAGTTCTCTTTTTTAGTTGGGTCTTTCTCAGGTTTTGGTACTAGAGTAATATTTGCTCCCAGGAATGACTTACAAAGGATTGCTTCCCTTTAAATTTCATTGAATAGTTTGAGGAATGTTGGCATTAGGTCTTCTTTGTATTTCTTGTAGAATTCTGCAGTGAATCCATCTGGGCCTGGGCTCTTCTTGTTGGGTAAGGACTTAATTACATTTTCAATTTCAGTAACAGAGATTGGGTTATTCAACAGTTTTACATCCTCTTGATCTAGCTTTGGGACTTCATATGCTTCTAAGAATCTGTCTATTTCTTCTGTGTTATCAAACATTTGAGAGTAGAGGTTTTCGAAATAGGTGTTGATGATCTTCTGTATTTCTATTGGGTCTGTACTGATTTCTCCTTTTTCATTTCTTATTGCATGAATTTGAGCTTTTTCTTCCCTTTTTTTAAATAAGGTTGGCTAGGGGCTTATCGATTACATTTATTCTTTCAAAGAACCAACTCTTTGATTCGTTGATTCTTTGGATTGTTTTCTTAGTCTCTATTGCATTGATTTCTGCTCTGATTTTTATAATTTCCTTTCTTCTTTTGGCTTTGGGCTTGACTTGCTCTTCTTTTTCTAGCTGTTTGAGGTGTAGCATCAAGTTATTTATTTGTATTTGTTCTGTTTTCCTGATGTGGGAACTCAGTGCAATAAATTTTCCTCTCAGGACGGCTTTCATTGCATCCCACAGATTCTGGTAAGTTGTATCTGAATTTTCATTTTCTTTTAGGTATTGTTTAATTTCTTCTTTAATTTCTTCTGTGACCAACTGATTACTCAAGAGGGTGTTATTCAGTTTCCCTGTGTTTGTGGGATTTTTGCAGTATCTTTTATCATTAATTTCTAATTTCAGAGCGCTATGATCCGATAACATGCAAGGGATGATTTCAGCTCTTTTACACTTGTTTAAATATGTTCTGTGAGCTAATATATGGTCTATTTTAGAAAATGATCCATGTACTGCTGAGAAGAATGTGTATTCTGATGTTGTTGGGTGGAACATTCTGTATATGTCTATCAAACCCATTTTTTCACAGGTATGATTCAGTTCTGTTATTTCTTTGCTCATTTTCTGTCTTGTTGATCTGTCCCTTGGTGTCAATGGTGTATTAAGGTCTCCTGTTACAATTGTGTTACTGATAATTTGAGTTTTCATTTCTGTTAATAGTTGTTTTATATAACTGGGTGCTCTGGAGTTTGGTGCGTATACATTTAAGATAGTTATCTCTTCCTCTTGGAGTTTTCCCCTTACGAGTATGTAGTGACCTTCTTTATCCTTTATGGTCATTGTTGGTTTAAAGTTCACGTTGTCTGCAAACAGAATGGCTACTCCTGCCTTTTTTTGGATTCCTGCTACATGAAGAATTGTTTTCCATCCTTTGACTTTCAGTCTGTGAGTATCCTTCTGGGTTAGATGGGTTTCCTGTAAACAGCATATGGTTGGATTTTGTTTCTTGATCCATTCTGCTAGTCTGTTTCTTTTGATTGGTGCACTGAGACCATTTACATTAATGGTTATTACTGTTAAATGCTGGTTAATTGTAGGAATCTTAACTCTCTGCTGTTGCATCTTTATCTTTCTGTTCTGTTTAATTATTTGCTTTGCTTAGTGGTTTTTTCTTTGTGTATCTAAACTGTCTTTCAATATTTTTTGCAGGGTCGGTTTGGTGTTCATGAAGTTCTTCAGCTGTTCTTTGTCATGGAAGTATCGTATTTCACCATCTATTTTGAATGATAGTTTTGCAGGATATATCAGTCTAGGTTGGAAATCATTTTGCTTTAGGATCTGCAATACTTCACTCCATGTTCTTCTTGACTTTATTGTTTGTGATGAGAAGTCTGCTGTGATTCTGATAGGTTTTCCTTTATAAGTGATCTGTCTTTTCTCTCTGACAGCTTTTAATAATCTATTCTTGTGTTGGATTTCTGGGATGGTGATTATTATATGTCTGGGTGTAGTTTTATTTTTGTTATGACTATTTGGAGTTCTATATGCTTCACTGATCCTTATGTCAGTTTCTGATCTCATGCTTGGGAAATTTTCAGCTATTACTTCTCTAAATATCCTCTTGATATCCTTTATGTTGTCTCCTTCTTTTTCATTAATCCCTATCATTCTTATGTTATTCTTCTTTGCATTGTCTTGCAGTTGTTGAATTGTTGTTTCCTGATTCCTTGTTATTTTTAAAAGATCTTTCCTTTCCTGTTCACTAGCTGCAATCCTGTCTTCAAGGTCTGAAATTTTATCTTCACTTTCATTAAGGCGGTTTATACAACTTTCAGTGGAGTTTTTTATTTCCTGTATATCTCTGTGCATCTGCATTACGTATTCTGTTTTTTTTTCTTATATTGCTTGTCTAGGGAGTCTATCTTTTTGGTTAGTTCCTCCAATTTTTTTATCTGTGTTTTCTTTAGATATATTTAGAATCTCTTTCATTTCTTTTATCGTTTCTTCTTTTATCTGGGAGATTATTTCGAGTTTGAATTTCTTTAAAGCTTCCTGGAGTTGCTTGTCAATTTCAGTAGCTATTGTGTCTGATATATGAGGTGGATGGGATATATTTTCTTCTAAATACATTCCTCCTAGGGTTTCCTGAGATGGGCTGGAGGTTTGAGGTTGTAATTTGGTCTTTCGTTTTGTCGTTTTCCTATATTTCTGTGTTTCAAGTGTTATTTGAAAGCTTTCTCAGGATCTGTTGAAAATTCCCTTCTATGTTTGCAGCTACTGAGACTCTGGCATCACGCTACCCCAAGCCATTGGGCCTGCAGAACTAATGGCCCTCCTCTGCTTGTTCAGAACTCCGGAGTTCCAGACAAGCTGGGGCTCAGGGACACTGTGCGCCCACCTGCCCCTTGAAAGCTCCACCGCTCTTCAATCACAGCTGGGTTAGGGTACTCACCACAGGCCGCGGTGCCTCAGGAGCTTGTGATCCCTCCCTGCTTGCAGAGATATCCACAGTCCTCCAGACAAAGGAAGGCACAGCAGCAAAACAGGCTGGGCTCTGGGGATAGTGTGGGCCCGCCCACCCTTCGGAAGCTCAGCAGACCTCCAAGTGCAGCCGGGATGGGGAGGCGGATGTAGTGGTCTCTAACCCGCTGCTCCACTTCACTGTACCTGGAAGCCTGAGGGGTCCAGAACAGTCTGAAATTTGGGCAGAGTGTGCGGAGCACTCACCACTGGCGAGGTGCCTCAGGAACCTGCGACCTCTCCCTACTTACAGAGATATTCAGTCCTCCAGACAAAGGAAGGGGCTTCTGCAGTCCCTCCAGATCCGCCCAGCTCCTCCTCTGCCCGAAATTCTAATCCTAACCCTAAACCTAACACTAACCTAAACCTAACACTAACCCTAACCCTAACCTCTAACACTAACATTAATCCGAACTCGAACACTAATCATAACACTAATCCTAACACCAATCCTAACCCTAACCGTAACCTTAACCCTAACCCTAAACTCAAACACTTACCCTAAGCCAAATCCTAACCCTAACCTGAACCCTAACCCTAACTCTAAACCTAACAGTAACACTAACCCTAACACTAAACTCTAACTGTAAACCTAAACATAACCCTAACCCTTACCTAACCCTAGCCCTAACCCTAAAACTAACCCTAACCCCAAACGCTAACCCTAACCTTAACAATAACCCTAACCCTAACCATAAACCCTAAACGTAAACCTAACACTAACTAAAACACTAAACCTACCCCTAAAACTAATCCATACCACTAACCCTAACCCTAACACTAACTCTAACCTAACCCTAAACCCAATCCTAAGCCTAACCCTGACCCTAACACTAACCCCTAACCCTTGCACTAACCCTAACCCTAACACTAACATTAAACCTAAACTTTACCTTACCCCTAACCCTAACCCTCAACATAAACCTAAACATAACCCTAAACCTAACCCTAAAATAAAACCCTAACAATACCCTTAACACTATCCCTAAACCTAACACTAAACCTAACCCTAACACTAACACAAAAATAACTTCTAAACCTCATACTAAATCTAACCCTAAAGCTCAACTTAATCCTAAACCTAAGCATAACCCTATAGCTAACTTCTAACCCTCAGCCTAATCCTAAACCTAAGATTCAACTCAAATGCTAACCCTAACCTCTAAGCCTAACACTAACCCTAACCGTAACCATAAAACTAATTCCAAATCTAACACTAATTTCTAACCATAATCCAAACACTAAACCTAACACTATACCTAGCCCTAATGCTAACCCTGACCGTGAAATCGAACCGTTACCGAACCTAACTCTAAACCTAACCCTAAACTCTAACCCTAACACTAACACTAACAACTAGCCCTAACACTTAACTCTAACTCTAAACTTAACACTATCCCTAACCCTAACCTAACGCTATCCCTAACCCGAACCCTAAACCTAAAGGTAACCCTAAACCTAATCCCTAACATTACTCCTAAACCTATCCCTAAGCCTAACCCTAACACTAACACTAATCCTTACCCTAACAGTAACACTACCCTAAACATTAAAAAATAACCCTAAAAGTAACCCTAACCGTAAACCTAAACTCAAGTCTTAAACTTAAACCGAACCCAAACGCTAACCATAAACCTAACCGTAGCCCTAAACCTAATCTCTAACCCTAACCCTAACCCTAACCCTAACCCTCTAACCATAACCCTAATGCTAACCCTAACCCTAAACCAAAACCTAACCCAAAACCTAACTTCTAAAGCTAACTGTAACTCTAAACCTAACCCTACACCTAACCCTCACTGTAACACTAAACTCTAACCATTACCCTAACCCTAAACCTAACCCTAACCTCGAAACCTAACCTGAATTATAAACCTAAACCTAACCCTAACACTAACCCTAACCCTAAACCTAAAACTAACCCTAACATAAACCTAAAGTCTAACCCTAACCCTAACCCAAAACCTAACGTCTAACCATAACACTAACACTAAACTCAACTTCTAACCCTAACCCTAACCCAAAACCTAACCCTAACTGTAACACTAACCCCTAACCATTACCCTAATCTAACCATAACCCTAACTGTAAGCACTAACCCTAACCCTAACGCTAAGCCCTAAACATAACACTAAATGTAACCCTAAGCCCTAACACTAACACTAACACTAAACTAACCCTAACTTCTAACCTTAACCCTAACCCTAACCCTAATCCTAACCCTAATCCTATAATCCTAAACCTAACCCTAACCCTAAACCTAACCATAACCCTAAAACTAGCCTACCCAAAACCACTGAACCAACCCCTATCTGTAACGCTAACCCTAACCTCTAATCTTAACCCTATCCCTAAATATAACCTCTAACTCTAAACCTAAACCTAAACCTAAACCTAACCATAACCTTAACACCAATCCTAACATTAAACATAACCCTAACCTTAACCCTGGCTAAAGCTAACGCTAACCCTATCCCTAACCCTAACCCTACACCTAACTCTAAACATAATCCTAACCCTAACTCTAACCCTAACCCTAAACCTAACAATAAACCCAAAACTTACTTCTAAACCTAACCCTAACATTAAATCTAACACTAACATTAACCCTAAACCTAATCCTAACCTCTAACCCCAACACTAATCCTAGCACTTAAACCTAACTCTAACTCTAACACTATCCCTAACCCTAACCCTACCCCTAAACCCAACCCTAACCCTAAAGCTAACCCTAATCACTAACCCTAATCCTAACACTAACTCTAACCCTAACACATACCTCTATCGCTAACACTAACCCTAACCCTAACACTAATCCTAACCATTACCCTAACCCTAAACATTAAACCTAACCATAAACTTAACACTAACCATAAGCCTATCCTCTAACCCTAAACTTTACCTAAACCCAAATTCTAACCATAACTGTTACGCTAACACTAACCCTAACTTCTATCACTAACCCTAAGCCTAAACCTAACCCTAACACTAACCCTAATTCTGACCTATCCCTAACCATTAAGCTAACCCTAACTCTAACCCTAAACCTAAACCTAACCCTAACAATAACCTTAACCCTCACCCTAAACCTATCCTCTACCCTAATCGTAACACTTATCCTTTACATAAACCTAACCCTAAACCTAAAACTAACCCTAAACCTAACCCTAAACCTAAACCTAAAACTAACCATAACCGTAACCCTAACTCGTAACACTAAACCTAACACTGTCCCTAACCTTAACCCTAACCCAAACTCTAAACCTAACCCTAACACTATACCTAACACTAAACTCCAAACGTAACCCTAACTGTACCCCTAACCTTAACACGAACTTCTAAACCGAAACTTAACCCTAACCCTAACCCTAAGCCTAATCTCTAACCAAAATATTAATACGAACTCGAACACTAACCATAGCACTAAACCTAACCCTTACCCTAATCTCTAACCCTAACCAAAACCCAAACCCAAACACTCTAACCCTAAACCTAACCCTAACCCTAACTCTAACCATAAACCCTAACGCCAAACCCTAATCTTAATACTAACACTAAACCTAAGAGTAGCACTAACACTAACCCCAATTCTAACCCTAACCCTAACCTAACCTTGACCCCGTCTAACAATAACACTAAACCTAACCCTGACCCTAAGCATAACATTAACCTCTACGCCTAACCTTAATTATAAACCTAAACCTAACACTAACACTAACCCTAACCCTAAACCTAAACCTAAACCTAAACCTAACCCTAAGGCTAACAGTAACAAAGAATGCCAAACCCTAATCCTGAAACTAACCCTAACCCTAACCCTAAGCGCAATCCAAACCCCAATTCTTATCCAAAACTTGTCTAACCCTAAACCAAACCTTAACTCTAACCCTAAAACTAACCTGTAAACATACCCTTAATCCTAAACTTAACACTAACCCTAAAACTAACCCTAACGCTGACCCTAACAGTAACACTAACCCTAAACCTAAACCTAAACCTAACTCTAAACCTAACCCTAACCCTAAAACTAACACTAACCTTAATCCTAAACATTACCCTATCCGTAACCCTAACTGTAAACCTAAACCTAAACATAACGCTAACCCTAACCGTAACACTAAACAATAACCCTAACACTAACACTATCCCTAGCCCTACCCCTAAATATAATCCTAAATCTATAATCCTAAATCTAACCCAAAACCTAATGCTAACCCTAACCTTAACATAACCTCTGACCTTAAGCTTAACCCAACACTAACCCTAACCATAACCTTAACCCTAACAGTAATTCTAACACTAACCCTCTAACCATAACCATAACCCTAACCATAAACCTAACTCTAAACCTAACCCTAATCCTAACACCTAATGCCAAACCCTAATCCTAAACCTAGCCCTAACCCTAACACTAAACCTAACCGGAACCCCAATCCTAACCCTAACCCTAATCCAAAACTTGTCTAACCCTAACACTAACTTTAACACTAACCCTAAAACTAACTTTAACCCTACCCTTAAACCTAAACTTAACCCTCACCCTAACCCTAAGTCTAACCCTAACCCTAATGCTAACCATAAGACCCAAACCTAACCCTAACCCTAACCCTAAAAATTACCCTACTCCTAACACTAACTCATACTTCTAACACTGACCCTAATCCTAACACTAAACCTAGCCCTTTACCCTAACACTAACACTAAACTCGAACCCTAACCCTAACTATAACCCAAAATTAACCATAAGCCTAACCCCTAACCCTAAGCCTAATCCGTACCCGAACACTAACCATAAACATAACCCTAACCTAACTCTAACCCTAATGCTAACCATAACCCTAACCCTAACCTAACAATAACCCTAATCCTAAAACTAACCCTAACCCTAACCCTTAACCTAACACTGACACTAACACTAAAATCTAACCGAAACCCACCATAACCCTAAACCTAACCATAAGCCTAACCTCTAACCCTAAAACTAATCCGAACCCAAACACTAACCATAAACCTAACCCCAAACTTAACCCTAAACTCTAACTCTACCCCTAACCCTAACACTAACACTCTAACCCTAACCCTAACCTTAAGTCCTAATGCCAAACCTAATCCTAACCCTAACACTAAACCTAACACTAATCCTAAACCTAATCCGAATCCTAACCCTAACCTTAACCCTAACCCTAACTCTAACCCTGTCTAAACCGGACCCTAACCTTAAACCTAACCCTAAACGTAACACTAACATCTAACCCTAAACTTAATATTAAAGCTAAACAGAAACCTAACCCAAACCCTAACTCTAACCATAACGCAAACACTAACATTAACCTCTAACCCAAACCCTAGCCCTAACCCTAACACTAACCTAACCCTAACACCAAACATAACACTAACCCTCACACTAAACGCTAACCCTAACCCTCACACTTACCCTATCCCTAACCCTAAAACTAAACCTAACTTGGAACCCTACACTCAACCATTACCCTAAAGCTCAACCTAACCCTAAATCTAACCCTAACCCTTACACTGACTTCTAATCCTAACCTAAACCTAACCCTAAACCTCAACGTAACCCTAACCCTAAAGCCAAAACCTAATTCTAACCCTAACCCTAACTCTAAGCCTAACCTAACTCTAACCCTAACACTGGCACTAACCCTAAAACGATCCCTAAAACCTAAACACTAACCTAACCCTAAACCTAACGCTAAAGCTAACGCTAACCGTAAACCTTATCCTAAAACTAACCCTAACCCTAACCTTAATTATAACCCTAAACCTAACCCTAACCCGAACCCTAACACGAAACCTAAATTCTAACCCTAACCCTAAACCTAACCCTAATCCTAACACTAACCCCTAACCATTACCCTAACTCTAACCATAACCCTAACCCTAACCTCTAACACTAACCCTAACAATGAGCCCTTAACTTAACCCTAACCCTAAGCCCTAATCCTTACACTAACACTAACACTAAACCTAACCCTAAACTCTAACCCTAACACTAACCCTAACCCTAACACTAACCATAGGCTAACCCTAATCCTATAATCCTAAGCCTAACCCTAACAATAACCCTAACCCTAAACATAACCATAACCTCTAAAAATAACCCTACCCTAACGCTAACCCTAACATCTAACCCTAACCCTAACCATAACCATAACCTCTAACACTAAACCTAACCCTAACCATAACCCTAAGCCTAACCTTAAGCATAACAATAACAATAGCCCTAACACTAACTCTAACACTAACCATAACTTCTAATGGTAAGCCTAACCTTAAACATAACCCTAATCATAAAACTAACCGTAACAATAATCTCTAAGCCTAAACATAATTCTAACCCTAACTGTAACCCTAAGCTCTAAGCCTAGCACTAACACAAAAAATAACGCAAACCTCTAACTCTAAACCTAACAGTACCCTAACCCTAACCCTATCCCTAACTTCTAACCCTAACCATAACACTAACCCTAAGCCATAAACCTAAGACAAAACCTAAGCAATAAACTTAACCCTAACCCTAACACTATACCTAAGCCCTAACCCTAACACTAACATTGACCCTATCCCTAACATTTAACCCTAACCCTAAACCTAACCCTAATCCTCTAATCGTAAGCCTAAACCTAACACTAACCCTAACAATAACCTTAAACACAAACATAAACATAACCTCTAACCATAACTATAACCCTAACCCTAAACTTAACCCTAGCACTAACCGTAGCCCTAACCTTAAATCTAATGCTAATCTTTAACCATCACCCTAAACCTAACCCTAAGCATAACCCTAACGCTAACCCTACCCTAACACTAACACTATCACAAACATTAACACTAAACCAAACTTCTAAAACTAACCCTAACACAAAACCTAACCATAACCCTAACACTAACCCTATCACTAACCGCTAACCAAAACCACAACCATAACCATAATCCTAACCCTAATACCTAATGCGACTGAAACACTAAGCCTTAAACCTAACCCTAACTCTAACCCTAACACTAAAGCCTAACCCTAACCCTAAGCCCTAACCCTAAAACTAAAACTAACCCTAACACTAACCCTATCCCTAACCCTAACCCTAAAGATAACCCTAATCTCATAATCCTAAGCCTAACCCTAACTGAACCCTAACTCTAACCCTAACAATAACCTCTAACCCTAAGCCTAACCCTAACCCTAACCATAAGCATAACTTCTAACCATAAGCTTAACAATAACCCTAACCCTAACACTAACCCTCTAACCCTAACCCTAACCCTATCCTTCTAACCCTAAAACTAACCATAAACCTAACCCTAACTTTAAATCCTAAACCTAACCCTAATCATAACATCTAACCCTAACCCTAACCCTAAACCTAACACTAATCCTAAACCTAAACCTAAACCTAAACCAAACCCTAAAACTAACCCGTCTAACTCTAACACTAATCTAACCCTAAACATAACACTAACCTCTAACTCAAACTCTAACCCTAAACTTAACACTGACTGTAAAATCTAACCATAATCCTAACCCTAACCCTACAACTAAACCTAAGCCTAATCATATGCCTAACCTTAACCCTCAAACCCTAAAACTAACCCTAACCTTCATTACTAAAACTAACCATAACCCTAACCTCTAACCCTAACCCTAACGCAAAACCTAAACCTAAACCTAACCCTAGCCCTAACTCTAACCCTAAATCTAACCTAAGCCTAATCCTATCACTAACCCTAACCCTCTAACACTAAACTGAACCCTAACCCTAACCCTAACCTTAAATCCTAAACCTAACCCTAACCATAACCTCTAACCCTAACCCTAACCCTAAAGCTAACACTAACACTAACGCTAACCCTAATCCTAACCACAAATGCAAAACCCTAATCCTAACTCTAACCCTAACAGTAACTATAATCCTTACCCAAACACTAAACTTTACCCTAATCTCAACCCTAAACCTAACCCTAAACCTAAACTTAACCCTAACTCTAACGCTAACCCTAGTCCTAATTCTAATCCCTAACGCAAAACCCTAACCCTAACACTTACCCTAAACGTAACACCAAACCTAAACTTAATCCTAACCCTAACACTAACCCTAACCCTAACTCTAACCTTAACTGTAACCCTAACAAAAACCCTAACTCTTACTTTAACCCTATCCCTAATCCTAACCCTAACACTAACGGTAACCCTAAACACTAACCCTAAAACTAACCCTAAACCTTACCCTAAGTCTAATCCTATCCCTAACCCTCGAACTTTAACCCTAGCCTTAACCCTAACCATAAACCCTAGCCAAAACCCTAACCCTAACACATACCTCTAACCCTAACCCTACTGCTTACCATATTCTGAACACAAATGCTAAACTGAAACACTAACCCTAACCCTTAACCTAAACCTAACCCTATCCAGAAGTGTAACGTATAAACCTAACGCTAAATCGAATATGAGATCTAACCCTACCCATAACCATAACCTCTAACCATAACCCTAACCCTAACACTAACACTAATCCTAACCCTAACAGTGACCCTATCCCTGTAACCCTAACACTAACCCTAGCCCTAATCCCAGCCCTAACATTAACCCTAAGCCTAATCCTAACCTGTAATGCAAAACCCTAATCATAAACCTAACCCTATTCCTAACACTAACTCTAAACCTAAACCAACACCTAACCCTAACAATAACCATAACCCTAACATAACCCTACCTAAACCTAACTCTAGCCCTAACACTTACCCTAAGCTCTAACTCTAAACTTAACCCTAAACCTAACACTAGCACTGACCCTGGCTAAACCTAATCTTAACCCTAACCATAACCCTAACAATAACACTGTCTAAAACTAACCCTGACCCTAACCCTAATGATAAACCTGACCCTAACCATAAACATAACCCTAACACTAACACTAACACTAACCCTAACCCTAACACTAAACTTAATCCTAATGCTAACCCTAATCGTAATCCTAACCCCTAATGCAAAACCCTAATCCTAACCCTAACCTAAATCCTAACACTAACGCTAAACCTAACCCCAAACCAGACGCGAACGCTAACCATAATCCGAACATTAACCCTGTCTAAACCTAACCCTAACACTAACCCTTATCCTAAGCTCTAACCCTAAACATACCCCTAACCCTAAAATGAACCCTAACCCTAAAACTAACCCTGTCTCACCCTAAACCTAAACCTAACCCTTTCTAAACCTAACACTAACCCTACCCTTAACCCTAATTCTCACCCTAACACTAACTCTGTCTAACACTAACCCTAACCCGAAACCTAACCTGAAACCTACACCTAACCCTAAAACTAACCTCTAACTCTAAATCTAACGCTAACCCTAACACAAACCTAATTTCGAACCCTAACCCTAACACTAAACCTAAACTTCAATCTAACCATAACCCTAACCATAATGCTAACACTATCTTCTAACCCTAAGCGTAACACAAAACCTAAACTTTAACCCTAACCCTAAACCTAACCTCTAACCATAACCCTAACCCTAACAGTAACCTTAACCTCTAATTCTAAACATAACCCTAATCCGAACACTAACCCTAAACCTAACTTCTAATCCTAACCCTAACCCAAAACCTAACCTTAAACGTAACCATGACTCTAACCCTAACCCTAACCACTGACCCTCTTACACTAACGCTAACCATAACACTAATCCTACCACTAAAACTAAGCCTAACCCTAACCCTTATCCTATCCCCTAAGGCAAAACACAAATACTACTACTAAACCTAAAACTAACACTAAACCTAACCCTAACCCCAATCCTAACCCTATCCCTAACCCTAAGCCAGTCTAACCCTAACCATAACTCTAACTGTAACACTAACCTCTAACAGTAACACTAACCCTAATCCTAACCCTAATCCTAACCCTAATCCTAACCCTAATCCTAACACTAAGCTAAACCAAACCCCAACTTAACCTAACCGTAAACATAACATGATTTAACCCAAATCCTAACCCTAACCATAAAAATAACCCTAACCTAAACAGTAACTCTAACAAAAACGCTAACTCTTATTTTAACCCGATCCCTAACGCTAACCCTAACACTAACCCTAACCACTAACCCTAACATTAGCACTAAACCTTACCCTAAGTCTAACCCTATCCTGAACCCTAACCCTCTATCCATAACCATACCCCTAACCTGAAACCTACACCTAACTCTAAACCTAACCCTAAAACTAACCTCTAACTCTAAATCTAACACTAACCCTAACACAAACCTAATTTCGAACCCTATCCCTAACACTAAACGTAAATTCAATCTAACCCTAACCCTAACCCTAACCCTAACCTCTAACCCTCTTATCCTAAACATATCCATAAACCTAATCCTAACTGTAACCCTATCCATACCCCTAACCCTCACCATAAACCTTACCCTAACATGAACCGTAACCCTTAGCCTAACCTCTAGCTCTAACCAGAACCCAAACCCTAAGCTTAATCCTAACCCTAACCCTAACCCTGACCTCTAACACTAAACACTAACCCTAACTGCAACCATCTAACCCTAAACCTAACCCTAACACTAATCATAACCCTAACCCTAACCTTAAACCTAACACTAACACAAACCTAACTTCTAAGCCTAAACCTAGCCTAAACCTCAACCTCAACCTAACCCTAACCCTAACCATAACCCTAACCCTAACCCTAACCTAAACCTAACCATATCTTTTACCATAACCCTAAACCAAAATTCTAATCCTAACCTTAAACCTAACCCTAAATCTAACCTTAAACATAACCTTAAAACTCAAACTAATCTCTAACACTCTAAATTTAACCCTAACCCTAAACATAATCCTAACCCTAAACTTAACCTTACCCTAACCCTATTCCTAACCCCTAATGCCAAACCGTAATCCTAACCCTAAACGTAACCAAAACACTAAACCTAAACCTAAACCCAAACCTAAGCCTAACCCAAACCCTCACCCTATCTAACCCTTACCGTAAACATAACCCTAACACTAACCTCTAACCGTAAACCTAAACCTAACACTAACCTAAACGCTAAACCTAACCCTAATCCTAAAGCTAACCATAATTCTAAACCCTAAAGCAAAACCCTAATCATAACCCTAATCCTAACCATAACCCTAACACCAAACCTAAACCTTACCCTAAACCTAACCCTAACACGGTTTAACACAAAACCTAACTCTAATCCTAAAAATAACCCTGACAATAACCCTAACTCTAAATTTAACCCTATCCCTAACCCTAATCCTAACGCTAACCCTAACCACTAACCTAACACTAGCCCTAAACCTTACCCTAAGCCTAACCCTATCCCGAACCCTAACCCTCTATCCATAAACATACCCCTAACCTAAAACCTACACATAACCCTAAACCTAACCCTAACACTAACCTCTAACTCTAAATCTAACACTAACCCTAACACAAACCTAATTTCGAACCCTAACGCTAACACTAAACCTAAATTTCAATCTAACCGTAACCTTAACCATAAACCTAACCTTAACCGTAACCCTAACAAAAACCCTAACTCTTACTTTAACCCTATCACTAACCCTAACCCTAACGCTAACCCTAACCACTAACCCTAAAACTAACCCAGACCTTACCCTAAGCCTAACACTATCCTTAACCCTAACCCTCTAACCTTAACCCTAAACTTAACCCTAACCATAAATCCTAGCCCAAACCTTAACCCTAACCCTAACCCCAACCTAACACTAACCCTATTCAGAAGTTTAACCTATAATCTTAACGGAAAAATGAACCCGTACCATAACCCTACCCATAACCATAACCTCTAACCATAACACTATCCCTGACCGTAAACCTAACCCTAGCACTAGCCCTAGCCCTATTCCTAGCCCTAACACTAACCCTAAGCCTAATCCTAACCCCTAACGCAAAACCCTAATCTTAATCCTAACCCTATTACTAACACTAACCCTAATCCTAACTGCAAACCTAACTCTAACACTAACCATAACCCTAGCATAACCCTGTCTAAACCTAACTCTAGCCCTAACCCTTACCCTAAGCTCTAACCCTCAACTTAACCCTAACCCTAACACTAACACCAAACCTAACACTAGCACTGACCCTGTCTAAACCTAACCCTAACACTAACACTAACACTAACTCTGTCTAAAACTAAACCTGACACTAACACTAGCCATAACCATAACCCTAACCCTAACCCTAAACCTAACCCTAACCCTAAACCTAACACTAAGCCTATCCCTAACACTAACCCTAACCCTAACCCTAATCCTAACGCTAACACTAACTTTAAACCTAACCCCAAACCAGGCACGAACCATAACCCTAACCCTAAAATTAACCCTGCCTAACGCTAACCCTAACCCTAACCCTTACCCTAATCTCTAACAAAACATAACCGTAACCCTAAAACGAACCCTAACCCTAACCCTAACCCTAACATTAACCCTGTCTAACCCTAACCCCAAACCTAACCCTTTCTAAACCTAACACTAACCCTAACCCTAACCCTAATTCTCACCCTAACACGAAATCTGGTTAACACTAACCCTAACCCTAACATTAACCCTAACCCGAAACCTAACCCGAACCCTACACCAAACCCTAAACCTAACCCTAAAACTAACCTCTAACTCTAAATCTAACACTAACCCTAACACAAACCTAAATTCGAACCCTAACTATAACACTAAACCTAAACTTCAATCTAACCACAACCCTAAACATAAGGCTAACACTAACTTCTAACCCTAACCCAAACACACAACCTAAACTTTAACCCTAAGCCTAATCCTAACCTCTAACCATAACCCTAACCATAACACTAACACTAACCTCCAACACTAAACCTAACCCTACCTGAACACTAACTTTAAAACTAAATTCTTATCCTAACCCTAACCCAAAACCTAACCCTAAACGTAACCATAACTCTAACACTAACCCTAACCACTAACCCTCTTATACTAACATTAACCTTAAAACTAATCCTAACCCTCAACCTAAACCTAACCCCAATCCTAATCCTATCCCTAACCCTAACCCAGTCTAACCTATTTTTAACTCTAACCGTAACACTAACCTCTAACTGTAACACTAAGCCTAACCCTAACCTTAACCCTAACCCTAACCTGTAACCCACTTATTCTAAACATATCCATAAACTTAATCCTAACCGTAACCCTATCCATACCCCTAACCCTCACCATAAACCTTACCCTAACATGAACCGTAACCCTTAGCCTAACCTCTAGCTCTAACCAGAACCCAAACCCTAAGCTTAATCCTAACCCTAACCCTAACCCTGACCTCTAACACTAAACACTAACCCTAACTGCAACCATCTAACCCTAAACCTAACCCTAACACTAACCATAACCCTAACCCTAACCTTAAAACTAACACTAACACAAACCTAACTTCTAAGCCTAAACCTAGCCTAAACCTCAACCTCAACCTAACCCTAACCCTAACCATAACCCTAACCCTAACCCTAACCTAAACCTAACCATATATTTTACCATAACCCTAACCAAACTTCTAATCCTAACCTTAAACCTAACCCTAAATCTAACCCTAAACATAACCCTAAAACTGAAACTAATCTCTAACATTCTAAATTTAACCCTAACCCTAACCATAATCCTAACCCTAAACTTAAACTTACCCTAACCATAATCCTAACTCCTAATGCCAAACCGTAATCCTAACATTAAAACTCACCAAAACACTAAACCTAACCCTTAACCCAAACCCTCACCCTGTCTAACCCTTACCGTAAACATAACCCTAACACTAACCTCTAACCCTAAACCTAAACCTAACACTAACCTAAACGCTAAACCTAACCCTAATCCTAAAGCTAACCATAATTCTAAACCCTAAAGCAAAACCCTAATCATAACCCTAATCCTAACCATAACCCTAACACCAAACCTAAACCTTACCCTAAACCTAACCCTAACACGGTTTAACCAAAATCCTAACTCTTATCCTAAAAATAACCCTAACATTAACCCTAGATCTAAATTTAACCCTATTCCTAACCCTAACACTAATGCTAAACCTAACCACTAACCCTAACACTAGCCCTAAACCTTACCCTAAGTCTTAACCTATCCCGAACCCTAGCCCTCTATCCATAACCATACCCCTAACCTGAAACCTACACCTAACTCTAAACCTAAACCAAAAACTAACCTCTAACTCTAAATCTAACACTAACCCTAACACAAACCTTATTTCGAACCCTATCCATAACACTAAACCTAAACTTCAATCTAACCATAACCCTAACCATAACCCTAACCCTAACCATAACCCTAACCTTAACCGTAACCCTAACAAAAACCCTAACTCTTAGTTTAACCCTATAATTAAACCTAACCCTAAACCTAACCCTAACTACTAACCCTAAAACTAACCCTAAACCTTACCCTAAGTCTAACCCTATCCTTAAACCTAACCCTCTAACCATAACCCTAAACTTAACCCTAACCATAAATCCTAGGCCAAAACCTAAGCCTAACCCTAAACCTAACACTAACCCTATTCAGAAGAGTACCTATAAACCTTACACTAAAATGACACCGAACTCTAACACTACCCATAACCATAACCTCTAACCATAACACTAACCCTGACCCTGAACCTAACCCTAACAATAACCCTAGCCCTAATCCTAGCCCTAACACTAACCCTAAGCCTAATCCTAACCCCTAACACAAAACCCTAATCTTAATCCTAACCCTATTCCTAACACTAACCCTAAACCTAACCGCAAACCTAACCCTAACACTAATCATAACCCTAGCATAACCCTGTCTAAACCTAACTCTAGCCCTAACCCTTACCCTAAGCTCTAAACCTCAGCTTAACCCTAACCCTAACACTAAGACTAAACCTAACACTAGCACTGACCCTGTCTAAACCTAACCCTAACCCTAACACTAACACTCTGTCTAAAACTGAACCTGAAACTAATACTAACCATAACCCTAACCCTAAACCTAAACCTAACCCTAACCCTAACACTAACACTAAGCCTATCCCTAACCCTAACACTAACCCTAATCCTAATCCCTAACGCAAAAACATAATCCTAACCCTAACACTAACGTTAAACCTAACCCCAAACCAGGCGCGATCCCTAACCATAACCCTAACATTAACCCTCCCTAACGCTAACCCTAATGCTAACCCATACCCTAATCTCTAACCAAAACATAACCGTAACCCTAAAACGAACCCTAATCCTAACCCTAACCCTAACATTAACCCTGTCTAAACCTAACCCCAAACCTAAACCTTTCTAAACCTAGCACTAACCCTAACACTAACCCTAATTCTCACCCTAACACGAACTCTGTCTAACAATAACCCTAACCCTAACATTAACCCTAACCCGAAACCTAACACGAAACCGACACCAAACCCTAAACCTAAACCTAAAACTAACCTCTAACTCTACATCTAACACTAACCCTAACACAAACCTAAATTCGAACCCTAACCCTAACACTAAACCTAAACTTCAATCTAAACACAACCCTAACCATAACGCTAACACTAACATCTAACCCTAACCCAAACACACAACCTAAACTTTAACCCTAAGCCTAACCCTAACCTCTAACCATAACCATAACCCTAACACTAACCCTAACCTCTAACACTAAACCTAACCCTAACCAGAACACTAACCCTAAAACTAACTTCTTATCCTAACCCTAACCCAAAACCTAACCCTAAACGTAACCATATCTCTCACCCTACCCCTAACCACTAACCATCTTACACTAACATTAACCCTAACACTAATCCTAACCCTAAACCTAAACCTAACTCTAACCCCAATCCTAATCCTATCCCTAACCTCTAACCGTAACACTAAGCCTAAGCCTAACACTAACCCTAACCCTAACCCTAACCTCTAAACCTCTTATTCTAACCATATCCATAAACCTAATCCTAACCGTAACCCTATCAGTACCCCTAACCCTAACCATAAACCTTACCCTAACACGAACTGTAACCCTTAGCCTAACATTTAACTCTAAACATAACCCAAACCCAAACCCTAAGCTTAATCCTAACCCTTACCCTAACCCTTTCCTCTAACACTAACACTAACCCTAACTGGAACCATCTAAGCCTAACCCTAACCCAAACCCTAACACTAATCACAACTCTAACCCTAACCTTAAACCTAACACTAACACAAACCTAACTTCTAAGCCTAAACCTAGCCTAAACCTCAACCACAACCTAACCCTAACCCTAACCATAACCTTAAACCTAATCTAAACCAAACCATATCTTTTACCATAACCCTAAAGCAAACTTCTAATCTTAAACCTAAACCAAACCCTAAATCTAACCCTAAACATAACCCTAAAACTCAAACTAATCTCTAACACTCTAAATTTAACCCTAACCCTAACCATAATCCTAACCCTAAACCTAACCTTACCCTAACCCTAATCCTAACCCCTATGCCAAACTGTAATCTTAACCCTAAACCTAACCAAAACACTAAACCTAACCTTAAACACAAACCTAAGCCTAACCCTAACCATCACCCTGTCTAACCCTTACCATAAACCTAACCTAACACTAACCTCTAACCCTAAACCTAAACTTAACACTAACCTAAACGCTAAACCTAACCCGAAGCCTAAAGCTAACCATAATTCTAAACCCTATAGCAAAACACTAATCGTAACCCTAATCCTAACCATAACCCTAACCCCAAACATAATCTTTACCCTAAACCTAACCCTAACACGGTTTAACCCAAACCCTAACTCTAATCCTAAAAGTAACGGTAACAATAACCCTAACTCTAAATTGAACCCTATCCCTAACCCTAACCCTAACCCTAACCCTAACCCTAACCCTAACCATGAACCCTAACTCTAAACCTAAACCTAACCCTAAGTCTAACCCTATGCCTAACCCTAACACACTAAACTTAAACCTAAAGCAAACGATAACCCTAATCCTAATCCCTAACACAAAACCCTAATCCTAACCCAAACCCTAAACCTAACACTTACCGTAACGTTAAAACCAAACCTAACCCTAACCCTAACCCTAACCCTAACCCTAAACCTAACACTAACCCTAACCCTAAACCAGTCAAAACCTAATACTAACCCTAACCCTAACCCTAACCCTAAAAGTAACCTCTAACTTGAAACCTAACACTAACCCTAATACTAACCCTAAACTCTAACCCTAAACCTAAGCCTAACCCTAACCCTAACCCTAACCCTAAGCATAACCCTATCCTTCACTCTAACCCTCTAACCATAACCCTTAGCCTACCCCTAACTGTAACCCTAACCACAAACCCTTAACCTAACTATAACACTAACCCTAACCAAAAACCTAACCATACCCCTTACACATACCTCTAACCATAACCCTAACCCTAATGCTAACACATTCCCTAACCATAAAACTAACCCTAAACTCTCACACTAACCCTAACATAAACCCTAACCCTAACACTAACCCCAACCCGAACGTTAACAATAACCATAACCCGAACCCTAAAGATAACCTCTTACCCAAAACTAAACCCTAACACCAATCCTAAGCCTAATCCTAACGTACCCCAACCCTAATCCTATCCACAAACACAAAACCTAATCCTAACCCTAACCCTAATCCTAACACTAACACTAAACCTAACGCCAAACCTAACCCTAACCCTAACCGTAACCCTTACCTCAACCCTGTCTAAACCTAATCCTAGCCGAAACCCTAACTCTAACCCTAACCCTAAGCTCTATCCCTAACCTTAACCATAACCCAAACCCTAAGCCTAATCCTAACCGTAACCCTACGACTAACCCCGTCTAACCCTAAACAGTATCCTAAATGTAACCCTAACCCTAATCCTAACCATAAAACTAACCCTGTCTTACTCTCACCCTAACACTTACCCGAACCCTAACCCTCACCCTCACCTAACCCTAACTCTAAACTAAACCTAACTTCTAACCCTAACACTAACATAAACCTCAAGCACAACCTAACACTAAACTTAACCATAACTCTAACCCAAACTTCTAATCCTAACCCTAACACAAAAACTAAATTTTAACTGTAACCCTAACCCTAACTTCTGAGCGTAACCCTAAACCTAACCCTAAAACTAAACATAACTCTAAGCCTAAATCAAGCGCTAACCTCAAACCAAAATCCTAAACATAACTGTAAACCTAACCAAAACCCTAACCTTAACTCTAAACCTAAACACTAACCATAACCCTAACCCTAATCCTAACCCTAAAACTAAATTTTAACCCTAAACCTAACCCTAACTTTTACCATAATCCTAAACCTAAGTTCTAACCCTAACCCTAACACTAACACTAACTTAACTTCTAAACCTAACCCTCTAACCTGAACTCTAGCCCTAACCCTAATACTAAACTAACCCTAACCATAACCCTACACTAACCCTAAAACCAATTCTAAACCCTAATGCAAAACCCTAATCCTAACCCTAACCCTAACACTGACCATAAGCCTAACCACAAACTTAACCCTAACCCTAAACCTAACTTAACCCTAACCCTAACTCTAACATGTTTTAACCCAAACCATAACCTTAATCCTAACCCTAACCTTAACATTAAACCTAACGCTTACTTTAACCCTATCCCTAACCCCAACCCTAACCACTAACCCGAACCCTAACCCTAAGCCTTACCCTAAGTCTAACACAATCCATAACCCTAACCCTCTAACCTTAATCCTAACCGTAACCATAACCATAAACCCTAACCCAAACCGTATCCCTAACCCTAACACTAACACATACCTCTAAACCTAAACCTAAAACTAACCCTAACCCTAATGCTTACCCTAATCCTAACACTAATGCTAAAGTGTAAACTTAACCCCGAACATAATCCTAACCCTAACCATAACCCTAACCTTAAGTCTGTCTAAAACTAACCCTAACCCTAACCCTAACACTGCCCTAAAACTTACCCTAAGATCTAACCCTAAACTTAACACTAACCCTAACCCTAACATTGCCTAACACTAATCTTAACCCTAACACTAACACTGTCTAACAGTAAACCTGACCCTAACCCTAATTCTAACAATAACCCTAAACCTAATCCTAACCCTAACACTATCAAGCCCTAAAACTAACCCTAACCTTAATTCTAACTCCTTACGGAAAAGCTAATCATAACCCTAACCCAAATACTAAATCTAACGCTAAACCTAACCCGAAAATTAACCCTAAACCTAACCATAACCCTAAAATTAACCCTGTTCAACCTTAACCCTAAACATAACTCTATCCCTAAACCTTACCCTAATCTCTAACACTAAACTTAACCCTAACCTTAAAACTAACCCTAAGCCTAACACTAATCCTAACACTAACACTAACACTGTCTAACACTAACCCTAAACCTAACCTTAACCCTAATTACAACCCTAACACTAACTCTTTCTAAAACTAACCCTAACACTAACCATAACCCTAAACAGAAACCTAACCCGAAAGCAACACCTAACCCTAAACCTAATCCTAAACATAACCTCTAACTCAAACCCTAACACTAACCCTAACACAAACCTAATTTCTAACCCAAAACCTTACCCTAAACCTAAAACTCAATCTAATCATAACCCTAACACTAACTTCTAATCCTAACCCTAATAAAAAATCTAAACTTTAACCATAACCCTAACACTAACACTAACCCTAACCCTAACATTTAACACTAACCCTAAACCAAACACTAATACCAACACTAACCCTAAACCTAACTTCTAATCCTAACCCTAAACCTAAGCCTAACCCTAACACAAACCTAAATTCTAACCCTAACCCTAACACTAAATCTAAACATCAATCTAACCCTAACCCTAACCATAACCCTAACACTAACTTCCAACCCTACCCTAACACAAACTGTAAACTTTAAACCTAACCCTAACATTAACACTAACCCTAAACTCTAATTGTAAACCTAAACCTAACCCTAACCTCTAACACTAACTATAAACCTAACCCTAACCCTAACACTAACCCTAACCCTAACCCTAACACTAACACTAACCCTAATCCTAACACCTAAATCAAAGCCTTAATCCTAACCCTAAACCTAATCCTAACACTAAGATTAAACCTAACCCCAAACCTAACCCTAACACTAACCATACCACTTACATTAACCCACTCTAAACCTAACACTAACCCTAGCCATAAACCTAAGCTCTAACCCTAAATTTAACCCTAACCCTAAAACTAACCCTAACCCTATCCCTAACCCTATCTATCCCTAACCCTAAAACTAACGCTAACCCTAATTCCCACCCTAACACTAACTCTAACACTAACCCTAACATTGACACTAAACCTAACCCAAAACTAATACTATCCAGAACCCTAACCCAGCCTAACCCTAACCGTAACCGTAAAACTAACCCTAAAACTAACCCTAACACTAACCCTAACACTAACCGTAGCCCTAACCCTAAACCTGTCTAACGCTGACCCTAACCCTAAGCCAACCATAACCCTAACACTAAACTCTAAACCTAACATTAACCATAACGTTAACCCTAACCATAAATCTAACCTTAACTCTATGGAACCCTACCCCTAACCCTAACAGTAACCCTAAACATAAATTCAAACACAAACCCTAACCCGAAACCAAACCCTAATCCTCTAGCCCTAATCGTAACCCTAACCCTAAGCCTAAACCTAACCTCAAGCCTAACACAAACCCTAACCCTAAACCTAACCCACACCCTAACCCTAATCTCAACTCTGTCTAACCCTAACCCTAACACTAACCCTAAAATTAAACTCTAACCCTAAACCTAACCCTAACCCTAATCCGAACCCTAACCCTACCCAAACCCTAACCCTCATCCAAACCCTAACCCTAAGCCTAACCCTAACCTCAAACCTAACTCTAACCCTAACCATAACCATAACCCTAACCCTAAAAATAACCCTAACCTCTAACCTTAACCACAAACCGAAACCTAACTCTAATCCTAATCCTAACACTAACCGTAACCCTATCCTAACCCAAACCCTAAATCTAAACCCTAATGCAAAACCCTAATCCTAACCCTAACCCTAATACTAACCCTAAATCTAACCCCAAAACTAACACTAACCCTAACCCTAACACCAGCCCTAATCCTAACCCTAACCTTAACAATTAACCTAACTCTTACTTTAACCTATCCCTAACCCTAATCCTAACTCTAACACTAACCACTAACCCTAACACTAACCCTAAACCTTACCCTAAGTATAACCCTATCCCTAACCCTAACCCTCTTAACTTAACCCTAACACTAACTTTAACCATAAACCCTAACCCTAATTCTAAACCTAACCCTAACCCTAAAACATAACTCTAAACCTAAGCCTAACACTAACCCTAATGCTTCCCCTAATCCTAACAATAACCCTAAACTGTAACACTAACACTAACCCTAACCCTAACTCTAACCCTATCCAGAAGTGTAACCTATAAGCCTAGCGCAAAATTGAACCCAAACCCTAAACATAATACTAACCCTAACCAATACCATAACCTCTAAACCTAACCCTAACCCTGACCCTAGCCCTAACCCTAACCTTAACAATGACCCTAACTCTTACTTTAACCCTACCCCTAACCCTAAACCTAACCCTAATCCTAACCACTAACCCTAACACTAACCCTAAACCTTACCCTAAGTCTAACACTATCCCTAACCCTAACCCTCTAACCTTAACCCTAATCCTAACCATAAACCCTAACCCTAATCCTAACCATAAACCCTAACACAAAACCTAATTATAACCTGAAACCTAACCCTAACCCTAAAACATACCACTAACCCTAACCCTAATGCTTACCCTAATCCTAACACTAACGCTAAACTGTAACACTAACCCTAAACGTAACCGTAACTCTAGCCCTATCCAGAAGTTTAACCTATAAGCCTAGCGCTAAATTGAACCCGACCCCTAACCATAAGCCTAACCCTAACCATAAACCTAACCTTAACCTTAACCCTAACACTCACCCTATTCCTCTAACCCTAACATTAACCCTAACCCTAATACTAACCGCTAACACAAAACACTAATCCTAAACCTAAACCTATTCCTAACACTAACACTAAACCTAACCACCAACCTAACCCTAAACATAACCATAAACATAACCTTAAACCTGTCTAACCCTAACCCTAACCTTAACTCTGACCTAACCCTTACACTAAGCTCTAACCATAAAATTAACCCTAACCCTAACACTAAGCCTAATCCTAACCCTAACACTAACCCTGTCTAACCCTAACCCTAAACCCAAAGCTAACCATAACCCTTACCCTAAGCCTAACCCTAACAATAACTCTGTCTAACACTAAACCTGACTCTAACCCTAACCGTAACACTATCCTTAATCCTAACCCTAAAACTAACCCTAACACTAAACCTAACACTAATCCTAACCTTAACCATAGCCCTAAGCATAACCCTAATCCTAAACTCTAATGCAAAACCCTAATCCTAACCCTAACCCAAATACAAACACTAATGCTAAACCTAACCCCAAACCTAACCCTAACCATAACCATAACTCTAACATTAACCCAGTCTAACCCTAAAACTATCCGTAACACTAACCCTAAAACTTACCCTATTCTCTAACCCTAAAGTTAACCCTAACCCTAAAATTAACCCTAAACCTAACACTAACCCTGTCTAACCCTAACCATAACCCTAACCCTAATTACAACCCTAACACTAACTCGGTCTAACACTAAACTTAATCCTAACCCTAACGAGAACCCTTACCCGAAACCTACACCTAACCCTAAATCTAACCCTAAACCTAACCTCTAACTCAAACCCTAACACAAACCTAAATTCTAACACTAACCCTAAACCTAAACCTCAATCTAACCCTAACCCTAACCATAACCCTAACACTAACTTCTAACCCTAACACAAAATCTAAACTTTAACCCTAACACTAACCCTAAACTCTAACTTTACCGGTACCCTAACCCTAACCTCTAACACTAACCCTAACCCTAACACTAACCCTAACCCGAATCTAACTTCTAATCCTAACCATAAACATAAGCCTCAACCCTAATACTAACCCTAACCCTAATCCTAACACCTAAAGCAAAACCCTAATTCTAACCGTAAACCTAATCCTAAATCTAACCCTAAACCTAAACTCAAACCTAACCCGAACACTAACCATAACCCTAACATTAACCCAGTCTAAATCTAAACCTAACCCTAACCCTAAGCTCTAACCCTAAATTTAACCCTAACCCTAAAATTAACCCTGAACCTAAACCTAAACATAACCCTAACCCTAAACCTAACCCTAACACAAACCCTAATTCGTACTTTAACACTTACTCTGTCTAACAATAACGCTAAACCTAACACTGAACCTAACGCCAAACATAACCCTATCCCTAACTCTAACCCAGTCTAACCCTAACCCTAACCCTAACCCTAACACTAAGGATAACCAAACCCTAACCCTAACCCTAACCCTAAACCTGTCTAACCCTAACCGTAACCCTCAGCTAACCCTAACCCAAAATCTAAACTCTAAACCTAACCTTAACCATAATGAGAACCCTAACCATAAACTTAACCTTAACTCTGTCTAACCACACCCCTAAGTCTAACAGTAACCTTAACCCTAATATCTAACACTAACCCTAAACTGAACCGAACCCTAACCCTCTAGAACTAATTCTAACCCTAACCCTAAGCCTAAACCTAACCTCAAACCTAACCCAAAACCTAACCCTAAACATAAACCTAATTCTAACACTAACCCTAAAATTAACTGTCTAACCCTATAGCTAACCCTAACCCTAACCCTAAACCTAACCTCTAACCCTAACCCTAACCCAAACCCTAACTCTCTAGCCCTAATCCTAATCCTAACCCTAAGCCTAACCCTAACCTCAACCCTAACCCAAATCTTAACCCTAACCATAACCATAACCCCAATGCTAACCCAACCCTAACTCTAACCCTAAGCCTAACCCTATCACTAAACCTAACCCTCTAACATTTACCTTTACCCTAAACCTAACCCTAATACTAACAGTCTAGCTCTAACACCAAACCTAACCCTAACTATTTTCCTAAACCAAACACTAAAACTAACCCTAACACTAACCCTAATCCTAACCCCAATGCAAAATTCTATTCCTAACACTAACCCTAACCCTAAAACTAAACCTAACCCCAACATAACCATAATCCTAATCCTGTCTAACCCTAAGACTAACCCTAACCCTAACCCTAACCCTAACACTAACCCTAACCACTAAACTTAACCGTAATCCTAACCCTAAACCTAATTATAACCCTAATCCTTAAAGTAACCCTACACTAACACTAACCGTAATGCAAAACCCTAATCCTAACCCTAAACCTAACACTAACATAACCCTAACCCTAGACCCAAACCTAAACCTAATTCTAACCCTAACCCTAGCTTAAACCATAACAATAACACTAACCTTAACAATAACCCTAACTCTTACTTTAACTTTATCTCTAACCATAAACCTAACCCTAACCCTAACCACTAAACCTAACACTAACCCTAAATCTTACCCTAAGTCTAACCGTATCCCTAACCCTAACCCTCTAAACTTACACCTAACCCTAACCATAAACCTTAACCCAAACCATAACCCTAATTCTAAACCTAATCCTAACCCTAAAACATATCTCTAACCTTAAACCTAACACTACCCCTAACCCTAACCCTAATGCTTACCTTAATCCTAACAATAACGCTAAATTGTAAAACAAAGCCTAAACCTTACCGTAACATTAACCCTATCCAGAAGTGTAACCTATAAGCCTAGGGCTAAATCAAACCCAAACCCTAACCATAACCCTAACACTAACCATAACCATAACCATAACCTCTAACCATAACCCTAACAATAACACTCACCCTATCCCTCTAACCATAAAACTAAACCCTAAACCTAATTCAGGACCTATTCCTAACCCTAACCCTAATCCTAACTCCTAACGCAAAATCCTATTCCTAACACTAACCCTAAAAATAACACCAAAGCTAACCCTAATCCTAACCATAACCCTAACATTAACCCTAACACTAAAGCTAACTCTAGCCCTAACTCTTACCCTTAGTTTTAACCCTAAACTTAACCCTAACCATAACCCTAACACTAACCCTAACACTGTCTAACACTAAATCTGACCCCAACCCTAAACCTAAACCTAAGCCTAACCCTAACACTAATGCTAAATCGAGCCTTAACACTAATCCTAACCCTAATCCTAACCCCTAATGCAAAACATTAATCCTAAACCTAACCGAAATCCTAACACTAACGCTAAACCTAACCCCAAACATAACCCTAACCTTAACCATAACCCTAACCTTAACCATAACCCTAACATTAACCCTGTCTAAACCTAACCCTATCCGTAAACCTAACCCTAAACCTTACCCTAATCTCTAAACCTAAATTTAACCCTAACCCTCAAACTAACCCTAACCCTAACACTAACGCTAACCCTGTCTAACCCTAACTCTAACCCAAATTTCAACCTTAACACTAACTCTAACAGTAACTCAAACCCTAACACTAAAGCTAACCCCAAACCTAACCCTATCCTTAACCCTAACCCAGTCTAACCCTAACACCGACCCTAACACTGAACCTAACACTAACCGTAAACCTAACCCTAACTCTAACTCTAAACCAGTCTAACCCTAACCCTTACCCTAAGCGAACCCAAACACTAACTCTAACCTCTCAACCTAACCTTAAACATAACGCTAACACTAACCATAAACCTAATTTTAACTCTGTCTAATCCTACCCCTAACAGTAACACTAACCCTAAAGCTAACCTCTAACACTTACCCTACCTCGAACCCAAACCCTAACCCTAAGTCTAAATCTAACCTCAACCCTAACCCAAACCCTAAACATAAACATAGCCCTAAACCCTAAACTCTAACACTAAACCTAAACTTAACTCATTCTAACCCTACCCCTAATCATACTCTAGCCCTAATCATAACCCTAACCCTAAGTCTAAACCTAACCTCAACCCTAACCCAAACCCTAACCATAAACATAGCCCTAAACCCTAAACTCTAACACTAAACCTAACCTTAACTCATTCTAACCCCACCCCTAACCCAAACCCTAACGCTAAAACTAACCTCTAAACCTAAACCTAACCTTAACCTGAAACTAACCCTCTAGCCCTAATCCTAATCCCAACCTAAGCCTAACCCTAACCTCAGCCCTAACCCAAACCCTAACGCTAACCATAACCCTAACACTAATGCTAACCCAACCCAAACTCTAACCCTAACCCTAAGCCTAAACCTAAACTCAACCCTAACCTAAAACCTAACCCTAACCATAACCCTAACCCTAAGACTAACCCTAACCTTATCTCTGATTAACCCTACCCCTAACTTAACCTTAACCCTAAAATTAATCTATAACACTAACCCTAACCCGAACCCGAACCCTAAACCTCTAGCCCTAATCCTAACCCTAATCGAAACATTCACACTATCACTGTAACCCTAACACTAACCCTAACTCTAATCTTAGACCTAACCCAGACCCTAACCCTAATCCTAACCATTAATGCAAAACCCTTATCCTAAACTTAACCCTAAACCTAACACTAACCCTAAAGCTAAACCCAAACATAACTTGAACCCTAACCATAACCCTAACCTTATCCCTGTCTAACACTAACTCTAACCATAACTCTGCCTTAACACCCTAACCTCTGACCCAAAACTTAACCCTAACCCTGACACTAACCCAAACCCTAACACCTACACTAACCTTAATCTTAACCTTAACCTGAACCCTAACCCTAACTATAACTCTGTCAAACATGAAACCTGACTCTAAACCTAACCCTAACACTAACCTCAATCCTAATCCTAAACCTAGCCCTAACCCTAACACTAATACTAACCCTAACCCTAACCGTAAGCATAACCCTCATCCTAACCTCTAATGCAAAACCCTAATCCTAACCCTAACCCAAAGATTAACACTAAAGCTAAACATCACTGCAAACCTAATCCTAACCCTAACCATAACCCTACCATTAACCCTGTCTAACCCGAACCCTATCCATAACCCTAACCCTAAATTTTACCATGATGTCTAACCCTAAACTGAACCCTAACCATAAAACTAACCCTAACCCTAACACTAAACCTGTCTAACCCTAACCATAACCCTAACCCTAATTATAAAACCTAATGAAAAACCCTAATCCTAACCCTGACACTAACCCTAAACCCAAACCTAACCCTAACCCTAACCCTAAACCTCAACCTAACCTTAACCCTAACCCTCACACTAACCCTAACACTAACCTAACCCTAACTGTAACCCTAACACTAACCGTATCACTAACCTTAACACTAAGCCTAAACCTAACACTAAACCTAACTCTAACAATATCCCTAAGCCTAAACCTGACCCTAACCTTAACACTAACCCTAAACATAACCCTAAATCTAATTCTAACAGTATCCCTAACCCTAACACTAACCCTAACCCTAATCATAACCCTTACCCTATCCGTAACCCTAACTTTAACCCTAAACCTAACACTAAACCTAACCCTAACCCTAACACTATCCCGAACCCTAACCCTAACTAAACCCGTAACCTAACCCTTACCCTGACACTAAACCTATAGCTAACTTGTAACCCTAATTCTAAGCTTCAACCCAAACGCTAACACTAACGCTAACCTCTAAGCCTAACCCTAAGCCTTACCCTAACCATAATCCTAACCGCAAATCTAACGCTAACTTCTAACCATAATCCTAACACTTACCCTAAACTTAATGCTAACCCGAACCCTACAGTCGAACTGAACCCCAAAGCCTAACCCTAACACTAAACCTAAAATCTAACCCTAACCCTAACACTTAACACTAACTCTAACCATAACATTATCCCTAACCCTAACCCTATCCCTAAACCCAAGCCTAACCCTAAAACTAACTCTAAAACTAAACCCTAACCATAATCCTAACCCTAACCCTAACCCTAACACATCCCTCTATTGCTAACCCTAACCTTAACCATAAAACTAACCCTAACCATTACCCTAACCCTAATACTAACCCTAAACTCTAAACCTAAACCTAACTATATCCCTAATCCTAACCCTAACCCTAACGCTAACCCTGACCCTAACCCTAACCCTCTAAACCTCTAACCCTCTAACCCTAACCTTAAACCTAACAATGCCACTAAACCTAATCCTAACCCCTAACGCAAAACATAATCCTAAACCTAACCCTAACCGTAACACGAACCCTAAACCTAACCCCAATCCTAACCCTAAACCTAATCCTGAACCTGTGTAACCCTAATCATAAACCTTACCATAACCATAACCATAAAACTACCCTCTAACCCTAAACCCAATGCAAACACTAACCCTAACACTAAACCTTACCATAATCCCTAAATCTAACCCTAACCATAACCATAACAGTAAATGTACCCCTAAACCTAATCCATACCTCTAACCCTAACCATAACACTCACCCTAACCCTAACCACTAACGCCAAACCCTAATTCTAAACCTAACCGTAACACTAACACTAACGCTAACCCTAACCCCAATACTAACCCCAAACCTAACCATAAGCCAAACCCTGTCTAAACCCAACCCTAACCCTAACCCTAACATGAACACTAAAATCGAACCCAAACCTTAATCCAACCCTAACCCTAAACCTAACCCTAACACTAACCCTGACACTAACCTCTAACCCTAACCCTAAACCTAACCGTAACCCGAACCTTAACCGTAACACCAAATTTAACTTCTAACCCTAACCCTAATTCTAACTCTAAACCTCAACCTAACCTTAACCCTAACTGTAATGCCAAATCCTAATTCTAATCCTAACACTAACCCTAATCCTAACTTTAAGCATCAACCCCAAACCTAACCCTAAAGCTAACCTCTAAGCCTAATCTTAACCCTAACTATAACCCTAACCCCAAATCTAACGCTAACTTCTAACCATAATCCTAACCTTAAACCTAACTTTAACCTTAACCCTAATGCTAAAACTAACGCTAACCCATAACTTGAACCATAACCCTACCCTAACACTAACCGTAAATCAAAGCCTAACCTCTAACCCTATCCTTAACACTAACCCTAACCCTAACACAAACACTAACACTTAAAACTAACCCTATACCTAACACTATCCCTAACCCTAACCCTGTCCCTAAACCCAACTCTAACACTAAACCTAACCCTAACACAAATCCCTAACCCTAATCTTAACACTAACCCTAACCCTAACCCTAACACATACCTCTATCCCTAAACCTAACCCTAACATTAACACTAACAATAAACCTTACTCTAAACATAACACTAACCCTAAATTCTAAACCTAACCCTAACCCTAACCCTAACCCTAACAATAAGCATAACTTTTAACCTTAACCCAAAACCGAACTCAAAACCTATTCAAAACCCTAAGACTAACCCTAAACCCTAATGCCAAACTCTAATCCTAATCAAAACCCTAACATTAACACTAGCCTCTAACCTTAAACTTAATCCTAAACCTAACCTAATCCTAACCCTAATCCTAATACTAACCGGAACACTAACCCTAACCCTAACACTAAACTTAACTTCTAACCCTAACCGTAAACCTAAACCTCAACCTAACACTAACCCTAATCCTACTGCCAAATCCTAATCATAACCCTAACCCTAAACCTAAACCTAAACCTAAACTTCAACACTAACCCTAACCTTGACGCTAATCTCTAAGCCTAACTCTAACCCTAACGATAACCATAACCCTAATCCAAATATATTGCTAACTTCTAAGCATAATCCAAACCCTAAACCTAAACCTAACCCTAACCCTAACGCTAACACTAACCTTAACCCTGAACTGGAACGGGAACCTTAAAACTAACAATAACCCTAAATCTAACCCTAACCTCAAAGCCTAAACCTAAACCTAACCCTAAAAGTAAATAGTAACCCTAACCCTAACCCTACCACTATCCCTAACCCTAACCCTACCCGTACCCCTAAACCCAACCCTAACCCTAAACCTAACCATAACCTTAATCCCTAACCCTAACCCTAATCCTAACCCTAATCCTAACCCTAACCCTAACACATAACTCTGTCCCTAACCCTAACCCAAACCCTAACACTAACCCTAACACTTACCCTAAGTCTAACACTAAACCTAAACTCTAAAACTAAACATAACCCTAATAATAAGCCTAACCTCGAACCGTAAAACTAACCTGAACCCAAACTCGAAACATAACCATAACACTAACACTAACCCTAACACCTAACACCAAACCCTAATCCTAACCCTAACCTTAACCCTAACCATAAAACTAACCCTAACCGATACCCCAATCTTAACTCAAACCCTAACTCTAACCCAAACCCTGTCTAACCCTAACCATAATGCTAACCCTAACCTTAACACTAGCCTCTAACCATAACCTTAATCCTAACCCTAACCCTAAACCTAACACTACCACTAACACTAACACTAACACTAACATCTAACCCTAAGCCTAACACTATTTCTAACACTAACCCTCACACTAAACTGAACTTCTAACCCTAAACCTAACCCTAAACCTAAACCTCAACCTAACCCTAACCCTCACCCTAACACTAACGCCAAAACCTTATCCTAACCCTAAACCTTACCATAAGCCTAACCTAACACTAACCTTAACATTAACCCTAACCCTATCCCTAATACCTAACCACTTATCCTAACCCTAACACTAAACCTAAGCCTAACCTAACCCTAACCTTAACACTAACCCTAACACTAACCCTAATACCTAACCCCTTACCCTAACAGTCACCCTAGCCTTCTATCCCTAAATCTAACAAAAACCCTAACCCTAACACTAACCTGTAACCCTAACATTAACACTAACCCTAACCGTAAACCCTAAACCTTACCTAAACCTAACCTATTCGTTACACTAAACCTAATCATAATCCATAGTCTACACTTAACACTATCCCTAACACCTAACTCCTAAACCTCATCCTAACCCTAAAGCTAAAAGAATCCTAACTTCTATCCCTCACTCTAACCCTAACCCTAAATGTCACCCTAACCCTAAAACTAAGCATAACCCTAAAGCTAACTTCTAACCCTAACCATAACCCTAAACTTAAACTTCAACCCTAACCCTAACACTAACACTAACCTCTAAGCCTAACCCTAAACCTATTCCTAACCCTAACCTAACCCTAACCCTAAATTTAATGCTAATTTCTAACTATAACACAAACCATAACCATAACCATAACACTAATGCTAACCCTAACCCTAAACTCGAACCATAAAACTAACCCTAACACTAACCCTAAACCTAACCCTAAACTCTAACCCTAACATTAAACCTAAATCTAACCCTAACCCTAACACGAAACCCTAACCCTAACCCTAAACTTGATCCTAACCCTAACCCACTAACCCTAACCCTAACCCTAACCCTAACCCTGACACTAAACATAATCCTAACCCCTAACGCCAAAACATAATCCTAACCCTAACGCAAACCGTAACACTAACCCTAACCCTAAACCCAATCCTAACCCTAACCTGAATCCAATACCTGTCTAAGCCTAACACCAAACATAACCCTAACCCTAAACCTAAAACTACCCTCTAACCCTAAACTTAATCCTAAACCTAACCCTAGCCATAACCCTAACCCTAAACATAACCCTAAACCCTAAACCTAACCCTAACCCTAAACCCTAAACCTAACCCTAACCCTAACCATAGCATTAACTCTATGCCTAACCCTTACCCACACCTCTAACCCTAATCATTACTCTCAACCTAACCCTAACCCCTAACACCAAAACCTAATCCTAACTCTAACCCTAATATTAACACTAACACTAACCCTAAACACAATCCTAACACTAACCCTAACCATAACCCAAACCCTGTCTAACCCCAACCCTAACCCTAACTCTAACCCTAACCATAACCATAACCTTAACACTAAAGTCTAACCCAAACCTTAATCCAACCCTAACCCTAAACCTAACCCTAACACAAACTTCTAAACCTAACCCTAACCCTAACTGTAACCCGAACCCTAAGCCTAACACTAAATTTAACTTCTAACCCTAACCTCTAAAACTAACCCTAACCCTAAACATAACACTAAAACTAACACTAACACTAAACACTATCCCTAACCCTAACACTATCCCTAATCCTATTCCTATCCTAAACACAACCCTAACCCTAAACTTAACCCTAAACCTAATCTGAACCCTAATCCTAACAATAACCATAATGCTAACCCTAACCCATAACTCCAAAAATAACCTTAACCGTAACCCTAACCCTAACCCCAACCCTAAAATCTAAATGTAACAACCCTAACCCTAACCCTATCTCTAACATCTAACCCTAACCGAAACCCTAACCCTAACCCTAATTCTAATCCTAAACATAACGTAATCGTTACCCTTAGCCTAACCAGAACCGAAGCCTAACCGTATTTATAACTATAACCCTAACCCAAACACTAACCCTAAACCCTAACGCTCAACCTAACACTATCCCTAACCCTAACCCTAACCCTAACCATAACCATAACCATAACCATAACCCTAATCCTAAGCCTTACCCTATCCCTAACCCTAACCCTAACCCTAGCCCTAACCCAAAACTTAACCTCAACCTAAGCTTTAACCCTAAGCATAACCCTTACCCTAACCCTAACCCTAACACGTAACACATAACACTAAACCTAACATTAACCCGAACCCTACATGTAACCATAACACTGACATTAACTTCTAATCTTAACCCTAACACTAACGCTAACCATAACCATAATACTAAACCTAACCCTAAAAGTAACATTAATCCCATACACTAACCCTAACCCTAAACCTTAAACTAAGCTTAACCCTGACTGTAAGAAATGACCCTAACCCTAACCTTAACCCTAGCATTAAACTAACCCTAATCCTAAACATAACCCTCACCCTAACCCTAACCCTAAACCTAAACCATACTTCTAACCCTCACCTCAACGCCAACCCTAAATCTAAACCTATCACTAACCCAAAGCTCTAACACTAACCCTAACTATAGACCTATCCCTAACCCTAACCCTAAACCTAACACTAAACCTAACATCTAAGCCTAACACTAACTCTAACACTAAACCTCAACCTAACCATAACACTAACCATAACACTAACCTCTAAACCTAACCATAACGGTAACTGTAACAAACCCTAACACTAACACTAAATTTAACTTCTAACCTTAACCCTAATCCTAACCCTAAACCTCAACCTAACCCTAACCCTAACCCTAAGGCCAAATCCTAATTCTAACCCTAACCATAACCCTAAACATAACCCTAACCATAACCCTAACCCTAACCCTAAATCTAAGCTTCAAACCTAACCTGTAACACTATCGCTAAACTCTAAGCCTAACCCTAACCCTAAACATAACCATAACTCTAACCCTAACACAAACACTAACACTTAAACATAATCCTAACCCTAACACTATCCCTAAACCTAACTCTGTCGCTAAACACAACCCGAACCCTAAACCTAACCCTAACTCAAATCCCTAACCCTAATCCTAACACTAACACTAACCCTAATCCTAACACTTACTTCTATCCCTAAACCTAACACTAACCCTATCATTAAAGCTAACCCTTATTCTAACCATAACACTAACCGTAAATTCTAAATCTAACCCTAAACCTAACACAATCAATAAGCCTAACTACTAACCTTAACCCTAACCCAAACTCAAAACCTATCCATAATCCTAAGCCTAACACTAACGCTAACCCCTAACGCAAAACCCTAATCCTAACCCTAACATAACCCTAACCCTAAGCCCAATCCTAACCATAACACTAACCCTAACTCAAACCCTGTCTATCCATAACCCTAAACCTATCACTAACCCTAACCCTAACTCTAACCTTAACACTAGCCTCTAACCCTAAACTTAATCCTAAACCTAACCCTAAACATAACCCTAAACCTAACCTTAACCCTAACACTAAACTTAACTTCTACTCTAATCATAACCCTAACCCTCAACGTAACCCTAACCCTAATCCTAATGCCAAATCCTAATCATAACCCTAACCCTAAACTTAACCCTAAACCTAAACTTCAACCCTAACCCTAACCTTAACGCTAATCTCTAAGTCTAACCCTAAATCTAAGGATAGCCATAACCCTAATGCCAAATCTAATGCTAACTTCTAACCATAATCCAAACCCTATACCTAAAACTAACCCTAACCCTAATGCTAACCCTAACCCTAACCCTAAACTGGAATGGTAAAGCTAAAACTAACAATAACCCTAAATCTAAGCCTAACTTCTAAGCCAAACCCTAAACCTAATCTAACCGTAAACAGTAACCCTAACCCTAAACCTAACACTAAACCTATACCTAAACCCAACACTAACCCTAAACCTAACACTAACATAAATCCCTAACCCTAATCCTAACCCTAACTCTAACACTAACTCTAACACAAAAATCTATCCCTAACCATAACCCAAACCTTAACACTAACCCTAACACTTACCCTAACCCTAAACTCTAAACCTAACCCTAACCATAATAATAAGCCTAACCTCGAATCGTAAAACTAACCTGAACCCAAACTCGAACCATAACCCTAACCTTAACACTAACACTAACCCCTAATACCAAACCCTAACCCTAACCATAACACTAACCCTAACCGATACCCCCATTCTAACCCTAACCCTAACCGTAGCCCATAGCATGTCTAACCTAACCCTAACGCTATCCCTAATCTTAAAACTAGCCTCTAACCATAACCTTAATCCTAACCCTAACCCTTAACCTAACCCTAAAAGTAACCCTAACACTAACCTCTAACCCTAAGCCTAACACTAACCTTAACACTAACCCTCACACTAAACTGAACTTATAGCCCTAACCCTATCCCTAAACCTAAACCTAACCCTATCCCTCACCCTAACACTTACGCCAAAACCTTATCCTAACCCTAACCCTAACCCGAAGCCTAACCTAATCCTAACCTTAACACTAACACTAACCCTATCCCTAATACCTAAGGCCTTATCCTAACCCTAAACCTAACCCTAACCTGAACACTAACCGTAACACTATCCCTAATACCTAAGGCCTTATCCTAACCCTAAACCTAACCCTAACCTGAACACTAACCGTAACACTATCCCTAATACCTAACCCATAACCCTGACCGTAACCCTAGCCTTCTATCCCTAAATCTAACAATAACCCTAACCCTAACACTAAACTGTAACCCTAACATTAACACTAACCCTAACCCTAAACCCTAACCCTTACCTAAACCTAACCTATTCGTTACCCTAAACCTAATCATAATCCGTAGTCTAACCTTAACACTATCCCCAACACCTAACCCCTCAACCTAATACTAACACTAAAGCTAAAAGAATCCTAACTTCTAACCCTCATGCTAACCCTAACCCTAAATGTCAACCCTAAAACCCTAAAGCTAACTACTAACCCTAAAACTAAAACCCTAAAACTAAGCATAACCCTAAAGCCAACTACTAACCCTAACTCTCACCCTAAATCTAAGCATAACCCTAAAGCTAACTACTAACCCTAACTCTAACCCTAAATTTAAACATCAACACTAACCCTAACACTAACACTAACCTCTAAGCCTAACCCTAAACCTATTCCTAACCCTAACCTAACCCTAACCCTAAATGTAACGCTCATTTCTAACTATAACACAAACCGTAACCATAACCATAACACTAACGCTAAACCTAACCCTAAACTCGAACCATAAAACTAACCCTAACACTGACCCTAAACCTAACCCTAACCTCTAACCTTAACCCTAAACCTAAATCTAACCCTAACCCTAACACAAAACCCTAACCCTAACCCTAAACTTGATCCTAACCCTAACCCACTAACCCTAACCTTAACCCTAACCGTGACACTAAACCTAATTCTAACCCCTAACGCCAAAACATAATCCTAACCCTAAAACAAATCGTAACACAAACCCTAACCCTAACCCCAATCCTAACCCTAACCCGAATCCAATACCTATCTAACCCTAACACCGAACCTATCCCTAACCCTAAACCTAAAACTACCCTCTAACCCTAAACTTAATCCTAAAGCTTACCCTTGACTTAAACCTAACCCTAACCCTTACCCTATCCCTATCCCTAACCATAACCCTAACAATAACCCTAACCCTAGAACTAACCCTAAAATTTAACCTCAACCTAAGCTTTAACACTAAGCATAACTCTAACTCTAACAATACCCTCTAAGCCTAAAATTAACCCTAACTCTAACTCTAACCCAAAACCGAATGCTAACCTCTAACGATAACCCTAACCCTAACCCTAACCTTAACACTAAATTTAACCCTAAACTCTAAACATAACACTAACCCTAACCATAACGGTAACACTAAACTCTAACCCTAGCACTAAACCTAACCCTAACTCTAAACATAAAACTAAATCTAACTTCTAACCCTAACCCTAACCCTAACCCTAACACTAACGCTAAACCTAACCTTAACACTATCCTTAACACCTAAACCCCAATGCTAACACTAATCCTAACTCTAAAACTAACCACAACCCTAACCTTAAACCTAACCCTAAACCTAATCGTAAAACTAACCTTAAACATAAAGATAAGTCTAACACTAAAACTCTCCCTAGGAATTAACCCCTAACTCTAACCCTAAACCTAACACTAACCCTAACCCTAAACCTAACCCTAACCCTAACCACAATACTAACCACTAAACCTAACACCTAACCCTAAGCCATAATGCTAAGCCTCACACTTAACTTTAAGCCCTTACACTAATCCTAACCCTAACCCTAACCCTAAACCTCATAAAAAGCCTAACCCTAACCATAACACTAACCACTACCATAACCCTAACCCTAACCCTAAAATCTAAACGTAACACTAAACCTAACCCTATCCATAACATCTAAACCTAACCCTAACCCTAATAATAACCTTATCATAACCATTAGCCTAACCGTAAACCAAAGACTAACCATAATTCTAACCATAACCCTAACCCTAATGCTAATCCTAAACCCTAACACTCAATTTAACACCATCCTTAACCCTAACCCTAACCCTAACTGTAAAACTATCATTAACACCAAACACCCAACACTAACGCTAAACCTAACACTTACACTAACACTAAAGCTAACCCTAACCCAAAGCCTAACCATAAACCTAAACATAACAATGACCCTAACCTTAACCCGAAGCCTAACCTTAACCCTCTGCCTAACACGTAACACATAACCCTAAACCTAACATTAACCCGAACCCTAAATGTAACCATAAAACTGACCCTACCGCTAAAAGTATCTTCTAATCCTAACCCTAACACTAACCATAACCATAACCCTAAACCTAAACCTAAAAGTAACATTAATCCCTTACCCTAACCTAACCCTAAACCTTAAACTAAGCCTATACCTGACTGTAAGACATAGCCCTAACCCTAACCTTAACCCTAGCATTAACTTAATCCTAACCCTAAACATAACACTCACCCTAAACCTAAACCATACCTCTAACCCTCACCTCAAACTCAACCTTAACCTAAACCTAGCACTAACCTGAAGCAGTAAAACTAACCCTAATTCTAGACCTATCCCTAAACCTAACCATAAACCTAACACTAAACCTAACCTCTAACCCTAACACTAACTCTAACCCTAAACATCAACCTAACCATAACACCAACCATAACACTAACCTTTAAACCTAACCCTAAACCATACCCTAACCATAACCCTAAACCTAACACTAACCCTAACCCTATCCCTAACATATAACCCTATCCCAATCACGAAACCCCTACACCTAACCCTAACCCTAACCCAAAATTCTAATCCTAACCCTAACCCTAACCATAAACCTAACCCTAACCCTAAATCAAACCATAATCAAAACCCTATCCCTAACACTTAACCCCTAACACTAAAACTATACCTAGCCCTAACCTTAACTCTAACAATGAACCTAACACTAACCTCTAAACCGAACCCTAACACTAAACATAATTCTAACCCTAAAGCTAACCACTAACCTTAAACATAATGATTACCATATCCCTAAACATAAGCCTAACACTAACCATAAACCTAAACCTGAACCTAAGCTTTAACCCTAACGCTAACTCTAACCTCTAACCCTAGTACTAACCCAAACTCTAACTGTAACACTAAAACTAACTTCTAACCCTAACTCTAACCATAACCCTAACCCTAACCCTTACCTCTAAAACAAATCCTAACCCTAAAACAATCCCTAACCCTAACCGTAAACCTAACATTAAACCTAACCCTAAGGCTAACCATAAAACTCAACCTAATCCCAACCATAAACTTAACCCAAACCCTAATTTTTAAGCCTATCCCTAACCTCTAACCATAACCCTAACCATAACGCTAACGCACAACCTAACTATAAGCCTAACCTTAACACTAACTGTAACTGTAACACTAATATAAAACTATAACCCTAACCCTAACCATAACACTAACAATAAGCCTAACCTCTAATCCTAACCCTAACCTGAACCCAAACCCTAGCCATAAGCCTATCCTTAACCCTAACACTAACCCTAACCCTAACATTTAACCCTAACAATAACCCTAACCCTAACCCTCTAAGCCTAACCCTAACGTGTAACACAAATGCTAACCCTAAGCCCTAAAACTAAACCTAACGATAACACTAATGCTAAAATTAAGCCCTAACCCTACACTTAACACAAACACTGATCCTAAAAATAACCTCTTACCCTGACACTGACCCTAAACCTAATCTCTAAGCCTAACCATATCCCTAACCCTAAACCTAGCCCTAAAACTAAATCTAATGCTAACTTCTAACCATAATCCTAACCTTAAAAGTAATCGTAAACCTAACGCTAACCCTAAACTAGAACCATAACCCTAACTGTAACGCTAACCCTAAAACTAACCCTAACCTCTAACCGTAAACCTAAACCTAACCGTAAGCTAAGCATAAACCTAATCCTAACCCTAGCACTATCCCTAAACCTAACCCTATCCCTAAACGCAAACCTAACGCTAAACTTAAGCCTAACCCTAATTCGAACCCAAATCCTAATGATAACCATAAGGCTAATCCTAACGCATAATTCTAAACCTAATCCTAACGCTAAAATTAACCCTAACCTTTACCATAACCCTAACACTAACCCTAAACTCTAAGCCTAAGAGTAACCATAACCATAAGACTAACATCTAACCCTAAACCTAACCCGAACCCAAACACTAACCATAACCCTAACCCTAAAACTAACCAAAACCTGTAACCTTAACACTAATAATAACCCTCTAACACTAATCCTAACCCAACCCTAACCTAACCCTAAACCTAAACATGACACTAACCCTAAACCTAACCCTAAACGTGAACGCTACACTAACAATAACACTAGCCCAACCATAACACTAACCCTAAACCTAAACCTAAACATAAACGCTACCCTAATCCTTACACTATCCCTAACCCTAACACTAGCCCTAGCCCAAACACTAAAATGTAACCTCAACCTAAGCTTTAATCCTAAGCATAACCCTAACTCTAACAATAACCTCTAAGACTAATCCTAACCCTAAGCCTAACTCTAACCCAAAACCGAATGCTAACCTCTAACGATAACCCTAACACTAACCCTAACCTTAACACTCAACCTAACCTTAAGCTCTAACCGTAACACTAACCCTAACCCTAACGGTAACACTAAACTCTAACCCTAGCACTAAACCTAACCATAACTCTAAACGTAAAACTAAATCTAACTTCTAAACATAACACTAATCCTAACCCTAACACTAAACATAACCTTAACTCTATCCCTAACACCTAAACCCCAACCCTAACCCTAACCCTAACTCTAAAACTAACCCTAACCATAACCTTAAACCTAAGCCTAAAACTAATCGTAACACTAACCCTAACCATAACACAAAGTCTAACCCTAAACTCTCCCTAGCACTTAACCCCTACCCCCAACCCTAAACCTAACACTAACCCTAACCCTAAAGCTAACCCTACCCCTACACCTAATACTAAAAACAATGGTAACCCCTAAACCTAACACCTAACCATAAGCCATAATTCTAAGCCTAACCCCTAACATTAAGCCCTTACACGAATCCTAACCTAAACCTAACGGTAACAATAAACCTCATAATAAACCTAAGCCTAAACAAAACACTAAACAATAACAACAACCCTAACCCTAACACTAACTTTAACCCTAACCCTAAAATCTAACCGTAACACTAACCCTAACCCTATCCCTAACAACTAAACCTAAACCTAACCTTAAACCTAACCCTAACCGTAATGCTAACCTTATCATAACCATTAGCCTAACCGTAACCCAAAGACTAACCGTAATCCTAAGCATAACCCTAACCCTAAGCCTAACCATCATCCTAAACCCTAAACCTCAATTTAACACTATCACTAACCCTAACCCTAACACTAACACTAACTGTAAACCTATCACTAACAGCTAAACCCTAACACTAACGCTAAAACTAACACTAAATCTAACACTAAACCTAACCCTAACCCTAACACTAAGCCTAACCCTAATCGTAACACTAACCTTAACCTTCACCCGAAGCCTAACTTTAAGCCTCTCCCGAACATGTAACACATAACCCTAAACCTAACATTAACCTGAAAACTAAATGTAAAAATAACACTGACACTATCCTTAACACTAAATTCTAATCCTAACCCTAACCTAACCCTAACCATAACCATAACCCTAACCCTTACCTCTAACACTAATCCTAACCCTAAACCTATCCCTAACCCTAACCGTAAACCTAACATTAAACCTAACCTCTAACCGTAACACGAAGGCTAACCCTAAAACTCAACCTAAAACTAACTGTAAACTTAACCCTAACACTAATCTTTAAGCCCATCCCTATGCTCTAACCATAACCCTAACCATAACGCTAACCCTCACCCTAACTCTAAGCCTAACCGTAACCCTAACTGTAACTGTAACACTAACCTAAAACTATAACCCTAACCATAACCATAACCCTAACAATAAGCCTAACCTCTAATCCTAATGCTAACCCGAACCCAAACCCTAACCATAAGCCTATCCTTAACACTAACACTAACCCCAACTCTAACATTTAACCCTAACAATAACCCTAACCCTAACTCTCTAACTAACCCTAACCCTAACGTGTAACACAAATCCTAACCCTAAGCCCTAAAACTAAACCTAACCTTAACACTAACGCTAAAATTAAGCCCTAACCCTGCACTTAACACTAACACTGATCCTAAACATAACCTCTTACCCTGACACTGACCCTAAACCTAATCTCTAAGCCTAACCCTATCCCTAACCCTAAACCTAGCCCTAAAACTAAATCTAATGCTAACTTCTAACCATTATCCTAACCTTAAAAGTAATCGTAAACCTAACGCTAACCCTAACCCGAAACTAGAACCATAACCCTAACTGTAACGCTAACCGTAAGACTAACCCTAACCTCTAACCCTAAACCTAAACCTAACCATAAGAATAACCGTAACACTAAACCCTAACCCTAACCCTAATCCTAACACTATCCCTATACCTAACCCTATCCCTAAACCCAAACCTAACGCTAAACTTAAGCCTAACCCTAATTCGAACCCTAATCCTAATGATAACCATAATGCTAATCCTAACCCATAACTCTAACCCTAACCCTAACGCTAAAATTAACCCAAACGTTTACCATAACCCTAACACTAACCCTAAACTCTAAGCCTAAGTGGAACCATAACCATAAGACTAACCTCTAACCCTAAACCTAACCCGAACCCAAATCCTAACCATAACCCTAACCCTAAAACTAACCAAAACCTGTAACCTTAACACTAATAATAACCTTCTAACACTACTCCTAACCCAACCCTAACCTAACCCTAACCCTAAACATGACACTAACCTTAACCCTAACACTAAACGTAAACGCTACACTAACAATAACACTAGCCCAACCATAACACTCATCCTAACCCTAACCCTAAACATAAACGCTATCCTAACCCTTACACTATCCCTAGCCCTAACCCTAACCCTAGCCCAAACCCTAAAATGTAACCTCAACCTAAGCTTTAATCATAAGCATAACCCTAACTTTAACAATAACCTCTAAACTAACCCTAACCCTAAGCCTAACTCTAACCCAAAACTGAATGCTAACCTCTAACGATAACCCTAACACTAACCCTAACATTAACACCCAACCTAACCTTAATCTCTCTCTGTAACACTAACCGTAACACTAACGATAACACTAAACTCTAACCCTAGGACTAAACCTAACCCTAAATCTAAATGTAAAACTAAATCTAAATTCTAACCCTAACACTAATCCTAACCCTAACACTAAACCAAACCTTAACACTATCCCTAACACCTAAACCCCAACCCTAACCCTAATCCTAACTCTAAAACTAACCCTAACCCTAACCTTAAACCTAACCCTAAAACTAATCGAAACACTAACCCTAACCATAACACAAAGTCTAACCCTAAACTCTCCCTAGCACTTAACCCCTAACCCCAACCCTAAACCTAACACTAAACCTAAACCTAAAGCTAACACTAACCCTACCCCTAATACTAACCACAATGCTAACCCCTAAACCTAACACCTAACCCTAAGCCATAATTCTAAGCCTAACCCCTAACATTAAGTCCTTACACGAATCCTAACCCTAAGCCCTAAAACTAAACCTAACCTTAACACTAACGCTAAAATTAAGCCCTAACCCTACACTTAACACTAACACTGGTCCTAAACATAACCTCTTACCCTGACACTGACCCTAAACCTAATCTCTAAGCCTAACCCTATCCCTAACCCTAAACCTAGCCCTAAAACTAAATCTAATGCTAACTTCTAACCACAATCCTAACCTTAAAAGTAATCGTAAACATAACGCTAACCCTAACCCTAAACTAGAACCATAACCCTAACTGTAATGCTAACCCTAAAACTAACCCTAACCTCTAACACTAAACCTAAACCTAACCGTAAGCATAACCCTAACACTAAACCCTAACCCTAACCCTAACACTATCCCTAAAGCTAACCCTATCCCTAAACCCAAACCTAACGCTAAACTTAAGCCTAACCCTAATTCGAACCCTAATCCTAATGATAACCATAATGCTAATCCTAACCCATAACTCTAACCCTAACCCTAACGCTAAAATTAACCCAAACGTTTACCATAACCCTAACACTAACCCTAAACTCTAAGCCTAAGAGGAACCATAACCATAAGACTAACCTCTAACCCTAAACCTACCCCGAACCCAAACCCTAACCGTAACCCTAACCCTAAAACTAACCAAAACCTGTAACCTTAACACTAATAATAACCCTCTAACACTAATCCTAACCCAACCCTAACCTAACCCTAACCCTAAACATGACACTAACACTAAACCTAACCCTAAACGTAAACGCTACACTAACAATAACACTAGCCCAACCATAACACTAGCCCTAACCCTAACCCTAAACGTAAACGCTACCCTAACACTTACACGATCCCTAACCCTAACCCTAACCCTAGCCCAAACCCTAAAACGTAACCTCAACCTAAGCTTTAATCCTAAGCATAACCCTAACTCTAAAAATAAATGCTAAGACTACCCTAACACTAAGCCTAACTCTAACCCAAAACCGAATGCTATCCTCTAACGATAACCCTAACACTAACCCTAACCTTAACACCCAACCTAACCTTAATCTCTCTCTGTAACACTAACCCTAACACTAACGATAACACTAAACTCTAACCCTAGGACTAAACCTAACCCTAACTCTAAATGTAAAAGTAAATCTAACTTCTAACCCTAACACTAATCCTAACCCTAATACTAAACCAAACCTTAACACTATCCCTAACACCTAAACCCCAACCCTAACCATAATCCTAACTCTAAAACTAACCCTAACCCTAACCTTAAACCTAACCCTAAAACTAATCGAAACACTAACCCTAACCATAACACAAAGTCTAACCCTAAACTCTCCCTAGCACTTATCCCCTAACCCCAACCCTAAACCTAACACTAAACCTAAACCTAAAGCTAACCCTAAACGTACCCCTAATACTAACCACAATGCTAACCCCTAAACCTAACACCTAACCCTAAGCCATAATTCTAAGCCTAACCCCTAACATTAAGCCCTTACAAGAATCCTAACCCTAACCCTAATGCTAACACTAAACCTCGTAATAAACCTAACCCTAACCAAAACACTAAACACAAATCATAACCTAACCCTAACACTAACCTTAACCCTAACCCTAAAATCTAACCGTAACACTAGCCCTAACCCTATCCCTAACAACTAAACCTATACCTAACCCTAAACCTAACCCTAACCCTAATGCTAACCTTATCATAACCATTAGCCTAACCGTAACCCAAAGACTAACCGTAATCCTAAGCATAACCCTAACCCTAAGCCTAACCCTCACCCTAAACCCTAAACCTCAATTTAACACTATCCCTAACAATAACGCTAACCCTAACACTAACTCTAAACCTATCACCAACAGCTAACCCCTAACACTAACGCTAAACCTAACCCTGAAACTAACACTAAACCTAACCCTAACCCTAACACTAAGCCTAACCCTAATCGTAACACTGACCTTAACCTTCACCCGAAGCCTAACCTTAAGCCTCTCCCGAACATGTAACACATAACCCTAAACCTAACATTAACCCAAAAACTAAATGTAACAATAACACTGACACTATCCTTAACACTAAATTCTAATCCTAACCCTTACCCAAACCATAACCATAACCATAACCCTAACCCTTACCTCTAACACTAATCCTAACCCTAAACCTATCCCTAACCCAAACCGTAAACCAAACATTAAATTTAACCTCTAACCCTAACCCTAACGCTAACCCTAAAACTCAACCTAACCTTAACGTAAACTTAACCCTAACCCTAATCTTTAAGCCCATCCCTAAGCTCTAACAATAACACTAACCATAACGCTAACCCTCACCCTAACTCTAAGCCTAACCCTAACCCTAACTGTAACTGTAACACTAACCTAAAACTATAATCCTAACCTTAACAATAACACTAACAATAAGCCTAACCTCTAATCCTAACGCTAAACCGAACCCAAACCATAACCATAAGCCTATCCTTAACACTAACACTAACCCCAACTCTAACATTTAACCCTAACAATAACCCTAACCCTAACTCTCTAACTAACCCTAACCCTAACGTGTAACACAAATCCTAACCCTAAGCCCTAAAACTAAACCTAACCTTAACACTAACGCTAAAATTAAGCCCTAACCCTGCACTTAACACTAACACTGATCCTAAACATAACCTCTTACCCTGACACTGACCCTAAACCTAATCTCTAAGCCTAACCCTATCCCTAACCCTAAACCTAGCCCTCAAACTAAATCTAATGCTAACTTCTAACCATAATCCTAACCTTAAAAGTAATCGTAAACCTAACGCTAACTCTAACCCTAAACTAGAACCATAACCCTAACTGTAATGCTAACCCTAAAACTAACCCTAACCTCTAACCCTAAACCTAAACCTAACCGTAAGCATAACCCTAACGCTAAACCCTAACACTAACCCTAACACTATCCCTAAACCTAACCCTATCCCTAAACCCAAACCTAATGCTAAACTTAAGCCTAACCCTAATTCAAACCCTAATCCTAATGATAATCATAATGCTAATCCTAACCCATAACTCTAACCCTAACCCTAACGCTAAAATTAACCCAAACGTTTACCATAACCCTAACACTAACCCTAAACTCTAAGCCTAAGTGGAACCATAACCATAAGACTAACCTCTAACCCTAAACCTACACCGAACCCAAACCCTAACCATAACCCTAACCCTAAAACCAACCAAAACCTGTAACCTTAACACTAATAATAACACTCTAACACTAATCCTAACCCAACCCTAACCTAACCCAGCCCTAAACATGACACTAACACTAAACCTAACCCTAAACGTAAACGCTACACTAACAATAACACTAGCCAAACCATAACACTAGCCCTAACCCTAACCCTAAATGTAAACGCTACCCTAACACTTACATGATCCCTAACCCTAACCCTAACCCTACCCCAAAACCTAAAACGTAACCTCAACCTAAGCTTTAATCCTAAGCATAACCCTAACTCTAAAAATAAATGCTAAGACTACCCTAACACTAAGCCTAACTCTAACCCAAAACCGAATGCTATCCTCTAACGATAACCCTAACACTAACCCTAACCTAAACACTCAACCTAACCTCAATCTATATCCGTAACACTAACCCTAACACTAACGATAACACTAAACTCTAACCTTAGGACTAAACCTAACCCTTACTCTAAACAAAAAACTAAATCTAACTTCTAACCCTAACACTAATCCTAACCCTAACACTAAACCAAACCTTAACACTATCCCTAACACCTAAACCCCAACCCTAACCATAATCCTAACTCTAAAACTAACCCTAACCCTAACCTTAAACCTAACCCTAAAACTAACCAAAACACTAACCCTAACAATAACACAAAGTCTAACCCTAAACTCTCCCTAGCACTTAACCCCTAACCCCAATCCTAAACCTAACACTAAACCTAAACCTAAAGCTAACCCTAAACCTACCCCTAATACTAACCACAATGCTAACCCCTAAACCTAACACCTAACCCTAAGCCATAATTCTAAGCCTAACCCCTAATATTAAGCCCTTACACGAATCCTAACCCTAACCCTAACGCTAACACTAAACCTCGTAATAAACATAACCCTAACCAAAACACTAAACACTAACCATAACCTAACCCTAGCACTAACCTTAACCCTAACCCTAAAATCTAACCTTAACACTAACCCTAACCCTATCCCTAACAACTAAACCTAAACCTAACCCTAAACCTAACCCTAACCCTAATGCTAACCTTATCATAACCATTAGCCTAACCGTAACCCAAAGACTAACCGTAATCCTAAGCATAGCCCTAACCCTAAGCCTAACCCTCACCCTAAATCCAAAACCTCAATTTAACACGATCCCTAACAATAACGCTAACACTAACACTAACTGTAAACCTATCACTAACAGCTAACCCCTAACACTAATGCTAAACCTAACCCTAAAACTAACACTAAACCTAACCCTAACCCTAACACTAAGCCTAACCCTAATCGTAACACTAACCTTAACCTTCACCCGAAGCCTAACCTTAAGCCTCTCCCGAACATGTAACACATAACCCTAAACCTAACATTAACCCGAAAACTAAATGTAACCATAACACTGACCCTATCCTTAACACTAAATTCTAATCCTAACCCTAACCCTAACCATAACCATAACCATAACCCTAACCCTTATTTCTAACACTAATCCTAACCCAAAACCTATCCCTAACCCAAACCGTAAACCTAACATTAAACTTAACCTCTAACCCTAACCCTAACCCTAACCCTAAAACTCAACCTAACCCTAACCGTAAACTTAACCCTAACCCTAATCTTTAAGCCCATCCCTAAGCTCTAACCATAACACTAACCATAACGCTAACCCTCACCCTAATTCTAAGCCTAACCCTAACCCTAACTGTAACTGTAACACTAACTTAAAACTATAAACCTAACCCTAACCATAACCTTAACTATAAGCCTAACCTCTAATCCTAACGCTAAACCGAACCCAAACCATAACCATAAGCCTATCCTTAACACTAACACTAACCCCAACTCTAACATTTAACCCTAACAATAACCCTAACCCTAACTCTCTAACTAACCCTAACCCTAACGTGTAACACAAATCCTAACCCTAAGCCCTAAAACTAAACCTAACCTTAACACTAACGCTAAAATTAAGCCCTAACCCTACACTTAACACTAACACTGGTCTTAAACATAACCTCTTACCCTGACACTGACCCTAAACCTAATCTCTAAGCCTAACCATATCCCTAACCCTAAACCTAGCCCTCAAACTAAATCCAATGCTAACTTCTAACCATAATCCTAACCCTAAAAGTAATCGTAAACCTAACGCTAACCCTAACCCTAAACTAGAGCCATAACCCTAACTGTAACGCTAACCCTAAAACTAACCCTAACTTCTAAACCTAAACCTAAACCTAACCGTAAGCATAACCCTAACACTAAACCCTAACCCTAACCCTAACACTATCCCTAAAGTTAACCCTATCCCTAAACCCAAACCTAACGCTAAACTTAAGCCTAACCCTAATTCGAACCCTAATCCTAATGATAACCATAATGCTAATCCTAACCCATAACTCTAACCCTAACCCTAATGCTAAAATTAACCCAAACGTTTACCATAACCCTAACACTAACCCTAAACTCTAAGCCTAAGAGGAACCATAACCATAAGACTAACCTCTAACCCTAAACCTACACCGAACCCAAACACTAATCATAACCCTAATCCTAAAAAAACCAAAACCTGTAACCTTAACACTAATAATAACCCTCTAACACTAATCCTAACCCAACCCTAACCTAACCTTAACCCTAAATATGACACTAACACTAAACCTAACCCTAAACATAAACGCTACACTAACAATAACACAAGCCCAACCATAACACTAGCCCTAACCCTAACCCAAAACGTAAACGCTACCCGAACACTTACACAATCCCTAACCCTAACCCTAACCCTAGCCCAAACCCTAAAACGTAACCTCAACCTAAGCTTTAATCCTAAGCATAACCCTCATTCTAACAATAAATTCTTAAACTACCCTAACCCTAAGTCTAACTCTAACACAAAACCTTATACTATCCTCTAACGATAACCCTAACACTAACCCTAACCTTAGCCCTCAACCTAACCTTAATCTCTATCCGTAACACTAACCCTAACACTAACTATAACACTAAACTCTAACCTTAGGACTAAACCTAACCCTAACTCTAAACGAAAAACTAAATCTAACTTCTAACCCTAACACTAATCCTAACCCTAACACTAAACCAAACCTTAACACTATCCCTAACACCTAAACCCCAACCCTAACCCTAATCCTAACTCTAAAACTAACCCTAACCCTAACCTTAAACCTAACCCTAAAACTAATCGAAACACTAACCCTAACCATAACACAAAGACTAACCCTAAACTCTCCCTAGCACTTATCCCCTAACCCCAACCCTAAACCTAACACTAAACCTAAACCTAAATCTAACCCTAACCCTACTCCTAATACTAACCACAATGCTAACCCCTAAACGTTATACCTAACCCTAAGCCATAATTCTAAGCCTAACCACTAACATTAAGCCCTTACACGAATCCTAACCCTAACCCTAACGCTAACACTAAACCTCGTAATAAACCTAACCCTAACCAAAACACTAAACACTAACCATAACCCTAACCCTAACACTAACCTTAACCCTAACCCTAAAATCTAACCGTAACACTAACCCTAAACCTATCCCTAACAACTAAACCTAAACCTAACCCTAAACCTAACCCTAACCCTAATGCTAACCTTATCATAAACATTAGCCTAACCGTAACCCTAAGACTAACCGTAATTCTAAGCATAACCCTAACCCTGAACCTAACCCTCACCCTAAACACTAAACATCAATTTAACACTATCCCTAACAATAACCATAACCCTACTACTAACTGTAAACCTATAACTAACAGGTAACACCTAACACTAACGCTAAACCTAACCCTAAAACTAACACTAAACCTAACCCTAACCCTAACACTAAGCCTAACCCTAATGGTAACACTAACCTTAACCTTCACCCGAAGCCTAAACTTAAGCCTCTCCTGAATATGTAGCACATAACCCTAAACCTAACATTAACCCGAAAACTAAATGTAACAATAACACTGACCCTATGCTTAACACTAAATTCTAATCCTAACCCTTACCCTAACCATAAACATAAACATAACCCTAACCCTTACCTCTAACACTAATCCTAACCCTAAACCTATCCCTAACCCTAACTGTAAACCTAACATTAAACTTAACCTCTAACCCTAACCCTAAGGCTAACCATAAAACACAACCTAACACTAACCGTAAACATAACCCTAACCCTAATCTTTAAGCCCATCCCTAACCTCTAACCATAACCCTAACCATAACGCTAACCCTCACCCTAACTATAAGCCTAACCCTAACCCTACCTGTAACTGTAACACTAACCTAAAACTATAACCCTAACCATAACCCTAACAATAAGCCTAACCTCTAATCCTAACGCAAAACCGAACCCAAACCATAACCATAAGCCTATCCTTAACACTAACACTAACCCCAACCCTAACATTTAACCCTAACAATAACCCTAACCCTAACTCTCTAGCCCACCCTAACCCTAACGTGTAACACAAATCCTAACCCTAAGCCCTAAAACTAAACCTAACATTAACACTAACACTAAAATTAAGCCCTAACCCTACACTTAAAACTAACACTGATCCTAAACATAACCTCTTACCCTGACACTGACCCTAAACCTAATCTCTAAGCCTAACTATATCCCTAACCCTAAACCTAGCCCTAAAACTAAATCTAATGCTAACTTCTAACCATAATCCTAACCTTAAAAGTAATCGTAAACCTAACGCTCACCCTAACCCTAAACTAGAACCATAACCCTAACTGTAACGCTAACCGTAAAACTAACCCTAACCTCTAACCCTAAACCTAAAACTAACCATAAGCATAACCCTAACACTAAACCCTAACCCTAACCCTAACACTATCCCTAAATCTAACCCTCTCCCTAAACCCAAACCTAACGCTAAACTTAAGCCTAACCCTAATTCGAACCCTAATCCTAATGATAACCATAATGCTAATCCTAACCCATAACTCTAACCTTAACCCTAACGCTAAAATTTACCCTAACCTTTACCATAACCCTAACACTAACCTTAAACTCTAAGCCTAAGAGTAACCATAACCATAAGACTAACCTCTAACCCTAAACCTAACCCGAACCCAAACACTAACCATAACACTAACCCTAAAACTAACCAAAACCTGTAACCTTAACACTAATAATAACCCTCTAACACTAATCCTAACCCAAATCTAACCTAAACCTAACCCTAAAACTAACCAAAACCTGTAACCTTAACACTAATAATAACCCTCTAACACTAATCCTAACCCAACCCTAACCTAACCCTAACCCTAAACATGACACTAACATTAACCCCAACCCTAAACGTAAACGCTACACTAACAGTAACCCTAGCCCAACCATAACACTAAAGCTAACCCTAACCCTAAACGTAAATGCTACCCTAACCCTTACACTATCTCTAAACTTAACCCTAACCCTATTCCAAACCCTAAAACGTAACCTTAACCTAAGCTTTAATCCTAAGCATAACCCTAACTATAACAATAACCTCTAAGACTAACCCTAACCCTAAGCCTAACTCTAACCCAAAACCGAATGCTAACCTCTAACGATAACCCTAACACTAACCCTAACTTTAACACTCAACTTAACCTTAAGCTCTAACTGTAACACTAACCCTAACCCTAACGGTAACACTAAACTCTAACCCTAGCACTAAACCTAACCCTAACTGTAAACGTAAAACTAAATCTAACTTCTAACCCTAACACTAATCCTAACCCTAACACTAAACCAAACCTTAACACTATCCTTAACACCTAAACCCAACCATAACCCTAATCCTAACTCTAAAACTAACCCTAACCCTAAACTTAAACCTAACCCTAAAACTAATCGAAACACTAACCCTAACCATAACACAAAGACTAACCCTAAACTCTCCCTAGCACTTAAACACTAACCCCAACCCTAAACCTAACACTAACCCTAAACCTAAAGCTAACCCTAACCCTACCCCTAATACTAACCACAATGCTAACCCCTAAACCTAACGCCTAACCCTAAGCCATAATTCTAAGCCTAATCCTAACATTAAGCCCTTACACGAATCCTAACCCTAACCCTAACGCTAACACTAAACCTCATAATAAACCTAATCCTAACCAAAACACTAAACACTAACCATAACCCTAACCCTAACACTAACTTTAACCCTAACCCTAAAATCTAACCGTAACACTAACCCTAACCCTATCCCTAACAACTAAACCTAAACCAAACCCTAAACCTAACCCTAACCCTAATGCTAATCTTATCATAACCATTAGCCTAACTGTAACCCAAAGACTAACCGTAATCCTAAGCATAATCCTAACCCTAAGCCTAACCCTCACCCTAAACCCTAAACCTCAATTTAACACTATCACTAACCCTAACCCTAACACTTACTGTAAACCTATCACTAACAGCTAAACCCTAACACTAACGCTAAACCTAACTCTAAAGCTAACACTAAACCTAACGCTAAGCCTAACAGTAAGCCTAAACCTAATCGTAACACTAACCTTAACCTTCACCCCAAGCCTAACCTTAAGCCTCTCCCGAACATGTAACACATAACCCTAAACCTAACATTAACCCGAAAACTAAATGTAACCATAACACTGACCCTATCCTTAACACTAACTTCTAATCCTAACCCTAACCCTAACCATAACCCTAAACCTAACCCTAAAAGTAACATTAATCCCTTACCCTAACCCTAACCCTAAACCTTACACTAAGCCTAACCCTGACTGTAATAAATAACCCTAACCCTAACCTTAACCCTAGTATTAACCTAACACTAATCCTAAACCCACCCTCACCCTAACCCTAACCCTAAACCTAAACCATACCTCTAATCCACACCTAAATCTCAACCCTAAACCTAAACTAGCACTAACCCGAAGCTCTAACACTAACTCAAACTCTAGACCTATTCCGAACCCTACCCCTAAACCTAACACTAAACCTAACATCTAAGCCTAACACTAACTCTAACCCTAAACCTCAACCTAACCATAACACTAACCATAACACTAACATCTAAACCTAACCCTAAACCCTACCCTAACCATAACCCTAACCCTAACCCTAAACCTAACCTAACCCTACCCCTTACACATAACGCTATCCCGAACACCTAACAGCAACACCTAACCCTTACCCTAACCATAACTCAAAATTAAAATCCTAACCCTAACCGCAAACCTAAACCTTACCCTAACCCTAATCCAAACCATAACCAAAACCGTATCCCTAACACTTAACCCCTAACCCCAACACTAAACCTTACCCTAACCCTAACTCTAACACTAACCCTAACACTAACCTCTAAACCGAACCCTAACACTAAACATAAACCTAACCCTAAAGCTAACCACTAACCTTAATCCTAATGCTTACCCTATCACTAACCCTAACCCTAACACTAACCATAAAGCTAAACCTGAACCTAAGCTTTAACCCTAATCCTAACCCTAACACTAAGAATCACCACTATGCATAACCTTACCCCAAAACCTAACTCTAGCCCTAAACCAAATGCTAACTTCTGACGATAACACTAACCATAACCCTAACACTAACACTAACACTAAGCCTAAACCTAAACTCTAACCATAACAAAAACCGTAACAATAACTGTAACCCTAACATTAATCTCTAACACTAGCACTAACCCAAACTCTAACTGTAACACAAAACCTAACTTCTAACTCTAAAACTAACCTTAAACCTAACCATAATCCTAACCCTAACCCTAAACCGTAACCCTAACCCTAACATAAAACCCTAACAATAACCCTAACCCTAACCCTCTAACCCTAACTGTAACCCTAACCCTAACGTGGAACACAAATCATAACCTTAAGCCCTAAAACTAAACCTAACCTTAACCCTAATGTTAAAATTAAGCCCTAACCCTACACCTAACACTAACACTAATCCTAAACATAACCTCTAACCCAAACACTAACCCTAAACCTAATCTCTAAGGCTAAACCTATCCCTAACCCGAAACCTAGACCTAAACGTAAATCTAATGCTGACTTCTAACCATAATCCAAACATTAACAAAAACCTAACACTAACCCTAACCCAAATCTCGAACCATAACCTAGCACTAATGCTAACCCAAAGCCTAAATCTAATCTCTAACCCTAACCCCAAACCTAACCATAACCATAACGCTAAAACTAAACCCTAACCATAACCCTAACACTATCCCTAACCCTAACCGTATCCCTAAACCCAACCCTAACGCTAAACTTAACCCTAACCATAATTCGAACCCTAATCCTAATGATAACCATAATGCTAATCCTAACCCATAACTCTAACCCTAAACCTAACGCTAACACTAACCCTAACCTTTACCGTAACCCTAACTATAACCCTAAATTCTAAGCATAAGAGTAACCATAACCATAAGACTAACCTCTAACCCTAAAAGTAACCCTGACCCAAATCCTAACCATACCCTAACCCTAAACCTAACCCTAACCTGTAACCAAAACACTAATCTTAATGTTCTAACACTAATCCCAACCCAACCCTAACCTAACCCTAACACTAACCATAACACTAACTCTAACCGTAACCCTAAACGAAAAGGCAACCATAACCCTAACCCTATCCCTAACCCTAACCCTAACACTAACCCTAACCCTAACACTAACCCATAACCCTATCCCGAACACCTTACCCCTACACCTAACCCCAACCCTAACCCAAAATTCTAATCCTAACCCTAACCCTAAACCTAACCCTAAACCTAACGCTAACCCTAACCCTAACCCTAATCCAAACCATAACCAAACTCTATCCCTAACACTTAACCCCTAACCCTAAGCCTAACCCGCATCTAACCCTAACCCTAACCCTAACACTAAACTCTAAACAGAACCCTAACACTAAACGTAATCCTAACTCTAAAGCTAACCACTAACCCTAATCCTAAACCTTACCCTATCCCTAACCCTAACCCTAACACTAACACTAACCATAAACCTAAACCTGAACCTAAGCTTTACCCCTAAGCCTAACCCTAACTCTAACCATCACTTCTAAGCCTAACACTTACCCTAACCAAACTCTAACCCTAAACCGAATGCTAACCTCTAATGATAACACTAACCCTAACCCTAACCCTAATACTAACACTAAAACTAACACTAGATTCTAACAATAACACAAACCCTAACCCTAACCCTAACCCTAACATTAACCTCTAACCCTAGCACTATCCCTCACTCTAACTGTAACACTAAACCTAACTTCTGACCTTAACACTAACCCTAACCATAACCCTAACCCTAACAGTAACCTTAAAACTCTTCCTAACACTTAACCCATAAGCCTAAACCTAAACCTTACCCGAAACCTAACCCTAAACCTACACCTATCGCTAGCCACAATGCTAACCTCTAAACCTAAGACCTAACCCTAAGCCATAACCCTAAGCCTACCCCCTAAACTTAAGCCCTAATACTAATCCTAACTCTAAAACTAACCCTTACCCTAAATTTCACCCTAGTCCTAACCCTAACCCTAACAGTAACACTAACCCTATCCCTAAATGCTAAAACTAACCATAACCTTAACCCTAAATCTAAACCTAAACCTAACCCTAACCCTAAGCCTAAGCCTAAGCCTAACCCTAACCCTTACTATAACCCTATCCCTAACACCTAACCCTAAACCTAACCCAAATCCTAACCCTAAATTTAACCCTAAAACTAATGCAAACTCTAAACTTTAACCTTACCCTAACCCTAACCTCAACGTAACCCTTACCGTAAACGTAACATGAAGCCTAACACTAACCCTTTCCCTTACACCAAATCCCTAAAGCTAAACCTAACCCTAATCCTAATGCAAATCCTAAACCTAACCGTAACCCTAATGTTAACCTTAACCCTAAACCTAACTCTAACATAATCGTAACCCTAACCCTAACCACAACCCAAAGCCTAACCATAACCCTATCCCTAACCCTAACCCTAAACCTAACCCTAAACCTAAACCTAAACCTAACTCTAAACCTAACCCTAATCCTAACACTAACCCTAACCCTAAACCTAACAGTAACCTCTAAACCTACCCCTAAACCTAACCGTAAACACCATCCTAAAACTAATGACGAAGCCTAATCCTAACCCTTACACTATCCCTAACCCTAAACCTAACCCTTACACTCAACCTAAGCTTTAACCTTAACCCTAACCCAAACCATAAACATAACCTGTAAGCCTAACCCTAACCCTAACCCAAACACTAAACTCTATCACTAAACCTAACGCTAACCTCTAACCATAACCCTAACCCTAACAATTATGCTAACCCTAAAACTAACCCTAACCCTAACACGAAGCCTAACCCTAAACCTAAGATTTAACCCCACCCCTAAACCAAACCTAACGCTAACCACTAACCATAAGCCTAACCTTAACCCTAACGCTAACCCTAAAGGTAACATCTAACTGTAACACTAACCCTAACCCTAAATCTATCCCTAACATCTAACAATGACCCTAACCCTAACAATAAACCTAACACAAAAGTAAACGTAAGTCTTTTCCTAACCGTAACCCTTAGCCTAACCGAAATCCTAACCATAACCCTAAACCTAACTCTATCTCTAAAACCTAACACTATCATTAAACTTAACCCTAAACCTAACTGTAAACATATCCCTAAAACATAACCCTAACCCTAATGCTAAAGCTAATCTTAAAACTAACACTAAACCTAACCCTAACCCTAAACTCTAAGACTAACCCTAACCATAAGCCTAACCCTATCCCTAACCCTAACCCTAACCCTAACCCTAAATTTAACACTAACTTCTAACCATAATTGTAACCCTAACAGTAACCGTAAACCTAATGCTAACCGTAACCCAAAACTCAAACCATAATCCTAACACTAAACTTAACCCTAAACCTAACCCACACCTCTAACACTAACCCTAAACATAACCCTTATCCATAACACTAACAATAAACCCGAACCCTAACCCTAACACTATCCCTAACCCTAACCCTATCCCTAAACCCAAACCAAACCCTAAACTTAACCCTAAGCCTAATCCGAACCCTAATCCTAATGATAACCATAATGCTAACCCTAACCCATACCTCTCACCCTAACCATAACCCTAACACTAACAATAACCCTAACCTTTACCGTAACGCTAAAACTAACCCTAATCTAGAAGCCTAACAGTAACCATAACCATAAGCCTAACCTCTAACCCTAACCTAACCAGAACCCAAACCCTAACCATAACCCTAACCCTAAACCTAATCCTAACCTGTAACCTTAACACTAATCCTAAATATTTAACACTAACCCTAATACTAACCCTAACCTAACAATAACCCTAACCACAACACTAACCCTAACCCTAACCATAAACGCTACCCTCACCATAACCCTAACCCTAACACTAAACCCTAACCCATAACCCTATCGCCAACACTTTACCCCTACACCTAAACTTAACGCAAACCCCAAATTCTAATCCTAACCCTAAAGCTAAACCTAAAGCTAAACCTATCCCTAACCCTAACTGTAAATCTAACCCTAAAGTTGAACCTAAATTCTAATCTTAACCGTAACCCTAACACTAACCCTAAACCTAAACCTAACCCTAAACGTAACACTATCCCTATCCATAACCATAACTGTATCCCTAACACCTAACCCCTAAACCTATCTCTAACCCTATACGCAACCCTAACTATAAATCTTATGCAAACCCTAAACGTAACCGTAACACTAACCCCAACCCTAACCTAACTATAATGCTAACCCTAACCATAACCCTAAGCCTAACCCTAAACCTAACCCTAAACCTAAGCCTAAGCCTAACCCTTACACTAACACTAACCTCTAAACCAAACCCTAACACTAACCATAATTCTAACCCTAAACCTAACCACTAACACTAATCCTAACACTTTTCCTATCCCTAAACCATACCGTAACCCTAAACCTAAACCTGAACCTATGATTTAACCCTAAGCCTAACCCTAACTTGAACCATCAACTTTAAGTGTAACCAAACCCTAACTCTAACTCTAAACCGAATGCTAACTTCTAACAATACCTAAACGTAACCCTAACCATAACCATAAACCAAACCCTAAAGATAACCCTAACCCTAACCCCAACCTTATCAAGAAACCTAAACTCAAACTGTAACACTAACCCTAACCCTAACCCTAACACTACCACTAACCTCTAAACCTAGCACTAACCATAACACTAACTCTAACACTAACCCTAACCTTAACCCTAACCTCATCATAACCATAACCCTAACCGTAACACGAAGGCTAAACCTAACCCTATCCCTAACACCTAACCCCTAAACCTAACCCTAACAGAATCCTAATCCAAATCCTAAACCTAACCGTAACCCTAATGCTAACCCAAACCTAAACCTAACCCTAACCTAATCATAACCCTAACTCTAACCATAACCCGGAGCCTATGCGTAACCCTATCCCTAACCCTAACCATAATCCTAACCCTAACCTTACACCTAAACCTAACTCTAAACCTAACCCAAAACCTAACACTAAACATAACAGTAACCCTAATCCTAACACTAACATCTAAACCTAACCCTAACCATAACCAAAACCTAACGCTAAACATAACGATTAACCCCAATAATAACGCTTACCCTATCCCTAACCCTAAAGCTAACCCTAACTATAAACCTAAGCTTTAACCATAACCCTAACCATAACCATAACCATAACCTCTAAGCCTAACCCTAACCCGAACCCGAACCCCAAGCTCTATCATTAAACCTAACGCTAACCTCTAACAATAACCCTAACCCTAACCCTTACCCAATTCCTAACACTAACCCTAACCATATACCTAACCTTAACCCGAACCCTAACTCTAAACCTAATCTTTAACACTAACCCCAAAACAAACCTAAGGCTAACCACTAACCCTAACACTAAACCTAACCCTAAAATCTAACCGTAACACTAACATTAAACCTAACAAAGCCAATCTCTAACATCTAACCCTAACCCTAACCTAAAACTAACCCTAAACCTAACCCTAACCTAATCATAACCTTAACCCAAACCGTAGCACGAAGCCTAACCATAATCCTAACCATAAACCGAACCATAACACTTACTCTAAACCCTAACCGTCAACCTAACACTATCCCTAACCCGAACCCTAACCCTAACCCTAGCCCTAACCGCTAACACTAACACTAACCCTAACCCTAAAACTAACACTAGACCTAACCCTAACCCTAACCCTAAGCCTATCCTTAAACCAAATCATAACACTAGCCCTAACCGTAAACTGAATCCTAACCTTAACCCTCTCCCTAACGTCTAACCCCTAACCCTAACACAAAGACTAACCCGAATCCTAAACGTAACCATAACCCGTACCCTAATCCTAAAACTAACATTAATCCCTTACCCTAACCCAAAACCTACCCCTTAAACTAACCCTAACCCTGACTGTAATAGCTAACCCTAACCCGAACCCTAACCCTAGCATAACCCTAAACTTAACCCTAACCATAACCCTCACCCTAACCCTAACCCTAAACCTAAACCATACCTCTAACCCTAACCCTAACCCTAAGCCTAACCCTAACCCTAACACTAACCCTAAGCTCTAACACTAACCTTATCACTAAAACTATCCCTAACTCTAACCATAAACCTAACACTAAACCTAACTTTTAACGATAACACTAACCCTTAACCTAAACCTCAACGTAACCCTATCCCTAAGCATAACACTAAACCTAACCCTAACCCTAACCCTAAACGCTACCCTAGTCATAACCCTAACCCAAACCTCGACCCTGGCCCTAAACCTAACCCTAACCCTAACCCTGACCCTAACGTGTAACCCTATCCTTAACACCTAACCCCTACACCTAACACTAAACATAACCCTAACTCTAAAATCTAATACTAAACCTAACCTTAAACCTAACCCTAACCCTAAATCTAACCATAACCCTAACCCTAACACTAACCCTAAGCTCTAACACTAACCTTATCACTAAACCTATCCCTAACTCTAATCATAAACCTAACACTAAACCTAACTTTTAACGATAACACTAACCCTTAACCTAAACCTCAACCTAACCCTATCCCTAAGCATAACACTAAACCTAACCCTAACCCTAACCCTAAACGCTACCCTAGTCGTAACCCTAACCCAAACCCCGACCCTGGCCCTAAACCTAACCCTAACCCTAACCCTGACCTAACGTGTAACCCTATCCTTAACACCTAACCCCTACACCTAAAACTAAACATAACCCTAACTCTAAAATCTAATACTAAACCTAACCTTAAACCTAACCCTAACCCTAAATCTAACCATAACCCTAACGATAACAAAACACTATCCCTAACACCTAACCACTAAACCTAACCCTAACCCTAAATCTAATGCAAACACTAAACATAACCCTAACCCTAACCTAATTATAACCCTAATTAAAACCATAAACCTAAGCCTTACCCTAAACATAACCCTAACTCTAAGCCTAGCACTAACCCTAATAGCTAACCCTAACCCTAACAGTAACACTAACCTCTAAACCTAACCCTAACACTACCTGTAATCCTAACTCAAATCCTAACCACTAACCATAATCGTAACGCTTACCGTATCCCTAACCACAACCCTAGCCCTAAACCTAACCTTGAACCAAAGCTTTAACCCTAAGACTAACCCTAACCCTAAGCATCACCTCTAAGCCTAACATTAACCCTAACCCTAACCCGAACTCCAACCCTAATCTGAACGCTAACCTCTAAAGATAACCTTAACCCTAAGCCTAACTTGTAACACAAAGCCTAACCCTAAGCCCTAAAACTAAACCTCACCTTAACACTAATCCTAACCCTAACCTTAACCCTAATGTTAAAATTAAGCCCTAACCCTACACATAACACTAACACTAATCCTAAACATAACCTCTAACCCTAACACTAACACTAAACCTAATCTCTAAGCCTAACCCTATCCCTAAACTTATCCCTAACCCTAAACCTAGCCCTAAACCTAAATCTAATGCTAACATCTAACCATAATCCTAACCCTAACAATAATCGTAAACCTACCACTAAACCTAACCCTAAACTGGAAGCATAACCCTAACTCTAACAGTAACCCTAAACCTAACCCTAACCTCTAAACCTAACCCTAAACCTAATCATAACCATAACCCTAACACTAAACCATAACCCTAACCCTAACACTATCCCTAACCCTAACCCTATCCCTAAACTCAAACCTAACGCTAAACTTAACCCTAACCCTAATTTGAACCCTAATCCTAATGATAACCCTAATGCTAATACTAAACTATAACTCTAATCCTAACCCTAAACCTAAAGCTAACATTAACCCTAACCTTTACCATAACCAAAACACTAACCCTAAACTCTAAGCCTAAGAGTAACCATTACCATAAGACTAACCTTTAACCCTAACCCTAACCCTAACACTAACCCTAACCTAACCCTAACACTAACACTAACCCTAACGCTAACAAAAACCCTAAAACTAACACTAAACCTAAGCCTAAGCCTAACCCTAACCCTAACCCTAAAATTATCCCTAACATCTAACCCAAATCCTAACCCTAACCCTAACCATAACCCTAACTCTAACCCTAACCCTAAACCTCAAACTAACACTCAACCTAAACCTAAACCTAACCCTAAACCTAACCCTAACCCTAATGGTAACCCTAACCCTAAAACAAACCACTAATCCTAATCCTAACCCTTAGCATATAACTAACCAATCCCTACCCCTAACCGTAACCCTGAAACTAAGCTTTAACCCTAACCTGAACCATAACCATAACCATAACCTCTAAGCCTAACATTAAACTTAACACTAACCCTAAATCTAAGCGTAAACCACAACCTAACTTCTAAGCCTAACACTAACACTAACACTAAGCCTAACCCTAACATTAAACCGAACTTCTAACCCTAAGACTAAACCCTAACCCTAAATCTAAACCTAACCCTAACACTATCCTTAAACCTAAACCTAACCCTAAACCGAACCCTAAACCAAACACTAAACATAACCCTATGGCTAACACCTAACATTTAACCCGAACCCTAAGCTTTTTTTTTAAACTAACCATAAACCTAAACGTAACCCTAACCCTAACTCTAAACCTAATCATAACCTAAAGCCTAACCTTAACACTCTCCCTAACAACTAACCCCTAACACTAAACTTAATCATAACCCTAAGCGTAAACCTAACCCTAACACTAACAATAATCCTAAACCTAAATCGAACCATAACCCTAAACTCTAACCCTAAACATAACCCTTACCCTAAACCAAACACTTACCATAACACTAACCCTAAACTCTAACCGTAACCCTAACCCTAACCCAAATCTTTAACTCTAACCCAAACCCTAAACCTAGCCCTAACCCTAACCCTAACCCTAAACCTAATGTTAACCTCTAACAATAACCGGAAACCTAATCCTAACCCTAACCATAACCCTAAACCTAACCCTAACCGTAACCTAATCCTAAACCTAAGCTTAACCTTTGCCCTATCCCTAACACCTAACCCCTAAACCTAACACTAACCCTCACCCAAAATTCTAATCCTAACCCTAACCCTAACCCTAACCCTAGCCCTAACACTAACCTCTAAAACTAACCCTAACCCTAAACCTATCCCTAAACCTAACCCTAAAACTAACACTAACCCTAAATTCTAAAGATAACCTTAACCTTAACCTAAATGTAATCCTAACCCTAACCATAACCCTAAGCCTAACACTAACTTTAACACTAACCCTATCCCTAAACCTCATGCTAACCCTAACCCTAAACCTAAGCTTTAACCCTAACCCTTACCAAAACCCTAAAAATAACTTCTAAACATCACCCTAACCCTAACCCTAATCACAAACTCTATCACTAAACCTAACACTAACCTCTAACCATCACACTGTCCATAAGCATAACCCTAAACCTAACCTTAACCCTAATACTAACACTAAGCCTAACTCCTCAAATTAAGCCCTAACTATGATCCTAAACCTAACCCTGACAGTAAACGTAACTCTAACCCTACCCTAACCCTAACCCTACCCCTAACACCTAAGCCTAACCATAATGCTAGACCTAACCGTAAAACTAACACTAAACCTAACCCTAACCGTAACCCTTCCCTAAGCCTAACCCTAAACCTAATTGTAATCCTAACCCTAACGGTAACCCGAAGCCTAACCATAACCCTAAATCTAACACTAACACTAAATTGTAAGCCTAAACCGAACACTAACCCTAACCTTAACCCTAACCCAAACACTAACCCTAACACTTATCCTAACTTCTAACCCTAAGTGTAAACCTAAACCTAACCCTAACCCTAACACTAAGGCTAAACTCTTACCCTAACAGTAACACTAACCCTAACCATAACCCTAAGAGTAACCATAATCTCTAACCCTAATCATAACCCTAAACCTAACCCTAACGCTAACACTAACCTAATCGTATCCCTAACCCTTACAGTAACCCGAAGCCTAGCCGTAACCCTATACCTAACACTGACCCAAACCATAACCATAAACCGAAACCTAACTCTAAACCTAAACCTAACCTTAACACTATACCTAACACTAACACTAACCCTAACACTAACTTCTAAACCTGAACCAACTCCTAATCAAAAACCTAACCCTAAACCTAACTTTTAATCTTAATCCTAACCCTTACCCTATCCCTAACCCTAATGCTAACCAAAACCCTAAACCTAGCCCTAAACATAACTCTAAACCTAACCCTAAACTCCACATAACTCTAACCGTAACCCTAACCCCAAGTTTAACCATAACCCTAAACCTAACCCTAATGCTATAGCTAATCCTAACACTAACCCTAACACTAACCCTAAAACCTAACACTATCCCTAAAACTAACCCTAACCATAAAACTAACCTTAACACTAACCCTAACCCGAAACCTATCCCTAACACCTAACCCCTAAACCTAACACTAAATCTAAACCTAAAACTAACGCTAAACCTAACCCTAACACTAACCATAACCCTAAGCCTAACAGTAAACCTAATAGTAACACTAACGCTAACCTTAAAACGAAGCCTAACCTTTACTCTCTCCGTAACATCTAACCCCTAAACATAACCCTAACACTAAACCTAACACTAAACGTAACCATATCCCTAACCCAACCCCTAACCCTATCTTCTAATCCTAACCCTAGCCCTAATCATAACCATAACCCTAACACAGACCTAACATTAATCCCTTACACTAAATCTAACTCTAACCATAACCATTAAACTAACCCTAAGACTGACAGCAATACCTAACCCTAACCCTAACCCTAGCATAACCCTACCCCTAACTCTAACCCTAATCTTAACTCTAACCCTAACCCTAACCCTAACACATAACACTATAACTAACACCTAACCATTAAACCTAACCCTTACAGTAGCCCTAAACCTAACACTAAATCTAACGAAATCCTAACACTAACCCTAACATTAATACTAACCCAATTATAACACTAACACTAACCATCACCCCAAGCCTAACCCTAACACTAAACCTAACTCTAAACCTAACCCTAACCCTCACACTAACCCTAACCCTAACCTAACACTAACACTAACACTAACATCTAAACCTAATCCTAAGCCTAACCGTAACCATAACCCTAAAACTATCCACTAACCTAATCCTAACCATTACCATATCCCTAACCATAACCCTAATCCTAGCCCGAACCCTGAAACTAAGCTTTAGCCTTAACCCTAACAATAAACTTAACACTAACCATAACATCCAAGCCTAAAACTAACCCTAACTCTAACCCTAAACCTAAAGCTAACCTCTAAACATAACCCTAACCCAAACCCTAACCATAACCTTAAACCTAATTCTAAACTCTAACCATAACCCTAACCGTAACCCTAATCCTAACCCTAACCCTATCACTAATCCTAACCCTAAGCCGAACCATAACACTATACTCTAACACTAAATCTAAACCTAACTCTAAACCTAACCCTTATGCTAAAACTAACCCTAAACTCTAACTGTAAAGCTAAACCTAACCCTAACCTTTAACTATAACCCAAACCATAACACTAACCCTAACCCTAACCCAAAACCTAAAGCTAAATTCTAACCATAACCGTAACCCTAACACTAACCATAACCCTAACCCTAACCCTAACACTAAACCTAGCCCATAATACTATCCCTAACACCTAACCCCAAAACCTAACCTAACCCTAACCCTAACACTAAAACTAACACAAACCCTAAACCTAACCCTAATGCTAACCTAATAGTAACCCTAACCATAACCATAACCATAACCATAAGCCTAAGCCTACCTCTAACCATAACCCTAAATCTCACACTAACCCTAACCCTAACTTTAACCTTGACCCTACTGGTAACCTAACCCTAAAACCAAGCACTGAACTTAATCCTAACCCTTAGCATATACCTAACGGAATGCTAACCCTAACCCTGAAACTAAGATTTAACCCTAACCCTAACCCTAACGATAACCATAACCTCTAAGCCTAACATTAACCCTAACACTAACCCTAACTCTAACCCTAAACCACAACTTAACCTCTCAGCCTAACCCTAACACTAACACTAACCCTAACCCTAACACTAAATCTGACTTCTATCCCTAACACTATCCCTAACCCTAAACTTAAACCTCACCCTAACACTATCCTTAACCCTAACCTAACCCTAAACCGAACCCTAAATCTAACCCTAAATGTAACCCTATCACTAACACCTAGCATGTAACCCTAACCCTAAGCCTAAATCTAAAACTAACCCTAAACCTAAACCTAACCCTAACTCTAAACCTAATCGTAACCAAAAGCCTAACCTTAACACTCTCCCTAACACCTAACCTCTAACACTAACCTTAATCATAACCCTAACAATAAGGGTAAACCTAACCCTAGCACTAACAATAACCCTAACCCTAAATCAAACCATAACCCTAAACTCTAAACCTAAACATAACACTAACCCTAAACCAAACACTTACCATAACACTAACCCTAAACTCTAACCGTAACCCTAACCCTAACCCAAACCTTTAACTCTAACCCAAACCTTAAACCTAGCCCTAACCCTAACCCTAACCCTAAATGTAATGCTAACCTCTAACAATAACGGGAACCCTAACCCTAACCCTAAATTCTAATCCTAACCCTAACCATAACCCTAAGCCTAACCCTAACCATAACCTAACCCTAAACCTAAGCTAAACAATTACCCTATGCCTAACACCTAACCCCTAAACCTAACCCTAACGCTAACCCTCATCCAAAATTCTAATTCTAACCCTAACCCTAACACTAACACTAACACTAACCTATAAAACTAACCCTAACACTAAACCTATCCCTAAACCTAACCCTAAAGCTAACACTAACCCTAAATTCTAAACCTAACCCTAACCCTAATCCTATCCCTAACCTAAATGTAATACTAACCCTAACCATAACCCTAAGCCTAGCCCTAACCCTAACACTAACGCTATCCCTAACCCTCATGCGAACCCTAACACTCAACCTAACCTTTAACCCTAACCCTTACCATAACCCTAAAAATAACTTCTAAACCTCACCCTAACCCTAACCCTAACGACAAACTCTATCACTAAACCTAACACTAACCTCTAACCATCACACTGAACATAAGCATAACCCTAACACTAACACTACCACTAACCCTAAGCCTAACCCCTCAAATTAAGGTCTAACACTAATCCTAAACCTAACCCTAACTGTAAACCTAACTCTAACCCTACCCTAACACTAACCCTATCCCTAACACCTAACCTGTAACCCTAACGCTAACCCTAACCCTAACCCTAACGCTAACACTAACCTAATCGTAACCCCAACCCTTACAGGAACCAAAGCCTAGCCGTACCCCTATACCTAACACTGACCCAAACCATAACCCTTAACCTAAACCTAACTCGAAACGTAAACCTAACTCTAACACTAAACGTAACACTAACACTAACCCTAACACTAATTTCTAAACATGAACCTATCCCTAAACGTAAACATAATTCTAAACCTAACAACTAATCCTAATCCTAACCCTTACCCTATCCCTAACCCTAACACTAATCAAAACACTAAACCTAGCACTAAACATAACCCTAAACGTAACCCTAACCTCAACTTAACTCTAAATCTAACCGTAACCCCAAGCTTAACTGTAACCCTAACCCTAACTCTAACACTAACCCTAAACCCTAACCCGAAACCTAACATTATCCCTAACACTAAGCCTAACCGTAAACCTAACCCTAACACTAACCCTAACCCTAAACCTATCCCTAACACCTAAGCCCTAAACCTAACACTAAATCTAAACCTAAAACTAACACTAAACCTAACCCTAACACTAACCATAAGCCTAAGCCTAACTCTAAACTTAATCGTAACACTAACCCTAACCATAAACTGAAGCCTAACCTTTACTCTCTCCACAACACCTAATCCCTAACCATAAACCTAACATTATCCTTAACACTAAGCCTAACCGTAAACCTAATCCTAACACTAACCCTAAACCTATCCCTAACACCTAAGCCCTAAACCTAACACTAAATCTAAACCTAAAACTAACACTAAACCTAACCCTAAAACTAACCATAAGCCTAAGCCTAACTCTAAACCTAACCGTAACACTAACCCTAACCATAAACCGAAGCCTAACCTTTACTCTCTCCACAACAACTAACCCCTAACCATAACCCTAACACTAATCCTAACCCTAAACGTAACCATATCCCTAACCGTATCACTAACCCTATCTTCTAATCCTAACCCTAACCCTAACCATAACCCTAACACAGACCTAACATTAATCCCTTACACTAAATCTAACTCTAACCCTAACACTTAAACTAACCCTAAGCATGACTGTAATACCTAACCCTAACCCTAACCCAAACCAATAGCATAACCCTAACCCTAACCTTAATTCTAAACCTAACCCTAACCCTTACCCTAACCCTAACCCTAACAATAACCCTAACACATAACACTATACCTAACAGCTAACAATTAAACCTAACCCTTACAGTAACCCTAAACCTAACACTAAATCTAACACAAAAACTAACAATAACCCTAACATTAATACTAACCCAATTAATTACCCTAACACTAACCATAACCCCAAACCTAACCCTAACACTAACCCTAACTCTAAACATAACCCTAACACTCACACTAACCCTAACCCTAACCTAACACTAACACTAACATCTAAACCTAATCTTAAGCCTAAACATAACCCTAACACTAAAACTATCCACTAACCTAATCTTTACCCTTACCATATCCCTAATCCTAACCCTAAACCTAGCCCTAACCCTGAACCTAAGCTTTAGCCCTAACCCTAAACCTAAACTTAACCATGACCATAACATCTAAGCCTAACACTAACACTAACTCTAACCCTAAACCAAAAGCTAACCTCTAACCATAACCCTAACCCTAACCATAACCTGAAACCTAATCCTAAACTCTAACCGTAACCCTAACCGTAACTCTAACACAAACCCTAACCCTCACACTAACCCTAACCCTAAAACTAACAGTAACATTTAAACCTAACCCTAACACTAACTGTAACCCTAAGCCTAAAACTAACCACTAACCCTAAACCTAACCCTTACACAATTCCTAACCCTAACCATAACCCTAATACTAACTATAACTCTAACCCTAAACCTAATCGTAACCCTAACCCTAATCATGACTCAAAGCCTAAACCTAAACCTCTCCGTAACACCTAATCCTTAACCCTAACCTTAATCATAACCCTAACACTAAGCATAACCCTAAACCTAACCCTAAACCTAACCCTAACCAGAATGATAACCATAACTCTAACCCTAAACCTAACCTTAACCCTAAGCCTAACTCTTACACTAACTATAACACTAAACTCAAACCGTAAACCTAAACCTAACCCTAACCATTAACTCTATCCCAAACCCTAACTCTAACCCTAAACCTAAATGTAACGCTAACCTCTAACCATAAACGTAACACTAACAATAAGCAAAACCATAACCCTAACCCTAAACCTAACCCTAACACTAACCCTAATCCATAACACTATCCCTAACACTAACCCTAAAATTAACACCTAAAGCTAACCCTAAACCTAACAGTAACCCTAGCCCTAAAACTAATCACTAAACCTAATCCTAACACTTGCCCTATCCCTAACCCTTACCTTAACCCAAAACCTAAACTTGAACCGAATCTTTCACCTTAACCATAACTTCTAAGCCTAACCCTAACCCTAACACTAACCCTATAGATAAAACCTAACCCCTAACTGTAACCCTAACACTAACCCTAAACTTAAATCTAAACCTAACCCTAACCCTAAAATCTAACCCTAACCCTAACACTATCCCAACCTTAACCCTAATCCTAAACCAAATCCTAACCCTAATCCTAACCGTAACCCTAACCCTATCAAGAAAACCTAACCCCTAACCCTATGCCTAAACCTAACTCTAAAACTAACCCTAAACCTAACCATAACCCTAACCCTAAAACTTAACCCTAACCCTGAAACTATCCCTAAGCTTAACCATAACCCTAAACTGAACCCTAACCCTAATACTACACTAACCCTATTGATAAAACCTAACCCATAACCCTATGCCTAACCCTAACACTAAAACTAACCCTAAACCTAATCCTAACATTAACCCTTACCCTAACTCTAACCCTAAAATTAATCATAACCCTAACCCTAACTGTAACCCAAAGCCTAACCCTAACCCTCTCCCTAACACCTAACCCCTAACCCTAAGCTTAATCATAACCCTAAAACTAAGCGTAACCCTAACCCTAACACTGACCCTAACCCTAAACCTAACACTTACACTAACACTAACCCTAAACTCTAACTGTAAGCCTAACACTAACCCTAACCTTTAACTCTAACCCAAACCCTAATGCTAACCATAACCCTAAACCTAATGCTAACCTCTACCCATAACCATAACCCTAACCTAAACCTTCAACTGTAAACCTAACCCTAACCCTAAATTCTAATCCTAACCCTGACCCTAGCCCTAACCCAAACCCGAACCTAAATTTAACCCTAACCTTAACCATAACCATAAGCCTAAACCTAACCCTAACCCTAACTCTAAACTTAACCCTAAATATAACACTAACCCTAAGCCTCATCCTAACACTAACACTAAACTCTAAACCTAACCTTAGCACTAACTGTAATCCTAACCCTAACCCTAACCCTAACCACTAACCCTAATTTAACCCTTACCATATCCCTAAACCTAACAGTAACCCTAAACCTAAACCTGAACCTAAGCTTTAACCCTAACCACAAACCTAAACCTAACCATAACCTCTAAGCCTAACACTAAACCTAACACTAAGCCTAACTCTAACCTTAAACCAAAAGCTATCTTCTAACCATAAACCTAACCCTAACCCTAAACTTAAACATAAGACTAAACTAATCGTAACCCTAAACCTAAACATAATCCGAAGCCTAATCATAATCCGAACCCTAATTGTAACACTAACCCTAAACCCTAAACCTAAAGCTAACACTATCCCTATGCCTAACCTTAACTATCAACCTAACACTAACTCTAACTTTAACCCTGACCCTAACACCTAACCCCAAACCCTAACACTAAATCTAACCATAAAACTAATACTAACCCTAAGCCTAACACTAAGCCTAAGCCTAAGCCTAACTCTAAATACAATAGTAACCCTAAAACTAACCATAAGCGAGAGCCTAAACTTAACCCTCTCCCTAACACCTAACACCTAACCCTAACCATAACACAACCACTAATCCTAAACATAACCATAACCCTAACCCTACCACTAACCCTTACTTCTAATTCTAACCCTAAACCTAATCCTAACCATAACCATAACCCTAACCATAAACCTAGCATTAACCCCTTACCCTAACCCTAAACTTACCCCTTAAAATAAAGCTAACCCTGTCGGTAATACCTAACCCTAAAGCTAACCCTAACCCTAGCATAACCCTAACACTAACCCTAACGCTAACACTAACCCTAACACATACCTCTAACACTAACCCTAACACTAACCCTAAACTCTAACACTAACCCTAAACCTAAACCTATCCCTAACACTAACTCTAAACCTAACACTAAACCCAACTTGTAACCCTAATCAGAGCCTAACCTTAAACCTCAACCTAACCCTAACCCAAACCCTAACCCTAAGCCTAACCCTAAGCGTAACCCTAAGCGCTAACCCTAACCATAACACTAACCCTAACCCTAATGCATAACCCTACCCCTAACAAGTAACCCGTAACCCGTAAACCTAACCCTAACCCTTACCCTAGCACTACATCTAACGCAAAACCTAACCCTAAACCTCAACCCAACCCTGAACCAAACGTTAACCTAAATGTAATCCTAAGCCTAACCATAATGCTAAGCCTAACCCTAACCCTAAACCTAACCCTAACTCTAACCCTAACCCTAACACTCACACTAACACTAACCCTAAACCTAACCCTAAAAATAACCCCTAAAGTTACCCCTAACACTAACCGTAACCATAACCCTAAAACTAATCACTAAACCAAATCCTAACTGTTATCCTATCCCTAACAGTTACTTTAACCTTAAACCTAACCCATACCTAAGCTTTCACCCTAACCCTAACCTTAACCATAACCTGTAAGACTAAGCCTAACCCTAACACTAACCCTAACTCTAAGCCTAAACCAAACGCTAACCTCTAACCATAACCCTGACACAAAGCCTAACCCTATCCCTAAACTTAAACCTAAACTCTAACTGTAACACTAACCCTAACCCTAACAATAACAATAACACTAAACTTAAACCTAAAACTAACACTAACCCTAACCCTAACACTAAAACCTAAACCTAACCCTAACACTATCGATAAAACCTAACCCCTAAACCTATGCCTAACCCTAACTCTAAAACTAACCCTAAACCTAACCCTAACCCTAACCCTTACCCTGACCCTAACCCTAAACCTAATCGTAACCATAACCCTAACCGTAACCCAATGCCTAACTCTAACACTCTCCTTAACACCTACCCATAACAATAACCTTAATCATAACCCATAACACTAAGCATAATCCTAAACCTAACCCTAACACTGACCCTAAACCTAAACCTAAACTTTACCCTAACACTAACCTTAAACTCTAACCCTAACCCTAACCCTAACGTTAACCTTTAACTAAAACCCAAACCCGAACCCTAACCCAAAACCTAACGCTAACCTCTAATCATAACCATAACACTAAACGTAACACTAAACCGTATATCTAACCCTAACCCTAAATTCTAATCCTATCCCTGACCCTAGCGCTAACCCAAACCCGAAACTAATTGTAACCCTAAACATAACCAAAACAATAAGCCTAAACCTAACCATAACTCTAACTCTAAACTTAACCCTAACCCTAACACTAACCCTAACCCTAAGCCTAATCCTAACACTAACACTAACCTCTAAACATAACCCTAACAATAACCGTAATCCTAACCCTAAACCTAACCACTAACCCTAATTCTAAAACTTACCCTATCCCTAACCCTAACCCTAACCCTAAATCTAACCCTGAACCTAAGCTTTAACCATAACCCTAACTCTAACACTATTGCTAAAAATAACCCTAACCCTAAATTGAACCCTAACCCTATAGATAACACCTAACCCCTAACCCTAAGCCTAAGCCTAACTATAAATCTAACACTAACTCTAACCCTCACCCTAACCCTAACCCTAACACTAAACCTAAACCTAATCGTAACCCTAACCTTAATTGTAACCCCAGGCCTAACCCTAACCCTCTCCATAACACCTAATCCCTAACCCGAACCTTAATCATAACCCTAACGTTAAGCATAAACCTAACACTAACCCGAACACCAGCCCTAACCCTAAACTGAATCATAACCCTAAACCTAACACTTAAACTAACACTAACCCTAAACTCTAACCGTAACCCTAACCCTAACCCAAACCTTTAACTCTAACCCAAACCTTAAACCTAGCCCTAACCCTAACCCTAACCCTAAATGTAATGCTAACCTCTAACAATAACGGGAACCCTAACCCTAACCCTAAATTCTAATCCTAACCCTAACCATAACCCTAAGCCTAACCCTAACCATAACCTAACCCTAAACCTAAGCTAAACAATTACCCTATGCCTAACACCTAACCCCTAAACCTAACCCTAACGCTAACCCTCATCCAAAATTCTAATTCTAACCCTAACCCTAACACTAACACTAACACTAACCTATAAAACTAACCCTAACACTAAACCTATCCCTAAACCTAACCCTAAAGCTAACACTAACCCTAAATTCTAAACCTAACCCTAACCCTAATCCTATCCCTAACCTAAATGTAATACTAACCCTAACCATAACCCTAAGCCTAGCCCTAACCCTAACACTAACGCTATCCCTAACCCTCATGCGAACCCTAACACTCAACCTAACCTTTAACCCTAACCCTTACCATAACCCTAAAAATAACTTCTAAACCTCACCCTAACCCTAACCCTAACGACAAACTCTATCACTAAACCTAACACTAACCTCTAACCATCACACTGAACATAAGCATAACCCTAACACTAACACTACCACTAACCCTAAGCCTAACCCCTCAAATTAAGGTCTAACACTAATCCTAAACCTAACCCTAACTGTAAACCTAACTCTAACCCTACCCTAACACTAACCCTATCCCTAACACCTAACCTGTAACCCTAACGCTAACCCTAACCCTAACCCTAACGCTAACACTAACCTAATCGTAACCCCAACCCTTACAGGAACCAAAGCCTAGCCGTACCCCTATACCTAACACTGACCCAAACCATAACCCTTAACCTAAACCTAACTCGAAACGTAAACCTAACTCTAACACTAAACGTAACACTAACACTAACCCTAACACTAATTTCTAAACATGAACCTATCCCTAAACGTAAACATAATTCTAAACCTAACAACTAATCCTAATCCTAACCCTTACCCTATCCCTAACCCTAACACTAATCAAAACACTAAACCTAGCACTAAACATAACCCTAAACGTAACCCTAACCTCAACTTAACTCTAAATCTAACCGTAACCCCAAGCTTAACTGTAACCCTAACCCTAACTCTAACACTAACCCTAAACCCTAACCCGAAACCTAACATTATCCCTAACACTAAGCCTAACCGTAAACCTAACCCTAACACTAACCCTAACCCTAAACCTATCCCTAACACCTAAGCCCTAAACCTAACACTAAATCTAAACCTAAAACTAACACTAAACCTAACCCTAACACTAACCATAAGCCTAAGCCTAACTCTAAACTTAATCGTAACACTAACCCTAACCATAAACTGAAGCCTAACCTTTACTCTCTCCACAACACCTAATCCCTAACCATAAACCTAACATTATCCTTAACACTAAGCCTAACCGTAAACCTAATCCTAACACTAACCCTAAACCTATCCCTAACACCTAAGCCCTAAACCTAACACTAAATCTAAACCTAAAACTAACACTAAACCTAACCCTAAAACTAACCATAAGCCTAAGCCTAACTCTAAACCTAACCGTAACACTAACCCTAACCATAAACCGAAGCCTAACCTTTACTCTCTCCACAACAACTAACCCCTAACCATAACCCTAACACTAATCCTAACCCTAAACGTAACCATATCCCTAACCGTATCACTAACCCTATCTTCTAATCCTAACCCTAACCCTAACCATAACCCTAACACAGACCTAACATTAATCCCTTACACTAAATCTAACTCTAACCCTAACACTTAAACTAACCCTAAGCATGACTGTAATACCTAACCCTAACCCTAACCCAAACCAATAGCATAACCCTAACCCTAACCTTAATTCTAAACCTAACCCTAACCCTTACCCTAACCCTAACCCTAACAATAACCCTAACACATAACACTATACCTAACAGCTAACAATTAAACCTAACCCTTACAGTAACCCTAAACCTAACACTAAATCTAACACAAAAACTAACAATAACCCTAACATTAATACTAACCCAATTAATTACCCTAACACTAACCATAACCCCAAACCTAACCCTAACACTAACCCTAACTCTAAACATAACCCTAACACTCACACTAACCCTAACCCTAACCTAACACTAACACTAACATCTAAACCTAATCTTAAGCCTAAACATAACCCTAACACTAAAACTATCCACTAACCTAATCTTTACCCTTACCATATCCCTAATCCTAACCCTAAACCTAGCCCTAACCCTGAACCTAAGCTTTAGCCCTAACCCTAAACCTAAACTTAACCATGACCATAACATCTAAGCCTAACACTAACACTAACTCTAACCCTAAACCAAAAGCTAACCTCTAACCATAACCCTAACCCTAACCATAACCTGAAACCTAATCCTAAACTCTAACCGTAACCCTAACCGTAACTCTAACACAAACCCTAACCCTCACACTAACCCTAACCCTAAAACTAACAGTAACATTTAAACCTAACCCTAACACTAACTGTAACCCTAAGCCTAAAACTAACCACTAACCCTAAACCTAACCCTTACACAATTCCTAACCCTAACCATAACCCTAATACTAACTATAACTCTAACCCTAAACCTAATCGTAACCCTAACCCTAATCATGACTCAAAGCCTAAACCTAAACCTCTCCGTAACACCTAATCCTTAACCCTAACCTTAATCATAACCCTAACACTAAGCATAACCCTAAACCTAACCCTAAACCTAACCCTAACCAGAATGATAACCATAACTCTAACCCTAAACCTAACCTTAACCCTAAGCCTAACTCTTACACTAACTATAACACTAAACTCAAACCGTAAACCTAAACCTAACCCTAACCATTAACTCTATCCCAAACCCTAACTCTAACCCTAAACCTAAATGTAACGCTAACCTCTAACCATAAACGTAACACTAACAATAAGCAAAACCATAACCCTAACCCTAAACCTAACCCTAACACTAACCCTAATCCATAACACTATCCCTAACACTAACCCTAAAATTAACACCTAAAGCTAACCCTAAACCTAACAGTAACCCTAGCCCTAAAACTAATCACTAAACCTAATCCTAACACTTGCCCTATCCCTAACCCTTACCTTAACCCAAAACCTAAACTTGAACCGAATCTTTCACCTTAACCATAACTTCTAAGCCTAACCCTAACCCTAACACTAACCCTATAGATAAAACCTAACCCCTAACTGTAACCCTAACACTAACCCTAAACTTAAATCTAAACCTAACCCTAACCCTAAAATCTAACCCTAACCCTAACACTATCCCAACCTTAACCCTAATCCTAAACCAAATCCTAACCCTAATCCTAACCGTAACCCTAACCCTATCAAGAAAACCTAACCCCTAACCCTATGCCTAAACCTAACTCTAAAACTAACCCTAAACCTAACCATAACCCTAACCCTAAAACTTAACCCTAACCCTGAAACTATCCCTAAGCTTAACCATAACCCTAAACTGAACCCTAACCCTAATACTACACTAACCCTATTGATAAAACCTAACCCATAACCCTATGCCTAACCCTAACACTAAAACTAACCCTAAACCTAATCCTAACATTAACCCTTACCCTAACTCTAACCCTAAAATTAATCATAACCCTAACCCTAACTGTAACCCAAAGCCTAACCCTAACCCTCTCCCTAACACCTAACCCCTAACCCTAAGCTTAATCATAACCCTAAAACTAAGCGTAACCCTAACCCTAACACTGACCCTAACCCTAAACCTAACACTTACACTAACACTAACCCTAAACTCTAACTGTAAGCCTAACACTAACCCTAACCTTTAACTCTAACCCAAACCCTAATGCTAACCATAACCCTAAACCTAATGCTAACCTCTACCCATAACCATAACCCTAACCTAAACCTTCAACTGTAAACCTAACCCTAACCCTAAATTCTAATCCTAACCCTGACCCTAGCCCTAACCCAAACCCGAACCTAAATTTAACCCTAACCTTAACCATAACCATAAGCCTAAACCTAACCCTAACCCTAACTCTAAACTTAACCCTAAATATAACACTAACCCTAAGCCTCATCCTAACACTAACACTAAACTCTAAACCTAACCTTAGCACTAACTGTAATCCTAACCCTAACCCTAACCCTAACCACTAACCCTAATTTAACCCTTACCATATCCCTAAACCTAACAGTAACCCTAAACCTAAACCTGAACCTAAGCTTTAACCCTAACCACAAACCTAAACCTAACCATAACCTCTAAGCCTAACACTAAACCTAACACTAAGCCTAACTCTAACCTTAAACCAAAAGCTATCTTCTAACCATAAACCTAACCCTAACCCTAAACTTAAACATAAGACTAAACTAATCGTAACCCTAAACCTAAACATAATCCGAAGCCTAATCATAATCCGAACCCTAATTGTAACACTAACCCTAAACCCTAAACCTAAAGCTAACACTATCCCTATGCCTAACCTTAACTATCAACCTAACACTAACTCTAACTTTAACCCTGACCCTAACACCTAACCCCAAACCCTAACACTAAATCTAACCATAAAACTAATACTAACCCTAAGCCTAACACTAAGCCTAAGCCTAAGCCTAACTCTAAATACAATAGTAACCCTAAAACTAACCATAAGCGAGAGCCTAAACTTAACCCTCTCCCTAACACCTAACACCTAACCCTAACCATAACACAACCACTAATCCTAAACATAACCATAACCCTAACCCTACCACTAACCCTTACTTCTAATTCTAACCCTAAACCTAATCCTAACCATAACCATAACCCTAACCATAAACCTAGCATTAACCCCTTACCCTAACCCTAAACTTACCCCTTAAAATAAAGCTAACCCTGTCGGTAATACCTAACCCTAAAGCTAACCCTAACCCTAGCATAACCCTAACACTAACCCTAACGCTAACACTAACCCTAACACATACCTCTAACACTAACCCTAACACTAACCCTAAACTCTAACACTAACCCTAAACCTAAACCTATCCCTAACACTAACTCTAAACCTAACACTAAACCCAACTTGTAACCCTAATCAGAGCCTAACCTTAAACCTCAACCTAACCCTAACCCAAACCCTAACCCTAAGCCTAACCCTAAGCGTAACCCTAAGCGCTAACCCTAACCATAACACTAACCCTAACCCTAATGCATAACCCTACCCCTAACAAGTAACCCGTAACCCGTAAACCTAACCCTAACCCTTACCCTAGCACTACATCTAACGCAAAACCTAACCCTAAACCTCAACCCAACCCTGAACCAAACGTTAACCTAAATGTAATCCTAAGCCTAACCATAATGCTAAGCCTAACCCTAACCCTAAACCTAACCCTAACTCTAACCCTAACCCTAACACTCACACTAACACTAACCCTAAACCTAACCCTAAAAATAACCCCTAAAGTTACCCCTAACACTAACCGTAACCATAACCCTAAAACTAATCACTAAACCAAATCCTAACTGTTATCCTATCCCTAACAGTTACTTTAACCTTAAACCTAACCCATACCTAAGCTTTCACCCTAACCCTAACCTTAACCATAACCTGTAAGACTAAGCCTAACCCTAACACTAACCCTAACTCTAAGCCTAAACCAAACGCTAACCTCTAACCATAACCCTGACACAAAGCCTAACCCTATCCCTAAACTTAAACCTAAACTCTAACTGTAACACTAACCCTAACCCTAACAATAACAATAACACTAAACTTAAACCTAAAACTAACACTAACCCTAACCCTAACACTAAAACCTAAACCTAACCCTAACACTATCGATAAAACCTAACCCCTAAACCTATGCCTAACCCTAACTCTAAAACTAACCCTAAACCTAACCCTAACCCTAACCCTTACCCTGACCCTAACCCTAAACCTAATCGTAACCATAACCCTAACCGTAACCCAATGCCTAACTCTAACACTCTCCTTAACACCTACCCATAACAATAACCTTAATCATAACCCATAACACTAAGCATAATCCTAAACCTAACCCTAACACTGACCCTAAACCTAAACCTAAACTTTACCCTAACACTAACCTTAAACTCTAACCCTAACCCTAACCCTAACGTTAACCTTTAACTAAAACCCAAACCCGAACCCTAACCCAAAACCTAACGCTAACCTCTAATCATAACCATAACACTAAACGTAACACTAAACCGTATATCTAACCCTAACCCTAAATTCTAATCCTATCCCTGACCCTAGCGCTAACCCAAACCCGAAACTAATTGTAACCCTAAACATAACCAAAACAATAAGCCTAAACCTAACCATAACTCTAACTCTAAACTTAACCCTAACCCTAACACTAACCCTAACCCTAAGCCTAATCCTAACACTAACACTAACCTCTAAACATAACCCTAACAATAACCGTAATCCTAACCCTAAACCTAACCACTAACCCTAATTCTAAAACTTACCCTATCCCTAACCCTAACCCTAACCCTAAATCTAACCCTGAACCTAAGCTTTAACCATAACCCTAACTCTAACACTATTGCTAAAAATAACCCTAACCCTAAATTGAACCCTAACCCTATAGATAACACCTAACCCCTAACCCTAAGCCTAAGCCTAACTATAAATCTAACACTAACTCTAACCCTCACCCTAACCCTAACCCTAACACTAAACCTAAACCTAATCGTAACCCTAACCTTAATTGTAACCCCAGGCCTAACCCTAACCCTCTCCATAACACCTAATCCCTAACCCGAACCTTAATCATAACCCTAACGTTAAGCATAAACCTAACACTAACCCGAACACCAGCCCTAACCCTAAACTGAATCATAACCCTAAACCTAACACTTAAACTAACACTAACCCTAAACTCTAACGGTAACACTAACACTAACCATAACCTTTAACTCTAACCGAAAACCTAACAATAACCCTAACCCTAATGTTAAACTGTAGCCATAACCGTAAACCTAACCATAACCATTACCTTTCCATAACACATAACCCCTAAACCTAACCCTAACTCAATCCCAAAATTCTAATCCTAACCCTAAACCTAACCCTAAAACTAACCCTAACCTCTAACACTAACACTAACCCTAAACCTATCCCTAACCCTAACACTAAACCTAAATTCTAAACCTAACCCAAACCCTAACCCTAAACCTAACCTAAATGTAATCCTAACCCTAACCATAACCCTAAGACTAGCCCTAACACTAACACTAACACTATCCCTAACTCTAACCCTTACCCTAACCACAAACTCTATCACTAAACCTAACGCTAACCTCTAAACATAAACCTAACCCTAAACCTAACCAAAGCCCTGAACCTAACACTAAAGCTAACCCTAACCCTAATCCTAACCCTAACCCTAATCCTAGGCCTAAGCTTGAAACATAACCCTAACCCAAACCTAATGCTAAGCACTAACCCTAACCCTAACCCTAACCCTAACCATGACCTTAAATTCTAATCATAACAAACCCAAACCCTAAACCTATCCCTAACATCTAACCCTAACCATAACCCTAACCCTAACATTAACCTAGTTGTAACTTTAATCCTAACCATAACCCTAAGCCTAAACCCAACCCTCTCCGTAACACCTAATACTAACACCTAACCCCTAAGCCTAACCCTAACCCTAACCTAACACTAACCCTAACCCTAACCCTAACAATAACCCTAAACACTAACCCTAAAACTAACAATATCCCTAAACCCAACCCTAACCGTAAACCTAACCCGAAACCTAACCCTAACCCTAATCCTATCCCTAACACCTAACCCCTAACCCTAACACTGAACATAAACATAAATATAACACTAAACCTATCCATAAACCTAACCCTATCCCTAAGGCTAACCCTAAGACTAATCATTACACTAACCCTAACCGTAATGTGAAGCCTATCCTTAAAAATCTCCCCAACACCTAACCCCTAAGCCTAACAAGAACCCAAACTCTAACCTAACATTAACCCTAACACTAACCCTAACCCTAACCACAATGCTAATTTCTGATCCTAACCATAACCCTAACCATAACAATAACCCTAACCCAGACCTAACATTAATCCCTTAACCTAACCCTAACCGACCCCTTAAACTAACGCTAAGCCTGACTGTAATACCTAAACCTAACACTAACCCTAAACCTAGCCTAACCCTAACACTAACCCATATATCTAACCCTAAACCTAACCTGAAGACTTAAACTAACCCCAACACTAAAACCAACACAAACACTAAACTCTAACACTAACCCTAACCCTAAACCATCCCTAACCCTAACTCTAAACCTAGCACTAAAGCTAAATTCTAACCCTAACCCTAACCCTAACCCTAACCATTAACCTCAAACTAACCATAACCCTAACAATAGCACTAACCCTAATACTAACCCTAACCCCATACGCTAACACTAACCATAACCTAACCCGAAGCCTAACCAGAAGCCTAACACTAACACGAACCCCAATCCATAACCCTATCCCTAACACTTAACCATTAAACCTGACCCTAACACTAATACTATACCTAACACTAAATTTAACGCAAACCGTAAACCTAACCCTAACCCTAAACCAAACGCTAACCTAATTATAACCCTAACCCTAACTATAACCCTAAGCCTAACCCTAAACCTAACCCTAACTCTAACACAAACCCTAACACTCACACTAACCCTAACCCTGACCCCAAAACTAACAGTAACATCTAAACTTAAACTTAACCCTAACTGTAACCCTAAACCTAAAACTAACAACTAACCCTAATCCTAACCCTGACGCTATTCCTAACATTAACACTAAGCCTAACTATAACCCTAACCCTAAACCTAATCATAACTCTAACCCTAACCATAACCCAAAGCCTAAACCTAACCCTCTCCAGAACACCTGATCCCTAACACTAACCTTAATAAGAACCCTAACAGTAAGCATAACCCTAAACCTAACTCTAAACCTAACTCTAACCCTAAACCTAACCTTAACCCTAAACCTAACTCTTACACTAACACTAACACTAATCTCTAACCGTAACCCTAAACCTAACCCTAACCTTTAACTATAACTGAAACCCTAACCCTAAACCTAACCCTAACCCTAAACCTAAACGTAACGCTAACCTCTAACCATATCCATAACTCTACCCCTAACCATAACCATAACCCTAATCCTAACACTAACCCTAATCCATAACCCTATGCCTAAAACCTAACCCCTAAACCTAACCTAACATTAATCCTAAACCTAAAACTAAATCTAATGCAAACCCTAAACCTAACCGTAACCCTAACCATAAACCTAAACCTAAGCATAAAACTAATCACTAAACCTAATCTTAACCCTTACCCTATCCCTAAGCCTTACCTTAACCCTAAAACTAAACCTGAACCTAAGCTTTCACCATAACCATAACCATAACTTCTAAGACTCACCCTAACCCTAAACCTAACCTAACCCTATTGATAAAACCTAACCCCTAACCCTAACTCTAAACCTAACCGTAAACTGAAACCTAAACCTAAACCTAACACTAACCCAAACCCTAAAACCTAAATCTAACACTAACACTACACATAACCTTAACCCTAACCCTAAACCAAACCCTAACCTTAACCCTAACACTAACCCTATCAAAAAAACCAAACCCCTAAACCTATGGCTAACACTAACTCTAAATCTAACCCTAAACCTAACCCTAACCCTAACCCTTACCCAAACGCTAACCCTAAAAGAAATCGTAACCCTAACCCTAACTGTAAACCAAAGCCTAACCATAACTGTAACGCAAAGCCTAACCCTAACCCTCTCCCTAACACCTAACCCCTAATCCTAACCTTAATCATAACCCTAACAATAAGCGAAACCCTAACCCTAACCCTAAAACTGACCCTAACACTAAAACTAACACTTGCCTTAACACTAACCCTAAACTCTAACTTTAACCCTAACCCTAACCTTTAACTCTAGCCCAAACCCTAACCCTAACCATAACCCTAAACCTAATGCTAACCTCTACCCATAACCGTAAACCTAACCCTAACCCTAAACAGTAAGCCGAACCCTCACCCTAAATTCTAATCCTAACCCTGACCCTAGCCCTAACCCAAACCCGAACCTAAATTTAACCCTAACCCTAACCCTAACCATAAGGCTAAACCTAACCCTAAACCTAACTCTAACCTTAACCCTAACCCTAATATTAACCCTAAGCCTCATCCTAACACTAACACTAAACTCTAAAACTAACCTTAGCATTAACTGTAATCCTAACCCTAAACTTTACCACTAACACAAATTCTAACCCTTAACCTATCCCTAAACCTAACAGTAACCCTAAACCTAAACCTGAACCAAAGCTTTAACCGTAAACATAACACTATTTATAACCGTAAACCAAACGCTAAACCTAACCCTAACACTAACCCTATTGCTAACACCTAAGCCCTAAACCTAACGCTAACCCTAACTACAAAACAAACCCTAACTCTAACCCTAACCCTAACCATAAACCTAATCATAACCCTAACCCTAACCATTACCCAAAGCTTAAACCTAACCCTCTCAGTAACACCTAATCCCTAACCCTAACCTTAATCATAACCCTAACACTAAGCGTAAACCTAATGCTAACCCTAACACTAATCCTAACTCTAAACTGAATCATAACCCTAAACTCTAACCCGAAACCTAACACTTACCCTAATACTAACGCTAAACTCTAACCATAACCCTAACACTAACAGGAACCTTTAACTGTAACTGAAATCCTAACCCTAAACCTAACTGTAACCCTAAACCTAACGCTAACATCTAACCATAACCATAACCTTAAGACTAAACCTAAGCATAACAATTATCCCATCCATAACACATAACCCCTAAACCTAACCCTAACCCTAACTCAAAATTCTAATCCTAAACCTAACACTAAACCGAACCTGTAACACTAACCAGAACCTGTAACACTAACCCTAACCCTAAACCTATCCTTAACCCTAACCCTAAACCTAACACTAAACCTAAATTCTAACCCTAATCCTAACCCTAACCTAAATGTAATCCTAAACCTAACCAAAACCCTAAGCCTAGCCCTAACCCTAACACTAACCCTATCCCTAACCCTAACGCTAACCCTAAACCTAAGCTTTAAACCTAACCCTAACCATAACACTAAACATAACTTCCAAGCCTCACCCTAACCCTAACCACAAAGTTTATCACTAAACCTAATGCTAACATCTAACCATAAATCTAACCCTAATGCTAACCCAAACCCTATCCCTAACACTAACACTGATCCTAACCCTAACCCTAAGCCTAAGTGTTAAACATAACCCTAACCCAAACCTAACACTAACCACTAATCCTAATCTTAACACTAACCCCAACCGTAAACCTAAACTCTAACCATAACACTAACCCAAATCCTAAACCTATCCCTAACATCTAACCCTAACCCTAACCTAAACGTAACTCTAACCCTAACCGTAACCCTAAGCCTAAACCCAACCCTCTCCAAAACACCTAACCCTAACAGCTACCCCCTATGCTTAACCCTAAACCTAACCCTAACTCTAACCCTAACAATAACCCTAAATGCTAACCCTAAACCTAACACTATCCCTAAACCCAACCCTAATTGTAAACCTAATGCGAACCCTAACCCTAACCCTATCATTACAACCTAACCCCTAAACTTAATGCTGAGCATAACCATAAAACTAACACTAAACCTAACTGTAAACCTAACCCAAACCCTATGGTTAACCCTAAACCTAATCATAACACTAACTCTAAACGTAATCCAAAGCCTAACCTTAACTCTCACCCTAACACCTAACCCCTAAGCCTAACCCTAACCCAACACTAACACTAAAACTAACCCTAAACTCTAATACTAACCCTAACCATAAACTATCCCTAACCCTAACCCTAAACCTAACACTACCTAACGTCTAACCCTAACCCTAATTTTAACCCTTAACCTCAACCTAACTCTAACACTAACCATAACACTAACCCTAATCCTAAACCTAACCCTAAATGCTAACCCAAAATATAGCCCTAACCCTAACCCTAACCCGAAGCCTAACTCTAACACTAATCCTGATCCATAACCCAATCCCTAACCTATCCATTAAACCTGACCCTAAGCCTAATCTTAACCCTAACACTAAATCTAACACAAACCCTAAAACTAATCCTAACCCTAAAGGTAACGCTAACCTTATTGTAACCCTAACCCTAACTATAACCCTAAGCTTAACCCTAAACCTAACCCTAACTATAACACTAACCCTAACCTTCACACTAACCCTAAACCTAACCCTAAAACTAACAGTAACCTCTAAACCTAACCCTAACTGTAACCCTAACCCTAAAATTAACCACTAACACTAATTCTAACCCTTATGATATTCCTAACATTAACCCTAACAGTAACCCTAACCCTTAACCTAAGTTTTAAACCTAACATAAACCCTAACACTAACCATAACCTCTAAGCCTAACACTAACCCAAAAACTAACCCTAAATCTAACCCTAAACCAAACGCTAACTTCTAACCATAACCCTAACTGTAACCCTAACACTAACCATAAACGTAACATTGAACCTCAGGTTTAACCCTAACCATAACCATAACCATAACTTGTAAGCCTAACCCTACCCCTAACACTAACCCTAACTCTAACCCTAAAACAAACGCTAATATCTAACCATAAACCTAACCCTAACCCTAATCCTAACCCTAACCCTAACACTAAACCTAACTCCTGACCCTAACACTAAGCCTAACCCTAACAAAAACCTAACCCAAACCCTAACCCTAACCGTAACCCTAACCCTAAAATTAATCTAAATCCTACCCTAAACATAACACAAACCTTAACCCTAAACCCCTCTCTAACACCTAAACCCTAACCCTAAACTTAATCATAACCCTAAACACTAATCCTAAACCTTACCCTAACCCTAACCCTAGCCCTAAACTAACTCTAACCCTAACCCTAAACCTAACACTAACGCTAACCCTAAATGTAACCCTAACCACAAACATAAGAATAACCCTAAACTCTAACCCTAAACCTCAACCAAACCCTAAACCTAACCATTACCCTAACACTAACCCTAAACTCTAACTGTAACCCTAACCCTAACAATAACCATTCACTCTTACCCTAAACCTAACCCTAAATCTAAACCTCAACCAAATGCTAACCTCTAAAAATAACCCTAACATTAAACATAACCCATAAAACTAAACCTAACCCTAACCCTAAACTCTAATACAAACCCTAACCATAATCCTAACCCTAAACCTAAACTTAACCCTAACTCTAACCCTAACCAAAATCCTAACCCTAGCCCTAACCCTAAACCAAAACCTAACCCTAACTCTAAACCTAACCAAAATCCTAACGGTAACCTAACCCTAAAACTAACCATAACCATAACCCTATCGCTAAAACCTAACCCCTAAATCTAACCCTAACACAAACCCTAACCCCAAATTCTAATCCTCAGCCTAACTGTAACCCTAGCCCTAACCTTAAAACTAACCCTAACCAAAGCCCTAACCCTAACCATAACCATAACCTTAACCCAATTCCTAACACCCAACCCCTAAACCTAACCCTAACCCTAACCCTAAAGCTAAAACTAATGCAAAACATAAACGTAACCCTAACCCTAACCAGAATCTAATTGTAACCCTAACACTAGCCATAACCCGAAGTGTAATCCTAAACCTAAGTCTAACTCTAAACTTAACCCTAACCCTAACACTAAACCTAACCCTAATCCTAACACTAACACTAACCTATAAACCTAACCCTAGCATTAACCGTAATCATAACCCTAAACCTAACCACTAACCCTAATCCTAACCCTTACCGTATCCCTAAACCTAAACCTAACCAAACCCTGAACCTAATATTTCACTCTAAGCCTAAACATAACCCTAACCATCACCTCTAAGCCTAACCCTAACACTATCCATAACTCTAACTCTTACCCTAAATAGAATTCTAACCTCTAACCATAACTCTAACCCTAACAATAACCATAACACTAACTTAACACTAAACGTAACCCTAAACTCTAACCGTACCACTAACACTAAGCCTAACCCTAACATTAACACTAACCTCTAACACTAACCCTAACCCTAACCATAACCATAACTATAACCCTAAACCTAACATTAATACCTTACCCTAACCCTAACCCTAACCCTTAAACGAAACCAAAACCAATTTGTAATAATTAACCCTAACCCTAATCCTAAACGTAGCGTAACCCAGCCCTAACCCTAACCATGACCCTAACCCTAACCCTACCCTAACCCGTACTTTAACCATAAGCCTAAACTAACTTTAACCCTGACCCTAACACTAACACTAACCCTAAACTCTAACACTAACCATAACATTAAACCTATCCCTACCCTAACCGTAAACCTAAGACTAAACCTAACTTCTAATCCTAACACTAACCGTAACCCTAAACTTCAACCTAAACCTAACCTGAACCATAACACTAACCCTAACCCTAACCCTAAACGATAACCCTAACCATAACACTAACCATTACCCTAACCCATAACCGTATACCTCACACCTAACCCCTAACGCTAACCCTAACCCTAACTATAACCCTAAGCCTAACCCTAACCCGAACCCTAACTCTAACCCTAACTTCTAATCCTAACCCTAACCCTAACTCTAGCCCTAACACTAACTTCTAGACCTAACACTAAACCTAACTGTAAAGCTTACCCTAAAATTAACCAGTAACCCTAATCTTAACCCTTTCCCTATACCTAAGCCTAACCCTAACCTTAAACCTGAACCTAAGCTTTAATCCTAACGCTAACACTAACCATAAACTCTAAGCCTAACCCTAACCCTAACTTCTAACCCTAAACCTAACACTAACCCTAAACCTAACCCTAACCCTAACATCTAACCATAACCGTAACACTAACCCTAAGCATAACCCTAACCATAACAATAATCTCTAATCCTAATTGTAAGCCTGACCGAAACCCTAAACGTAACCCAACCCCTTAAACCTACCCTAAGCCTGACTGTAATACCTAACCCTGACAGTAACCCTAAACCTAGTATAACACTAACCTTAAACCTAACTCTAACCCTCACGCTAACCCTAACACATATCTCTAATCATAACCCAAACCATACCACTAACCGTAACCCAAAGCTTAAAGGTAACCCTATTCCTAACCCTAACACTAATCCTAACTGTAATCCTAACACTAACCCTAACACTAACCCTAAACCTAAATCTAACTATAAACCTAACCCTAACCCTAACACTAACACTAACACTAACACAAAACCTAACCCTAACACCTCTAAATCTAACCCTAACCCTAACCGTAACATTAACCTTAAACCGTAAAACAAACCTTAAACATAAGGTTTAGCCCTAATCCTAACACTAACCTAATTATAACCTCTAAGCCTTACCATAACCCTAGCCCTAAACTATAAAACTAAACCTAATGCTAACCACTCACCATAAGACTAAACCTAATCCTAAATCTAACCCTAACCCTAACCCTTATCCTAACCCTAACCATAACACTAAACCTAACTTCTGACCCTAACACTAAACCTAACCCTAACATAAACCTAACCCTAACACTAAGCCTAGCCCTAACCCTAACCCTAAAACTAATCTAAATCCTACACTAATCGTAACACAAAGCCTAACCCTAAACCTCTCCCTAACACCTAACCACTAACTCTAACCTTAATCATAATCCTAACACTAACCCTAACCCTAAACCTAACCCTAAACTAAACCTAATCCTAACCCTAACCCTAACACTAACCCTATCCTTAACAATAACCCTAAACACTAACCCTAAACCTAACAATATCCCTAAACCCAACCCTAACCATAAACCTAATCCAAAATGTAACCCTAACCCTATCCCTGACACCTAACCCTAAACCTAATGATTAACATAACCATAAAAATAACACTAAACCTAACCATAACCCTAACACTAACACTAAGGCTAACCCTAAACCTAATCGTAACACTAAACCTAACCATAATGCAAAGCCTAAACTTAACCATCTCCCCAACAGCTAACCCCTAAGCCTAACCCTAATCCTAACCCTAACCCTAACACTAACCCTTACCCTAACCACAATGCTAATTTCTGATCCTAAGAATAACCCTAACCATAAAAATAAAGCTAACCCAGACCTAACATTAATCCCTTAACCTAACCCTAACACTAACCCTTAAACTAACACTAAGCCTGACTGTAATACCTAAACCTAACCCTAACCCTTACCCTAACCCTAGATCTAAACCTAACGCTAACTCTATCCCTAATACCTAAGCCCTAACCCTAACACTAACCCTAACCTGAAAACTAACCATTACCCACTTCCCAACACTTAACACCTAACCCTAAACCTAAACATAACTCTAACCCTAACCATAACCATAACCCTAATCCTAAACATAACTCTAATCTTAAATTCTAATCCTAACCCTAAAAATAAACCTAACCCTAAACGTAACACTAACGCTAAAATTTAACCCTAAACCTAACCCTAACCCTAATACTACCCCTAAACATAAACCTAATCCTAAACTCTAACCCTAACCCTAACACTAACCCTAACCATAAACCTAACCCTAAACGTAACATTAATCCCTAACCCTAAACTTACCCCTACCCCTTAAACTAACCCTAACACTGACCGTAATATCTAACCCGAAACCTAATTCTAAACCTACCATAACACTATCCCTAAACCTAACCGTACCCCTAAACCTAAACATAACTCTTACTTCTAACCCTATCCTAACCTTGACCCTAAGCACAACCCTAACCTTAAACCTAACCTCTAACACTAACCCTAACCCTAAAGCTAACATAACCCTAAAACTAACCCTAACCCATACCTATAACACTAACCCTAACCGTAAACCTAACACTAACCCTAAACTTAACCATAACCCTACCCCTACCCCGACCGCTAAGACTAACCCTAACACTAACCCAAACCCTAACCCTAACATGAACACTACCCTCTAAACTTAACCCTAACATTAACGGTAATCTTAACCCTAAACTTAACCAAAAATCTTAACCCTAACCCTAACACTATCCCTAACCCTAACCCTAAACCTAAACCTAAACTTAACACTAACCCTAACACTATCCCTAACACCTAAACCTTAATCTTAACCCTAACCCTAACTCTAAAAGTAACCCTAAATCTAACCCTAAAACTAACACTAAACCTATTCGTAATGCTAACCCTACCCCTAACCAAAGACTAACACTAACCCTCGTCCTAACCCCTAACCTCTAATCCTCATCCCAATCATAACCTTAACCCTAGCCCTAACCCTAACCCTAACACTAATGCTAAACCTAACCCTAACCTAACCATAATCCTAAACTGTAACCCTAAACCTAACCCTAACCTAACCTTTACCCTAACACTAAGCCTAAATGCTAACTCTAAACCTAACACTATTCCTATCCCTAACCCTAACCGTAAACCTAACCCTAAACCTAACCCTATCCCTAATACCTAACCTCTAACCCTAACGCTAAACCTAACCCTAAAACTAACACAAAATTAAGCCTAACAATAACCATAACCTTAAGCCTTACCCTAAATCTAATTGTAACCCTAACCCTAACCGTAATCTGAAGCCTAACCTTGAACCTCTCCCTAACCCCTAATTCCTAATGGTAATCCTAACACTAACCCTAACCCTAACCGTAACCATAATCCTAACCCTACCACTAACACTAACTTCTAATTCTAACCCTAAAACTAAACCTAACCATAACCCTAACCCTAAACCTAACATTAATCCCTTACCCTAACCCTATCTCTATGACTTAAACTAACCCCAAGCCTGACTGTAATACCTAACCCTAACCCTAAGCCTGTTGCTAACAACTAACCCCTAAACGTAACCCTATTCCTAACCATAAACCTAACACTAAACCTAACATTAATCTCTAACCCTAAGCCTAACCCTACCCATAAACCTTAAAATAAACATAATACAGACCATAATACCTAACGCGAAACCTAACCATAAACCTACCATAACACTATGCCTAACACTAATCCTACCCCTAAACCAAAACCTAATGCTTACTTCTAACCCAAATATAACACTGACCCTAACCACTAACACTAACCCTAAACCTAAACCTACCATAAACCTAAACCTAACACTAAACCTAACCCTAACCCATACCTCTAACACTAACCCTAAACCCTAACTCTAAACCTAACACTATCCCTAACCCTAACCCTAAACCTAACCCTATCCCTAACACCTAAGCCCTAACACTAACGCTAAACCTAATCCTAAAACTAACACAAAAACTAACCCTAACACTAAACCTAACCATAAGCCTTACCCTAAAACTAATCGTAACCCAAACCCTAATCGTAATTTGAAACCTAAACTTAATCCTTGCGCTAACTGCTTACCCCTAAGCCTAACCGTAACCATAACCATAATCCTAACCCTACCACTAACCCTAACTTCTAATCTTAACCCTAAACCAAACCTAACCCTAAATCTAACATTAATCCCTTACCCTAACCCTAACTCTACCCCTTAAACTAACCTGAAACCTGACTGTAATACCTAACCCTAACTCTAACCCTGTTGCTAACAACTAACCCCTAAACCTAACCTTAGCCCTAACCATAAACCTAACACTAAAACTAACATTAATCTCTAACCCTAAGCCTAACCCTACCCATAAACCTTAAAATAAACATAACACAGACTGTAATACCTAACCCTAAACCTACCATAACACTATCTTTAAACCTTATACTACCCTAAACCAAAACCTAACACTTAATACTAACCCTACTATAACCCTGATCCTAACCACACCCCTAACCTTAACTCTAACCTCTAACACTAACCCTAACCCTAAACCTACCATGAAGCTAAACCTAACACTAAACCTAACCCTAACCGATACCTCTAACACTAACCCTAAACCCTAACTCTAAACCTAACACTATCCCTAACCCTATCCCTAAACCTAAACCTAACCCTCTCCCTAACACCTAAGCCCTAACCCTAACGCTAAACCTAAACCTAAAACTAACGCAAAAACTAACGCTAACACTAAACCTAACCCTAAGAATTGCCCTAAAGCTAATCGTAACCCAAATCCTAACCTAACCGTAATTTGAAGCCTAAACTTAAGCTTCGCACTAACTCCTAACCCCTAAGCCTAACCCTAACACTAATCCTAACTGTAACCGTAACCATAATCCTAACCCTACCACTAACCCTAACTTCTAACCTTAACCCTAAAACAAACCTAACCCTAAATCTAACATTAATCCCTTAACCTAACCCTAACTCTACCCCTTAAACTAACCTGAAGCATGACTGTAATACCTAAACCTAACCATAACACTGTCGCTAACTCCTAACCCCTAAATCTAACCCTAACCCTACCTCTAAATCTAAAATAAACATAAACCTAACACTAACCGTAAGCCCAAACCTAATCATAACACAAAACTTAACCGTAACCGGAAGCCTAACACTAACACTCTCCCTAACACCTAACCCCTAACTCTAACCCTAAACCTAGCCCTAACCCAAACCTTAAACATAACGCTAAGACTAACCCTACCCCAACCATAAATTATAATTCTAAACCTAACCTTAACCCTAACCTTAACCCTAAACCTAAACCTAAAACCAAACTCTAACCCTAAACCTACCCTAACCCTAACTTAAAACCTAACCCTATAAATAATGCTACCCCAACCATAAATTGTAATCCTAAACCAAACCCTAACAATAACCTTAACCCAAAACCTAACCCTAAAACTAAACTCTAACCCTAAACCTAACCCTAACAAGATCCCTAACCCTAAACCTAAACCATATACTATCCCTAACCCTAAACCTAACCCTAGCCCTAACCCTAACGCTAACTCTATCCTTAATACCTAAGCCCTAACCCTAACCCTAACCTGAAGCCTAACCATTACCAACTTCCCAACATTTAACACCTAACCCTAAACCTAAACTAAACTCTAACCATAACCATAACCCTAACTCTAATCCTAAACATAACTCTAACCCTAAATTCTAATCCTAACACTAAAAATAAACCTAACACTGAACATAACCCTAACGCTAAAATTTAACCCTAAACCTAACATTAACACTAACACTAACCCTAAACCTAAACCTAATTCTAAACTCTAACCATAACACTAACCCTAACACTAACCCTAACCATAAACCTAAACCTAAACCTAACATTAATCCCTAAACCTAACCCTATCCCTACCCCTTAAACTAACCCTAACACTGACCGTAATAGCTAACCCGAAACCTAACTCTAAACCTACCATAACACTATCTCTAAACCTAACCCTACCCTCTCAAACCTAACCCTAAGTCTTATTTCTAACCCTATCCTAACCTAGAGCCTAACCACAACCCTAACCTTAAACCTAACCTCTAACACTAACCCTAACCCTAAAGCTAACATAACCCTAACCCTAACCCTAACCCATAACTCTAACACTAACCCTAACCCTAAACCTAACCCTAACCCTAAACCTAACACTAACCCTAAACTTAACCATAACCCTACCCCTAAACCTAACCCTAACCCTTATGTCTAACAATAAATCTAACACTAACCCTAACCTTAACCCTAAACCTAACATAAGCCTAACACTAACCTCTAACCCTAACACCAACCCTAACCCTAACACTAACACTAAACCATAATTCTAACACTAACCTTAATCCTAAACTTTAACTCTAACCCTAATCATAACCCTAACACTAACCCTAAACCTTAAAATAAACCTAACACAGACCGTAATACCTAACCTGAAACCTACCATAACACTATCCCTAAAACTAACATTACCCCTAAACTTAACCTTAACCCTTATTTCTAACCCTACCCTAACACTGACCCTAACGACAAACATAACCTTAACACTAACCTCTATCACTAACCCTAACACCAAATCTCCCATAACCCTAAGCCTAACCCTTACCCTAAGCCTAATGCATACCTCTAACCGTAAACGTAACCCTAACCCTAAACCTAACCTAACCCTAAACCTAACCATAACCCTAACCATAACCATAACCCTAACCCTAACACGTACTTCTAAACCTAAACCTAACCCTAACCCTGACCTTAAACCTAAACCTAAATCTAAACCTAACACTAACCTCTAACCCTAACCAAACCCTAACACTAACCCTAACTTTAACACTAACCCAAACTTCTAAACATAACCTTAATCCTAACTTTAACTTTAACCCTGACCATAATGCTAACACTTATCCCTAAACCAAAGCCTAACCCTAACCCTCTTCCTAACCCTTAACCTCTAATCCTCACCCAAATCATAAAGCTAACCCTAGCCCTAACCTTTACCCTAACACTAATGCTAACCCTAACCCTAACTTAACCATGATTCTAAACTCTAACCCTAAATCTAACCCTAACCTAACCTTAACACTAACACTAACCCATCCCTAACCCTAACCGTAAACCTAACCCTAAACCTAACCCTATCCCTAATACTAAACCTCTAACCCTAACACTAAATCTAACCATAAAACTAACACTAAAACTATGCCTAACAATAACCGTAACCCTAAGCCTTACCCTAAATCTAATTGTAACACTAACCCTAACCATAATCTGAAGCCTAACCTTAAACCTCTCCCTAACCCCTAATGCCTAATGCTAATCCTAACACTAACCCTAACCCTAACCGTAAACACAATCCTAACCCTACGACTAACACTAACTTCTAATCTAACCCTAAAACTAACCCTAACCATAAACCTAACCCAAAACCTAACATTAATCCCTTACCCTAACCCTATCTCTGTGACTTAAACTAACCCGAAACCTGACTGTAATACCTATCCCTACCCCTAACCCTGTCACTAAGACCTAACGCCTAAACCTAACCCTATCCCTAACTATAAATCTAACCCTAAACCTAACATTAATCTCTAACCCTAAGCCTAACCCTACCCATAAGCCTTAAAATAAACATAACACAGACTGTAATACCTAACCCGAAACCTAACCCTAACCCTACCATAACACTATGCCTAACGCTAATCCTACCCCTAAACCAAAACTTAAACCTTACTTCTAATCCTTCTACAACCCTGACCCTAACAACAACCCTAACATTAAACCTAACCTCTAACACTAACCCTAACCCTAAACCTACCATAAACCTAAACCCAACACTAAACCTAACCCGAACCCATACCTCTAACACTAACCCTAAACCTAACCCTAATGCTGTCGCTAACACCTAACACCTAACCAGAACCCTACCACTAAATCTAACCCTAACACTAAATCTAACCCTAACCCTAACCATAACCCTAAGCCTAAACCTAATCGTAACCCAAAACCGAACCGTAACTGGAAGCCTAAATCTAACCCTCTTCCTAACACCTAACCTCTAACACTAACCCTTAACCTAGCCCTAACACTAACCCTACCCCAATCATAAATTTTAATCCTAAACCTAACCCTAACCCTTACCTTAACACTAAACCTAACACTAAAACTAAACTCTAAACATAAACCTAACCCTAACCCTAACACTAACACTAACCCGAACCCTAAACCTAACACTATCCCTAACCATAAACCTTACCCTAAAACTAACCATAACCGTAACCGTAATGCAAACTCTAAACCTAATACCTAACCCCTAACCCTAACACTAATCCTAACGCGCAGCCTAACCATAACCCTCTCCCTAACACTTAACACCTAAACCTAAACATTAACCTAACCCTCACCCTAAAAGTAACCGTAACAATAACCCTAAGCCTAATTCTAACACTAAATTCTAATTCTAACCCTAAAAATAACCCTAAACCTAAACATAACCCTAATCCTAAAATTTAACCCTAAACCTAATCCTAAACCTAACACTAACCCTAAAACTAACCCTAATCCTAAACTCTAAACCTAACCCTAACACTAACCCTAACCCTAAACCTAACAATAAATCTAACCCTAATCCTAAACTCTAAACCTAACCTCTATCACTAATCCTAACCCTAAACATACCATAAGCCTAAACCTAAGCCTAACACTAACTCATACCTCTAACACTAACCCTAAACCTAACCCTAAACCTAAACCTAACCAAAACCTAAGCATAACCCTAACCCTAAACCTAACCCTAACCTGTACCTCTAAACCTAAACCTAAACCTAAACCTAACCCTAACCTTAACCCTAAACCTAACTCTAAAACTAACACTAACCTCTAACCCTAACTCTAACTGTAACCCCAGACCTAACATTAAACCAAACTTCTAACTCTAACCTTAATCCTAACTTTTAATTCTAAGCTTAACCATAGCCCTAACCCCAAGCCTAACACTAACCACTAACCATAACCCTAACCCTAACCATAACCTTAACGCTAACACCTAACACCTAACCCTAAGCCTAAACCTAATCCTATCCCTAAGCCTAACCCTAAATTCTAATTCTAACACTACCCATAACCATAACCCTAACCCTAAACCTAAACTAAAACTAACCCTAGCCCTAACTCTAAATCTAAACCTAATCCTAACCCTAAACATAACTCTAACCCTAACCCTAACCCTAACCATAATCCTAACCCTAAACTTAACCACTAACCCTAACATTAACCATAACACTATCCCTAACCCTAACAATAACCCTAAACCTAACCCTCACCCTCACTATCCCTAACACCTAACCCCTAACTCTAACCCTAACACTAAAACTAACCATAAACCTAAACCTAACACTAACACTAAACCTAATCATAATGCTAACCCTAATACTAACCGAAAGCCTAATCCTAACCCTCTTCCTAACACCTAATATCTAATACTAACCCTAATCATAAACCTAACCCTAACCCTAACCCTAAACCCAACCCTAAGCCTAACACTAACAATAACCCTAAACCTAACACTAACCTAACCATAAAACTAAACTGTAACCATAAACCTAACACTACCCCTAACCTTAACGCTAACACTAACCCCAAACCCTAAATGTAAACCTAACACTATACCTAACCCTAACCCTAAACCTAAACCTAACCCTAACACTAACCCTATTCCTAACACGTAACCCCTAGCCCTAATACTAAACCTAACCCTAAAACTAACACTAAAATTAACCCTAACATAACCCTAACCCTAAGCCTTACCCTAAAGCTAATCGTAACCCTAACCCTAACCGTAATCCAAAACCTAACATTAAACATGTCCCTAACCCAAACCACCTAACCCTAAGCATAACACTAACACTAATTCTAAGCGTAACCATAATGCTAACCCTACCACTAACCCTAACGTCTACTCTTAACTCTAACCCTAAACCAAACATTAATCCCTTACCCTAACCCAAACTCTACCGCTTAAACTAACCCGAAGCCTGACTGTAATACCTAACCCTAACCCTAACACTAACCCTGACGCTAACACCTAACCCCTAACCCTAAACCGACCTCTAAATATAATCCTATTCCTGAACCTAACCCTAACCCTTACCATAACCCTAAGCCTAAACCTAATCATAACCAAAAACCTAACCATAACTGGAAGCCTAACCATAACCCTCTCCCTAACACTTAACCCCTAACTCTAATCCTAAGCCTAGCCATAACCCCAACCTTAAATGTAAACCTAACCCTAACCCTACCCCAACCATAAATTGTAATCCTAAGCCTAACCCTAACCCTAAAGTTAACCCTAAACCTAAACCTAAACCTCTACTCAAACCCTAAAACTAATCCTAACCGTAACCCAAACACTAACACTATCCCTAAACCTAAACCTTACCCTAAACCTAACCCTAACCCTAAATCCAACCCTAACCCTAATGCTAAGTCTATCCCTAATACCTAACCCCTAACACTAACTCTAAACCAAACTCGAAGCCTAACCATAACCCTCGTTAACATTTAACCTCTAAACCTAAACCTAACCCTAACCCTAACCATAACTGTAACCTTAACCCTAAACCTAACTCTAACCTTAATTTTAATCCTAACCCTAAACGTAACCCTAACTCTAAAATTTAACCCTAACACTAACCCTAAACCTAACCGTATCCTAAACTCTAACCCTAACCCTAACACTAACCCTAACACTAACACTAACCATAAACCTAACCCTATATCTAAAATTAATCCCTAACCCTAGCCCTAACCCTACCCCTTAAAATAACCCTAACACTGACTGTAATAACTCACCCGAACCATAACCCTAAACCTACCATAACACTATCCCTAACCCTGACCCTAGCCCTTAACTTATCGCTAAACCTTACTTCTAACCCTACCCTAACCCTGACCCTAACCACAACCCTAACATTAACCCTAACCTCTAACCCTAACCTTAACCCTAAACCTAATCGTAACCCTAACACTAACCATAACCCGAAGCCCTAACCTAAGCCTCTCTCTAACACCTAACCCCTAAAAGTAACCCTAACACTAACCCTAACACTAACCCCAACACTAATCCTAACCATAACCCTAAAATTTAACCCTAACCCTAACACTAACCCTAAACCTAATCGTAAACCTAAACTCTAACCCTAACCCTAACACTAACCCTAACCCTAACCATAAACCTAACCCTAAAGCTAACATTAATCCCTAACCCTAACCCTAAAATAACCCCTTAAAATAACCCTAACACTGACATTAATAGCTAACCTGAACCTTAACCCTAAACCTACCATAACACTATCACTAAACCTAACCCTTCCCCTAAACCTAACCCTAACCCTTACTTGTAACCCTATCCTAACCTTGAATCTAAGCACAACCCTAACCAAAAACCTATCCTCTAACACTAACCCTAACTATGAAGCTACCATAACCCTAAACCTAACCCTAACCCTAACCAATACTGCTAACACTAACCGTAACCCTAACACTAAACATAACCCTAACTCTAAACCTAAACTTAACCATAACCCTAACCCTAAACCTAACCATAAACCTAAACCTAACCCTAACACGTACGTCTAACAATAAACCAAACCCTAACCCTAATCTTAAACCTAACTCTAAACCTAAAACAAACTTCTAACCTTAACACTAAACCTAACCCTAACACTAACACTATACGTAAACCTAAACATAACCGTAAACCTAACCCTAAACCTAAACCTAACACTAAATTCTAATCCTAACCCTAATCCTAACCCTAACCCTAAAACTTAACCTAAACTTAACCCTAATCTCTAAGCCTAAACCTCACACTAAAACAAACTTCTACCCCAAACCATAGTCCTAACCTTTAACTTTAACACTAACAATAACCCTAACCCTAACACTAACCCTAAATCTAACTCTAACCATAACCCTAACACTAACCCTAACCTTAACGCTAACACCTAACACATAACCATAACACTAAACCTAATCCTAACCCTAGCACTAACCCTAAATTCTAATCCTAACACTACCCCTAACCCTAACCCTAACCTTAACCCTAAACCTAAAACTAACCCTACTCCAAATTCTAACCCTAAACCTAACCCTAATCCTAAATTCTAAGCCTAACCCTAACACTAAACCTAACCTAACCCTAACTGTAACCCTACCCATAAACCTAAGCCTAACACTAAATTCTAATCCTAACCCTAACCCTAACCCTAATACTTAACCTAAAACTAACTCTAATCTCTAACCTTAAAACTAACACTAAACCTAATGTCTAACCCTAACCCTGGTCATAATCCTAAACCTCAACCTAACCCTAACCATAACCCTAACCCTAACCCTAACCGTAACCAAAAGCCTAATCATAACCCTATTCCTAACCCTAACTCTAACCCTAATCCTAACTCTAGCACTAACCTTAAACCTAAACCTAACTCTAAAACTAACCCTAACCCTAACACTAACACTAACTCTAAACCTAACCCTAACCCTAACCTCTATACATAACCCTAATCCTAACCATAACCCTAACCCTAACCCTAAACCTAAGCTTTAACCCTAACCCTAACACTAACCCTAATCATAAACGCTAAGCCTAAGCCTAACCATAACCTTAACCCCAAACTCAAACTCTAAACCTAACACTAAACACTACCCATAAGCCTAACCCTAATCCTAAACCTAAACCTAACCCTAACCCTAACCCTAAACTCTAACCCTAACACTAATGTTATAGGTAAACCTAAACCTAACTGTAAACCTAACCATAACCCTAACCATATCCCTAACACCTAACCCCTAACCCTAAGCCTAAACCTAACCCTAAACCTAATCGTAAACCTAACTCTGACCTTAATATTAACCCTAACCATAACCCAAAACCTTAATCTAATCATAACACTACCACTGACAGTAACCCGAAACCTAACACTAATCCTCCCCATAACACCTAACCCCTAACCCTAATCTAACCCTAACCATAAACTTAACCCTAACCCTCACACTTATTTCTAACCCTAACGTAACCCTGACCCTAAACACAACCCTAACCTCAAAACTAACCTCTATCACTAACGCTAATCCTAAACCTACCATAACTCTAAACCTAGCCCGAACCCTAACCCTAACCCTAACCCATACCTCTAACACTAACCTTTACCCTAAACCTGAACCTAAACCTAAATCTAACCATAACCATAACTCTACCCAGCACCTCTAAACCTAAACCAAACCCTAACCCTAACCTTAACCCTAAAACTAACTCTAAACTTAACACTAACCTCTAACTCTATCACTAACCCTAACTCCAACCCTAACACTAACACTAACACTAAACCAAACTACTAACCCTGACTTTATTCCTAACCTTTAATTCTAATCCAAACCATAACCCTAACCCAAACCCTAACCCTAAAAATAACACTAACCTCTAACCATAACCCTAAACATAACCCTAACCTTAACGCTAACACCAAACACCTAACCCTAACCCTAAAACTTATCCTAACCCTAAGCCTAACCCTAAATTCTAATCCTAACACTACTCATAACCCTAACCCTAAACATAAACCTAAAACTAACAGTAACCCTAATTCTAACCCTAACCCTAATCCTAACCCTAACCCTAACACGAACCCTAACATGAACACTAACCTCTAAACTTAACCATAACACTAATTGTAATCCTAACCCTAAACTTAACAACTAACCCTAACCCTAACCCGAACACTATCCCTAACCCTAACCCTAACCTTAACATTGACATTAATCCCTTAGCCTAACCCTAACTCTAACGCTAACTCTATCCCTAATACCTAATAACTAACCATAACCCTAACACTATCCCGAAGCCTAATCATAACCCTCTTCCTAACACTTAACACCTAACCCTAAACCTAACCCTAACTGTAACCGTAATCCTAACCCTAAACCTAACTCTAACTCTAAATTCTAATCCTAACACAAAAATAACCCTAGCCCTAACCATAACCCTAACCCTAAAATTTAACCCTAACACTAACCCTAAACCTAACCCTAATCCTAAACTCTAACACTAACCCTAACCCTTTTGCTAACACCTAACCCCTAACCGTAACCCTAACCCTACCTCTAAATCTAACCCTAACCCTAACCCTAACCCTTACCATAACCCTAAGCCTGAACCTAATCATGACCCAAAACCTAACCATAACAGGAAGCCTAACCCTAACCCTCTCCCTAACACCTAACCCCTAATTCTAACCCTAAACCTAGCCCTAACCATAACCTTAAATATAACCCAAATCCTAACCATACCCCAACACTAAATTGTAATCCTAAACCTAATCCTAACCCTAACCTTAACCCTAAAACTAACCCTAACCCTAAACTCTAACCATAAACCTAACCCTAACCTAAACCTAACCCTAACACTAACATTAACACTATCCCTAATCCTAAACCTTACCCTAAACCTAACTCGACCCCTAACCCCAACCCTAACCCTAATGCTAAGTCTATACCTAATACCTAACCCCTAACCCTAAAACTAACCCTAACATAAAGCATAACAATAAGCATCTTCCTAACACTTAACACCTAAACCTAAACCTAACCCTAATCCTAAACGTAACCGTAACCCTAACCTTAAACCTATCTCTAACCCTAAATTCCAATATTAAGCCTAGAAATACCCCTAACCCTAAAGGTAACCCTAAACCTAACACCACCATAACACTAACCCTAACGCTAACACTATATCTAAACTTAAACCTTACCCCAAACCTAACCCTAACCCTGAACCTAACGCTAACTCTATCCCTGATATATAACCCCTAACCCTAAACCTAACCCTAACCCAAAGCCTAACCATAACCCACTTCCTAACGTTTAACACCTAAACCTAACCCTAACCGTAACCGTAAGCTTAAACCTAAACCTAACTCTAACCCTAAATTCTAACCCTAACCCTAAAAATAAGCCTAATCCTAAATGTAACCCTAACACTAAAATTTAACAACAAACCTAACCCTAAACCTACACTATCACTAAACCTAATGCTAATCCTAAACTCTAAACCTAGCCCTAACACCCTAATCCTAACACTAACAATAAGCCTAACAGTAAACTAACTTAATCCCAAACCCTAACACTAAACCTTCCCCTTAAACTAACCCTAACACTGAATGTAATACCTAACTCAAACCCTAAAACTAAACCTACCATTACACTATCCCTAAAACTAACCCTACCCCTAAACCTAACCCTAAAGCTTACTTCTTACACTACCCTAACCCTGACCCTAACCACAACACTAACGTTAACCCTAAACTCTAACACTAACCCTAATCCTAAAACTATCCCTAACACTAACCTTAAACCTAACACTAAACCAAAATTCTAAACCTAAACCTCAACCTAACACTAACCCTAAATATAACCCAAAGCCTATCCATAACACCATCTCTAACCCTAACCATAATCCTAAACCTCAACCTAACCCTTACCATAACCATTACCAAAACCCTAACCGTAACCCAAAGGTTAACCGTAACCCTATTCCTAACTCTAACTCAAAATATAACACTAAACCCTATGCTAACATCCACCCATAAGCCTAATCCTAATCCTAAACCTAAACCTAACCCTAAACCTAAAACATAGCCCTAACCCTAACACTATATGTAAACCTAAACCTAACCATAAACCTCAAACCGAACCCTAACAGTAACCATAACACATAACCCCTAACCTTCAGCCTAAACCTAACCCTAAACCAAACCTAAATCTAACTCTAATCTTAATATTAACCCTAATGCTAACCATAAACCTAAACCTAATCATAACACTAACACTAACAGTAACATGAAGCCTAACCCTAACCAGCTCCCTAACACCTAACCGCTAACCCTAACCCTAAACTAACCCTAACCTAACTGTAACCCTAACCCTAACCCTCTGCCAAACACCTAACACTTACACCAAAAAGGAACCCTAGCCCTAACCCTAACACTAACCAATCATGAAATTAACCCTACCCCTAGCCCTAACTTCTAATTCTAAGCCTAATGATAACCCTAACGCTAACCCTAACACTAACCCTAAACCTAAAGCTTATGTCTAAATATAACCCTAAGCCTAAACCTAATCCTAACCCAAACCCTACCCATTAAACTAACACTAACCCTGACAGTAATACCTAGCCCTAACCCTAATCCTAAACCTGCCATAACCCTAAACATATCTCTAAACCTACGCCTAAAAGTAATGCTGGCACATACCTCTAACCCTAATCCTAACCCTAACACTAACCCTAATCTTAACCTTTAACCATAACCCTAACCCTAACACTAACCTATCCCTAACGCTAACATTTAACCTTACACTAAACCTAACTTCTAACCCTAACCCTAACCCTAACCCTAACCCTAAACCTCAACCTAACCCTAACCCTAACCATAACACTAACCCTAACCATAACCCAAAGCCTAACTGTAACCCTATCCCTAAGCCTAACACTAACACTAATTCTAAACCTAACCCTAAACCTAACCCTAACCCATACCTCTAACACTAAACCTAACCCTAACCCTAATCCTAACTCTAATCCTAACCTTAACTTCTAACCCTAAACCTAAACCTAACCCTAACCCTACCCCTAAACTTAACCCTAACCCTAACTTCTAATCCTAACCCTAACCCTAACCCTAACCATAAACCTCAAACTAACCGTAAACCTAACCATAATGCTAACCCTAAACCTAACCATAACCCTAACCCTAACCCTAAACCTAACCCTAACCCTATCCCTAACACTAACACTAACCCTAATCCTAAACCTAACCTTAAACCTAACCCTAACAAATACCTCTAAACTTAATGCTAACCCTAAGCCTAATCCTAACCCTAATCCTAACCTTAACTTCTAACCCTAAACCTAAACCTAACTCGAACCCTAACCCTATCCCTAAACTTAACCCTAACCCTAACCCTAACCCTAACCATAAACCTCAAACTAACCCTAAACCTAACCATAATGCTAACCCTAAACCTAACCATAACCTAATCCTAACCCTAAACCTAACCCTAACCATATCCCTAACAGTAACAATAACCCTAATCCTAAACCTAACCTTAAACCTAACCCTAACAAATACCTCTAACCTTAATGCTAACCCTAAGCCTAATCCTAACCCTAATCCTAACCATAACATCTAACTCTAACCCTAATCCTAACACTAACCTGTCCCTAACCCAAACCTTAAAACTAACACTAAACCTAACTTTTAACCCTAAACCTAACCCTAAACCTAAGCCAAAAACGAAACCTAACTCTAAAGCTAACCCTAATCCTAAAACTAACCCTAACCCATACCTCTAACCCTAACCCTAACCCTAAAACTAACACTAACCCTAAATTTAACCTAACACTAAACCTAACCCTAGCGACAACCTTATCCCTAACACCTAATTCCTAAACCTAACCCTAACCCTAATCCTAAAACTAAACATAATATAATGCAAACATTAACCCTCACACTAACCCTAACCTAATTGTAACCCTAACCCTAAACGTAACCCAAAGCCTAATCCTAAGTCTATCCCTAACACCTAACACTAAATCTAACACTAACCCTAACCCTAAGCCTAATTCAAGCCTTAACCCTAACCATAATCCTAACACTAACCTTAACCCTAATACAAACCTAACAATAATCCTAAACATTAACCCTAACCCTAACCTAACCATAAACCTAACCCTAAACCTAGCATTAATCCCTAACCTTAACCATTACCATACACGCTAAACTAACGCTAACACTGACCATAATACGTAACCCTAACCCTAAAGCTACCATAACACTAATCCTAAACTGAACCCTACCCCTAAACCTAACCATAACCTATACCTCTAAGCCTAACAGTAACCCTAAACCTAACCCTAGCCCTAACCCTCACCCTAACCCTAACCCAAACTTAAACTTAACCTTAATCCTAACCCATAACTCTAACCGTAAACCTAACCCTAACCCTAAAATTAAACCTAAACTTAACCCTAACTCAAACCCTAAACCTAACCCTAAACTCCATCCATAACACTAACCCTAACCCGAAACATAACCCTAATGGTAACCCTAACCCTAATGCTAACATCTAGCCCTAACCCTAACTCTAACTCTAACCCTCACCCTAAACCTAAACCTAACCTTAAACACTAACCCTAAACCTAACACGATTCCTAACCCTAACCCTAACCATAACCATAACCATAACCCATACGTCTAACCCTTACCCTAACACTAACCTTAATCCTAACCCTCACCCTAACCCAATACCTAAGATTTAATTATAACACAAATACTAAGCCTAACCATAAACTCTAAGTCTAACACTAACACTAACCCTAACACAAAACTGTAAAAATAAAGTTAAAGCTAAACTCTAAACATAACCGTAACCCTAATACTAAACCTAACCCTAATTCTAAGCCTAAACTGAAAGCCTAACCTTAACCCTAAAACTAACCATAAACCTAACTCTAACCCTAACCCTTAACCTAAACATAACCGTAATTGTATCCCTAACACTAAACCCTTAACCCTAACCCTAAATCTAACCCTAAAACTAACAGTAAACCAAACTCTAATAATAACTCTAACCCTAACACTAACCCTAAATATAATCGCAACCCTAACACTAACCATAATCTGAAGCCTAAACCTAAGTCTCTCCCTAAAACCTAACACCTAAACCTAACCGTAACACTAACCCTAACCCTAAACGTAACTCTAACCCTAACCCTAAACCTAAGTTTTGACCCTAACCCTAACCATAACCTTAACCATAACATCTAAGCTTAACCCTAACACTAACCCTAAACCCAACTCTAAACCTAAAACTAACGCCAACCTCTAAACATAACCCTATCCCTAACCTTAACCCTAACCTCTAACCATAACACTAACCCTAACCCTAACCCTAACCCTAACTCTAAAATATAACCCTAACCATAATTCTAACCCTAAACCTAACCCTAACCTTAACACTAAACCAACTTCTAACCCTATCATTAACCCTAACCCTAACCCAAAACCTAAACCTAACTCTAACACTAAGCTTAATCCTAACCCTAACCCTAACCGTAATCATAACCCTTACCCTACCCCTACCCCTAACTTCTAATCCTAACCCTAACATTAACCCAAACCTAACACTAACCCTAAGGCTAAACTCTAACCCTAACCCTAAAAATAAACCTAAAGCTAACCTCTAAACATAACCCTAAGCCTAACCCTCGACCTAACCCGAACCCTACCCCTTAAACTAACACTAACCCTGACAGTAATATCTAGCCCTAACCCTAAACCTAAACCTACCATAACCCTATTCTTAATTCTAACCGTTCCCGTAAACCTAAACCTATCCCATGCCTCTAAACCTAACCCTAACCCTAACCCTAACACTAATCCTAACATAAAATTTTAACCCTAAGCATAACCATAATCCAAAGCCTAACCGTAACCCTATCCCTAACACTAACACTATCCCTAGTCCTAACCCTACCACTAAACCTAACCCTAACCCATACCTCTAACCCTAACCCTAACTGTAACACTAATCCTAACCTTAATCCTAACCTTAACCTTTAACCATAACCGTAAACCAAACCTATCCCTAACCTTAAGCCAAAAACTAACAATAAACCTAACTTTGAAACCTAAACCTAACCCTAAGCCTAAAACTAAACCTAAATCTAACCCTAACCCTAATTCTAACCCTAACATATACCTCTAACCCTAGCCCTGACCCTAACCCTAACCCTAACACTAAAACTAACATTAATTCCTAACCCTAAATCTAAACCTAACCCTACCCCTTAAACTAACCCTAAACCTGACTGTAATACTTAATCCTAACCCTAACCCAAGAATAATCCTAAGCCTAACACTAACCCTAACCCTAAACATAACCCTAACCCATACCTCTAACCCTTACCCTAACACTAAGCCTAACACAAACCCTAATCCAAACACTCAACCTAACCCAAAACCTAAGCTTTAACAAAAACCCTAACACTAAGACTAACCATAAAATGTAAGCCTAACCCTAACCCTAACCCTAACACCAAACTCTAACATTAAACCTAATGCTAACATCTAACCATAACCCTAACCCTAATCCTAATCCTAACTCTAACCCTAAAGCCTAAACCTAACGCTAAAACTAACCATAAAACTAAAACTAACCGTAAACCTAACAATAACCCTAACCATAACCCTAACCCTAAAACTAAACATAACACTGATCTTATCACTAACAATAAACCCCTAACCCTAAGCCTAAACCTAACCCTAAAACTAAGAGTAAACCTAACCCTAAGAAAAACCCTAGCCCTAAATCTAATCATAACCCTAACACTAACCGTAACACGAAGCCTAACACTAAGCCTCTCCCTAACACCTAACCTCTAAACCTAACCCTAACACTAAACCTAACACTAACCCTAAACCTAACCATAACTCTAACCCTAACCCTAACCCTAAGCCTACGTTTTAACCCTAACCTTAACCCTAACATTAACCATAACATCTAAGCCTAACCATAACCCTAACCCTAACCCAACTCTAACCCTCAACCTAACGCTAACCTCTAACCGTAAAATTAATTCTAACTTTAACCCTAACCTCTAACCATAACACTAACCCTAACCCTAGCCCTAAAACTAACCCTAAAATCTAACCCTAACCCTAAATCTAACTCTAATACTGACCCTAACCCTAAACCTAACACTAAAGTAACTTCTAATCCTAACACTAACCCTAACTCTAACCCAAGCGCTAACCCTAACCCTAACCCTAACCGTAATCATAACACTAACCTTACCCATAACCCTAACTTCTAATCCTAATCCTAACGTTAAGCCTAACCCTAACCCTAACCCTAACTCTAACCTTATACTCTAACACTATCCCTAACCCTAAACCTAAAGCTAACCTCTAAACATAACCCTAAGCCTAACCCGAACCCGAACCCTTCCCCTTAAAATAACACTAACCCTGACAGTAACACCTAGCACTAGCGCTAACCCTAAACCTACCATAAACATAAACCTAATGCTTACCCTACTGCTAAACCAAACCCTAACCCATAGCTCTCATCATAACCCTAACCCTAACTCTTATCCTAAACTTAACGTCTAACCCTAACCCTAACTCTAACACTAACCTATCCCTAAACCTAAAACTAAACCTAACATTTAACCCTAAACTAACCCTAAAACTTAACCTCAACCTAACCCTAAACCAAACCATAAACTTAACCTTAACCATAACCATAACCCAAAGCCTAACCTTAACCCTATCCCTAACCCTAACACTAACCCTAATCCTTACCCTACCCCTAAACCTAACCCTAACCCATACCTCTAACATTAACCCTAACCCTAACCCTAATCCTAACCTTAACTTCTAACCCTAACCCTAACCCTAACCCTAACACTGACCTATTCCTATCCCTAAACCTAAAACTAAACCTAAACCTAACTTTTAACCCTTAACCTAACCCAAAACTAAGCCTAAAATTAAACCGAACTCTAATCCTAACGCTAACCATAAACCTAACCCTAACCCTAACACTGACCCTAAAGTTAACCCTAACTCTAACCAAAAAACTAAACATAAATCTAATGCAAACGCTAACACTAAACCTAACATGAACCATAACCCTAACTACAACCTTATTTCTAACACCTAACCCCAAACCTAACCCTAACCATAACCATAAAACTAAACAAAAATCTAATGCAAATGCTAACACTAACCCTAAGACTAGACCTAACCTAATCGTAACCCTTAACCTAAAAGTAAGCCGAAGCCTAACCCTAACCCTATCACTAACACCTAACACCTAATTCTAACACTAAACCTAACCTTAATCCTAATCCAAGGCCTAACCTTAACCCTAGTCATAAACTTATCTTTAACCCTAAAACAAACCTAACCCTATCCCTAAAATCTAACCCAAACACTAACACTAACCCTAACCCTAACCATAACCATAAACCTAACTCTAAACCTAAAATTCTTAACCCTAACCGTAACACTACATTTTAAACTAACGCTAACACTTACTGTAATATGTAACCCTAACCCTAACCCTAACCTTAACCATAACCCTAACCCTAACCCATTACTCTAAAACTAAACCTAACCCTATCCCTAACCTTAACACTAACCCTAACCCTATCCCTAACGGTAACACTAACCCTAACCCTCACATCTAAACGTAACCCTAACTCTAACACTAACACTAACCCCAACATTAACACTAAACGAAATTTGAACCCTAAAAGTAAGCCTAACCCTAAACCTAAACCTAACCCTAACCCTAAACCCTAACCCTAAACCTAACAAGATTCCAAACCCTAACCCTAACAGTAAGCCTAACCCTTACCCTAAACCTAACCATAACCCTAACTCTAACCCTCCCCTAACACCAAACCCCAACCTTAACCATAAACCTAACCCTAAAACTAACACTAAACAGAACCCTAACCCTGAGCCTAAGTCTAACCCTAAACCTATTCGTAACTCTCACACTAACCATAACCCATAGCCTAATCTTAAACCTCTCCCTAACACCTAACCCCTAACTCTAACCCTAACACTAACCCTAACCATAACTGTAACAATAAACCGAGCCCTACCCCTAACCCTATCTTCTAACACTAACCCTAAACCTAAGCCTAAGCCAAACCCTAACCCTAACCATAACCATAACCACAACCCTAAACCTAACATTAATACCTAACCCTAACTGTAACCCTACACCTACCACTTAAACTAAGGTTAAAACTGACTGTAATACCTAGCCCTAACCCTAACACTAGCATAACCCTAAGGCTAACCCTAACCCTAACCCTAACCATAACCCTAACCCATACCTCTAACTCTTACCCTAACACTAAGCCTAAAAATAACCCTAATACAAAACCTGAACCTAACCCAAAACCTAAGCTTTAACAAAAACCCTAACTCTAAGCCTAACCATAAACTGTAAGCCTAAGGCTAACCCTAACCCTAACACCAATCTGTAACATTAAACCTAACGCTAAACTCTAACCCTAACCCTAAGCCTAATCCTAACACTAACCCTAACCCTAAAGCCTAAACCTGATCCTAAAACTAACCATAACCCTAAAAACAACCGTAAACCTAACACTAACCCTAACCATAACCCTAACCCTATACCTAAACATAAACCTGATTCTATCACTAAAAATAAACCCCTAACTCTAAACCTAAACCTAACCCTAAAACTAAGAGTAAACCTAACACTAAGAATAACCCAAGCCCTAACCCTAACCCTAAACCTAATCATAACCCTAACACTAACTGTAACACGAAGCCTAACCCTAAGCCTCTCCCTAACACCTAACTCTAAACTTAATCCTAACACTAAACCTAACACTAACCCTAACCCTAACTGTAACCCTAACCCTAACCCTAACCCTAACCCTAAACCTAAACCTAAGTTTTAATGCTAACCCTAACCTTAACCATAACATCTAAGCCTAACCCTAACACTAACCCTGAACCCAACTCTGACCCTAAACCTAACACTAACCTCTAACCATAACATTAATCCTAACCTTAACCCTAACCTCTAACCGGAACACTAACCCTAACCCTAACGCTAACCCTAACCCTAAAACTAACACTAAAATCTAACCCTAACCCTAACCCTAACTGTATAATAAACCTAACCTTACCTATAACACTAACTTCTAATCCTAACCCTAACGTTAAACCTAACCCTAACCCTAACCCGAAATTTAACACTAAACTCTAACTTTATCCCTAACCCTAAACCTAAAGCTAACCTCTAAACATAAGCCTAAGCCTAACCTTAACCCTAACCCGAACCCTACCCATTAAATTAACACTAACCCTGAGAGTAATACCTAGCCTTAGCTCTAACCCTAAACCTACCATAAACCTAACGCTAATGCTAACCCTACCGCTAAACCAAACCCTAACCCATAGCTCTCACCCTAACACTAACCCTAAATCTAACACTAACGTATCCCTAAACCTAAAACTAAACCTAACTTCTAACCCTAAACCTAACCCTAAACCTAAAACTCAACCTAACCCTAAAGCAAACAATAAACTTAAACCTAACCATAACCATAACCCAAAGCCTAACCTTAACCCGATCCCTAACCCTAACACTAACCCTAATCCTAAACCTATCCCTAAACCTAACCCTAACCCATACCTCTAACCCTAACCATATCCCTAACCCTAATCGTAACCTTAAAATCTAACCCTAACACTAACACTGACCTATTCCTATCCCGAAACCTAAAACTAACACTAAACCTAACTTTTAACCCTTAACCTAACCAAACCCTAAGCCTAAGCCTAACCCTAACCCTAACCCTAAAACTAAACTGAACTCTAATCCTAACACTAACACTAACCCCTAACGCTAACCGTAACACTAACCTTAAGTTAACCCTAACGCTAACACGAGCCATAATCCTAACTACAACCTTATTCCTAACACGTAACCCCTAAACCTAACCCTAATCCTAACCATAAAAATAAACATAAAACTAATGCAAATGCTAACACCAACCCTAACACTATCCCTAACCTAATCGTAACCCTAAACCTAAACTTAACACGAAGCCTAACCCTAACCCTATCCCTAACACCTAATCCCTAAATCTAACCCTAAACCTAACGTTAATCCTAATCCAAGCCCTAACCGTAACCCTAGTCCTAACCCTTTCCTTGATCCTAACACAAACCTAATGCTAACCCTAAAATCTAACTCAAACCCTAACACTAATGCTAACCATAAACCTAACCCTAAACCTAACATTAATCCTTAACCCTAACCCTAACACTACGCGTTAAACTAACGCTAACACTGACTGTAATATGTAACCCTAACCCTAACCCTAAACCTACCATAACACTAACGCTAACCCAAACCCTACCCCTAAACCTAACCCTAACCCATACCTCTAAACCTAACCCTAGCCCTCACCCTAACCCTAAAACTAAACCTAACCATCACCCTAACACTAACCCTAACCCTAACCCATTCCTCTAATACTAAACCTAACCCTATCCTAACCTTAAAGCTAACCCTAACCCTTTCTCTAACCTCTAACCCCTAACCCTAACCCTAACACTAACCATAACCCTAAACCTAAACCTAAGTTTTAACCCTAAATGTAATCCTAAAATTAACCATAATCTCTAAGCCTCAACCTAAACATAAAGCTAAACCCAAACAATAACCCTAAAGATAATGATAACTTCTAACCATAACCCTAACCCTAATTTTAATGCTAACTCTAACACTAAACTTAACCCTAAAGTCTATCCGTAACACTAACCCTAAACCTAGCACTAACGGTAACACTAACCCTAACCCTAACATCTAAACCTAACCCTAACTCTAACTCTAACACTAACACCAACATTAACACTAAACCAAATTTGAACCCTAAAAGTAAGCATAACCCTAAACCTAAACCTAACCCTAACCCTAACCCTAAACCTAAACCTAAACCCTAACCCTAAACCTAACATGATTCCAAACCCAAAACCTAACAGTAAACCTAACCCTTACCATAAACCTAACCGTAACCCTAACTCTAACCCTCTCCCTAACACAAAATCCCCACCATAACCATAAACCTAACCCTAAAACTAACACTAAACCTAACCCTAACACTGAGCCTAAGCCTAACCCTAAACCTATCCGAAACCCTAATGCTAACCATAACCCGTAGCCTAATCTTAATCCTCTCCCTAACACCTAACCCCTAACTCTAACCCTAACACTAACCCTTAATGTAACCATAACCTAGCCCTACCCTTAACCCTAACTTCTAATCCTAACCCTAAACCTAAGCCTAACCCAAACCCCAGCCCTAACCATAACCATAACCACAACACTAAACCTAACATTAATCCTTAACCCTAACTCTAACCCTACCCCTACCCCTTAAACTAACCCTAAAACTGACTGTAATACCTAACCCTAACCCTAACACTAGCATAACCCTAACCCACACATATAACCCTTACCCTAACACACACCCTAACACTAACCCTAACCCTAACCCTAACCCTAACTCACCCTAACACAAAACCTAAGCTTTAATGATAACCCTAACACGAAGCCTAACCGTAAACTCTAAGCCTAACCCTAACCCTAACACTAACTCCAAAATCTAACACTAATCTAATGCTAACCATTAACTGTAACCCTAACCCGAATCCTAACCCTAACCCTAACACCAAACCTAACCCTAACCCTAAAGTCTAACCCTAACCCTAAAACTAACCATAACCCTAAAACTAACCATAAACCTAACCCTAATCCTAACCCTAAATCTAAACATAACCCTAATACTATCCCTAACAATAAATGCCTAACCCTAAGCCTAAACCTAACCCTGAAACTAACAGTAAATCTAACCCCTAACACTATCGCTAACCCTAACGCTAACCCTAAACCTAATCATAAACTTAACACTAACCATAACCCGAAGCCTAACCCTAAGCCTCTCCCTTACACCTAATCCCTAAACCAACCATTAACACTAACCCTAACACTAATCCTAAACCTAAATGTAACTCTACCCCTAACCCTAACCCTAAATGTAAACCTAAGTTTCAACCCTAACCCTAACCATACACTTAACCATAACATCTAAGCCTAACCCTAACTCTAACCCTAAACCCAACTCTAACCCTAAACCTAACGTTAACCTCTAACCATAACCCTAACCCTAACCTTGACCCTAAACTCTAAACCTAACCCTAACCCTAACCCTAACCCTAACCCTAACCCTAACTCTAACTCTAACCCTAACCCTAACCCTAACCCTAACACTAAACCAACTTCTAACACTAAGAGTAACCCTAACACTAATCCTAACCCTAACACTAACCCTAACCCTAACCGTAACACTAACTGTAACATCTAACCCTAACCCTAACTCTAACTCTAACCCTAACCGTAACCCGAACAATAAAATAAAACTACTAAACCTTAAAATAACCCTAACCCTAAACCTAAACCTAAACCTAACCATAACCCAAACCCTAAACCTAACCCTAAACGTAACACTATTTCTAACTCTAAACATAACGGTAAACCTAAGCCTTACCTTAAACCTAACCCTAGCCCGAAATGTAACCCTGTCCCTAACATCTAACCCTAACCCTAAACCTAACCCTAAAGCTAACACTAAACCTAACCCTAACCCTCAGCCTAACCCAAACCTAATCCTAACTCTAACGCTAAATGTAACCCGAAGCCTAATCTTAACCCTCTATAAAACAAGTAACCCCTAAGCCTAAACATAACACTAACACTAATCCTAATTGTAAATATAAACCTAACAGTACCACTAACCCTAATTTCTAATCCTAACCGTAAACCTAAAACTAATCCTAACCCTAACCATAATCATAACCCTAAACCTACCTAACCCTAAACATAATGCTAACCCTACCCCTTAAACTAGCCCATATCCTGACTGTAATACATAACCCTAACCCACATCCTAGCATAACCCAGCCCTAACGCTAGCAATAACCCTAACCGAAACCCTAACCCATACATTTAACCCTAAGCCTAACCGTAAACCTAACCCTAACACTAAGACTAAGCCTAAACTCTAACCCTCACCCTAACCCTAACCCTAAACCTATCCCTACACTAACCCTAAACCGAACACTAAAGCTAACTTCTAAACCTAACACTAACCCTAACCCTAAACTTCAACCTAACCCTAACCTTAACCATAATACTAACCCTAAGCCTAACACTAACCTAAACATAACCCTAACGCTAACCCTAACCCATTAACCTATACCTCACACCTAACCCCTAACCCTAAGCCTAACGCTAACCCTAACACTAAATCTAATGAAAATCCTAACCCTAATCCTAACCTAATTGTAACTCTAACCTTAACTATAACCCAAGGCTAACACTAACCCTAACCCTAACCCCAAAACTAACCCTAACTCTAACCCTAATGCTAACACTAACCTGTAGACCTAACCCTAACCCTAACCGTAACCCTAACCCTAAAATTAACCAGTAACCCTAATCTTAACCCTTACCCTATCCCTAACCCTATCACTAACACAAACCCTGAACCTAAGCTTTAAACCTAAACCTAACACTAACCATAACCTCTAAGCCTAAACCTAACACTAACTCTTACCCTAAATCTAACCCTAAACCAAACGCTAACCACCAACCATAACCCTAACCCTTACCATAACCCTAAACGGAACACTAAACCTAACACTAAACATAACCATAAAAATAAGCTTTAACCCTAACACTAATCGAAAAAAATGCTAACCTCTAACCATAACCCTAACCCTAACCCTAAACTCTAAACATAACACTAACACTAACCCTAAAAGTATCCCTAACATCAAAGCCTAAACCTAACCATAATCCCAAACCTATGCCTTACCTAATTGTAACCCTAACCCTAACCATAACTCGAAGCCAAATCATAACCCGAACACAAACCGTAACACTAACACTACACTCTAACCCTAAAGCTAACACTTACCCTAAGCCTAACCCTAACCGTCAAGCTAACCCTAACCCTAACCCTATCCCTAACACCTAACCCCTAACCCAAATGCTAAATCTAACCCTAAAACTATCACTAAACCTCACCCTAACCCTATCCCTAAGCCTAACCCTAAACCTAATCGTAACGCAAATACTAACCATAACCCGCAGCCTAACCTTAAAACTCTTCCTAACACCTAACCCCTAACACTAACCCTAACCCTAAACGTAATAGCCCTATCACTACCCCAAACTTAACTTCTAATATTAACCCTAGGCCTAACCCTAACCCTAAACCTAACATTCATCCCTTACCCTAACCCTAATCCTACCCCTTAAACTAAAGCTAACCCTGTCTATAGTACCTACCCCTAAACCTAAACATAACCCTACCATAACCCTAACCCTAACCATAAACTTAACCCTAGCCCTAAGGCTAAACCTAACCCTAACACATACCTCTAACCCTAACCCTATACATAACACTAACTCTAACCTCTAACTCTAAACCTAACCCTAATCATATCGCTAACCCTAACACTAAACCTAACAGTAAACCTACCTTGTAACCCTAATCTTAACCTAACACTAAACCTCAACCTAACCCTAATGCTAACCATAACACTAAACCTTACCCTAAGCCTAACCCTAAACACTAATACTAACCATAATCCTAACTTAAACCTAACATTAACCCTAACCCTAACGCTAACCCTAAATGAAACACATACCTCTATAACCCTAACCCTAACCCTATCCCTAAACATAACACTAACCCTAACCTCTAACACTAACCCTAAACCTAAACCTATCCCTAACTCTAACCCTAAAGCTAACATGTAACCTTAATCCTAACCTAACACTAAACCTCAAGCTAACACTAACCCTAACCATAACACTAACATTAACCCTAAACCTAACCCTAAATGCTAACCCTAAGCACAATCCTAACCCTAACCATAGCCCTAACCCTAACACTAACCCTAAACCTAACCCATAAGCCTATCCCTTGCACCTAACAATTAAACCTAACCCTAACTATAACCCGAACCCTAACACTGCATCTCACGCAAACCTAACCATAACCCTAAACCTAACCCTCACCCTAAACCTAACCGTAACCCTAAACCTAACCCTAACCCTAACGTTAACCTAAATGTAATCCTAACCCTAACATTAACGCTAGGCCTAACCCTAAACTTAACCCTAACTCTAACCATAACCCTAATCCTTACACTAATCCTATCCCTAACACTAACCCTAAAACTAACACCTAAAGCTAACCCTAACACTAACCGTAACCCTAACCCTGAAACTAATAGCTAATCCTAATCCTAACCTTTGCCCTATTTCTAACCCAAACCATAACCATAACCTTTAAGCCTAATCCTAAACCTAAACTTACCCTAACTCTAACCCTAACATTAACCCTAACCCTAACACTAACCCTAACCCCAAACTGAAGATTTAACACTAACCCTGAACCTAAAACTATCCCTAACACCTAGCCCTAACCCTAACACTAACCCTAAACCTAAACCTAAGCTTTTACCCTAACCCGAAACCAAATATAACACTAACCGCTAATGAGAACACTAACCCTCATCCTAACCCTAATCCTAAACTCTAACCGTAACACTAACACTAACCCTAAAACTATCCCTAATATCTAACCATAACCCAAAACCTAACCCTAACCCTAACCCTAATCTAAACATAACTCTAACCCTCACCATAACTCCAAGGCTAAGCGTAAACCTAACCCTTACCCTTACCCTACCCCTAACACTAATTCTAAACCCTAACCTTAAAGCTAACACTATGCCTAACTCTAACCATAACTGTAAACCTAACCTTAAAAGTACCCTAACCCTAACCTATCCCTAACACGTAAGCTCTATCCCTATTGCTAAACCTAACCATAACCCTAACCCTAAACCTAAGCCTAAACCTAAACATAAACATAACCCTAAACCTAACCACAAACTGAAACCTAACCATAACTCTAACCCTAACCCTAACCCTAACCGTAACTCTAACTCTAACCTTCAAACTAACCCTAACACTAAACAATCTTCTAAACCTAACAGCAACCCTAACACTAAACCTAAAATTAACCCTAAACCTAAAATTAACACTAACACTAACCCTAACCCTAAACGTAATCTAAACTTCAGTTTTAACCCTAACACTAACCCTGACCTTAACCATAACCTCTAAGTCTAACCCGAAACTTAAACCTAAACCCAAACTCTAATCCTAAAACTAATGTTAACCTCTAATCATAATCCTAAAACTAACCTTAACACTAACCCTAACCCTAACCCTAACCCAAAACCTAACATCTAACCATAACCCTAACCCTAAACCAAACCCTAACCCTAACCAACTTCTAACTGTTTCACTAATCCTAAACCTAAATCTAAACCTAACACTATTCTTAACCCTAACACTAACCATAAACCTAACCCTTAACCTAAACCTAACCCTAACTCTAACCCTAAAATTATGCCTAACACCTAACCCAAACCCTAACCCTAAAACTAACACTAAAACCAACACTAAACCTAACCCAAACCCTAACCCTCAGCCTAACAGTAAACCTAATCATAACAATAATGCTAAGCGCAACCGGAACCTAATCTTAACCCTCTCACTAACAGGTAACCCCTAACCCTAACCCTAACACTAAAGCTAACCCTAACTGTAACCACAAACTTAACCCTACCCCTAAACCTAACTTCTAATCCCAACCCTAAACCTAACCCTAACCAAACCCTAACCATAAACATAAAACTAAACGTAACATTAATTCCTAACCTTAACCCTAACCCTAACCTTACCCCTTAAACTAACACTAAAACTGTCTGTAATACCTAAGCATAACCCTAACACTAACCCTAACCTCAGCATAACCTTAACCCTAGCCCAAACCTAACTATAACACTAACCCAACCCTAACCCTAACCATAAACCTAACGCATACCTCTAACCCTATCCCTTACACTAACGTTAACACTAACCGTAATCCTAAACCTAACCCTAACTCTAACCCAAAAAATAAGCTTTAACGCTAACCCTAAAACTACCCCTAACAATAAAATCTAAGCCTAAACCTAACCCTAACCCTAACACCAAACTCTAACAATAACCTCTAACCATAAAACTAATCCTAATCCTAAACCTAATCGTAACCCTAACCCTAACCTGAAGCCTAAAGCCTAACCCTAACTCTAACACTAACCGTAATCCAAAACCTAACCGTCAACCTAAACTTTACCCTAACCCTAACCCTATCCCTAACCATAAACCTGATCCTATCCCTAACACTTAACCCCTAATCCTAACACTAACCCTAAAACTAAAACTAACCATAAACCTAACTGTAACCCTAACCCTAACACTAACCCTAAGCCTAAGACTAATCCTACTACGAGCACTTAACCCGTACTCCTAACCCCAAACCCAACCCTAAAACTAACCGTAAACCTAACCCTAAACCTAACCCTATCCCTAAACCTAACTCTAAGCCTAAACATAACCCTAAACCTAATCCTAACCCTATAACTAAATGTAACCTGACCTAACTCCAACCCTCTCCCTAACAAACTAACCCCTAACACTAACCCTATAACTAAAAGTAACCTGAAGCCTAACCCTAACCCTCTCCCTAACAACTAACCCCTACCCCAAACCCTAACACTAACCATAACCCTAACCGTAACCATAACCCTAATCCTAACCCAAACACTAAATTCTAATCGTAACACAAACCGTGACCCTAAACCGAACATTAACTCTAAACTATAACCTCTAAAACTAACCCTAACACTAACCGTAACCCTCACCCTAGCACTCACCCTAAACTATGTAACCCTATACTAACACTAACACTAACATTTAACTCTAATTCTAACAATAACCTAACTCCTAAACTTAAACTCTAACCCTAACCCTAACCCTAACACTAACCTATCCCTAACCCTAACCCTAAACCTAACACTAAACCTAACGTCTAACCATAACCCTAACCCTAAGCCTAAACCTCAACCTAAACCTAACCCTAGCCAAAGTCCTAAACCAAACTCTAACCATAACCTAAAGACTAAACGTAACCCTATCCCTAACCTTAACACTAAACCTAATCATAACTCTAACCCTAACCCTAACCCTAAACCTAAACCTAACTCTAAACCTAAACCTAACACTAACACAAACACTAACCCTAAGCCTAACACAAACTCTAACCTCTAAACCTAACACTAACCCTATACGTAACCCTAACCCTAAACCTAAGCTTTAACCCTACCCCTAACACTAACCCTAACCATAACATCTAAGCCTAATTCTAACCCTAAAGCTAATCCCAAACTTTAACAATAAACCTAATGCTAACCTCTTACCATAACCCTAACCCTAAACCTAACCCTAAACCTAACCCTAACCATAACCTTAACCCTAACCCTAAGCATAACTGTAACGCTATCTGTAACCCTAAACCTAACCATAAACCTAACCCTAACACTAACACTAACACTAACACTAACCCTAACACTAAACCTATCCCTTACACCTAACCCCTAACCCTAACCCTAAACATAACCCTGAAACTAACCATAAACCTAAACCTAACCCTAACCCTAACCCTAATAGTTACACTAACGATAACAGTAACCCAAAGCCTAACCCTAACCCTCTCCCTAACACATAACACCTAATCCTAAACCTAACACTAACCCTAACCCTAACAGTAACCATAACCCTAACCCTACACCTAACCCTAACTTCTAATCCAAATCCTAACCCTAACCCTATCCCTAACCTTAAACTTAACCCTAAATCTAACCATAAAACTCAACTTAATCCTAAATCTATCTCTAACCCTAACTCGAACCCTAATACTAACTTAAACCCTGACCATAATACCTAACCCTAATCCTAACCTTACCATAAGCCTAACCCTAACCCTAACACTAACGTATCCCTAACCCTAACCCTAAACCTAATACTAAACCTAAATTCTAACCATAACCCTAACCCAAAATCTAACCATAACTCAAAATCTATCCATAACCCAAAGCCTAAACATAAGCCTAACCCTAAGCATAACCCTATCACTATCCGTAATGCTAAACCTAACTATGCACATAAGCCTAACACTAACCCTAACCATAACCCTAAATTTATCCCTAACACCTTACCCCTAACCCTGACCATAAACCTAAACCTGAAACTAAATGTAAACCTAAACATAACCCTAACCCTAACCGTAACCCTAAACCTAATCGTAACCCTAACACTAACCGCAACACGAAGCCTAACCCTAACCCTCTCCCTAACACCTAACAGCTAACCCTAACCTTAACAATAACCCTAACCCTAACACTAACCCTAACAGTAACCATAACCGTAACCCTACCCCTAAACCTAACTTCTAATCCAAAGCATAACCCTAACACTAAGCCTAAACCAAACCCTAACACTCAACTCTAATCCTAAACCTAACACTAACCCTAACCCTAAACCTAAAACTAACTTTAACCCTGACTGTAATACCTAACCATAATCCTAACCCTAACCCTACCATAAGCCTAACCCTAATGTTAAGTCTAACCCTAAATCTAACCCTAAATTCTAACCCTAACCCTAACCCTACCCCTAACACTACCACTAACCCTAACCTTAACAACTCTAACCCCAAACCTAACCCAAACCTGAAAACTAACCCTAAGACTCACCATAACCCTAACCCAAAACCTAACCTTAACCTCTAAACCTAACCCTAACCCTAAAACTAACACTAACCCTGACCGTAATACCTCAGCATAACCCTAACCCTAATCCTAACACTAACATAAGAGTAACCCATACCTCTAATGCTAAACCTAACGCTAACTCAAACCCAAACCTAACCCTAATCCTAAACCTAAAACTAGCATCTAACCCTAGCCCTAACCCTAACCCTAAACGTAACCCTAACAATAATACTAAACCTAATTTCTAACCCTAACCCTAACCCTAACCCTAAATCTAAACCTTAACCTAACACTAACCCTTAACCTAACCATAACCTAACCCTAACCCTACACTTAACCTCAACCCTAACCCTAAAACTAACTGTAAACCTAACACTGAACCTAAACCTTACCCAAAACAGTACCCCTAAATCTCACACAAAACATAACCCTAACTCTCAACCTAACTGTAAACTTAAGCCTAAACTTAATCATAACCATAAACCTAAACGTAACCCAAAGCCTAACCCTAACCCTCTCTCTAACACCTAACCCGTAACACTAGGCCTAAACGTAGCCTTAACCATAACCCTAACCGTAACCCTAACCCTAACTCTAAACCTAAACCTAACCCTAAATTCTAATCAGAAACCTAACCTTAACCCTAACCCTAAACGTAACCCTAACCTGACCCTAACACTAACCTCTAAATCTAACCCAAACCCAAACCATAAACATAACCATAAAACTAAGCTTTAACCCTAACACTAGCACTAACATTAACATAACCTCTAAGCCTAATCGTAACCCTAATGCTAACCCCAAACTCTAACACTAAAATTAACTCTACGTCTAACCATAACCCTAACACTAATCCTAACACTAAACCTAAGCATAACCCTAACACTATCTGTAACACTAAACCTAATCATAAAGCTAAACCTAACACTAACCCTAACCCTATCCCTAATCCCTAACCCTAACCCTAAACCTAAACCTAAACCTAACCCTGAAACTAGCCATAAACCTAAGCCTAACCCTAAACTTAACACTAATCCTAACCCTAAACCTAAACCTAATTGTAACACTAACACTAACCGTAACCCGAAGCCTAACCGTAACCCTATCCCTAACACCTAACCTTAACCGTAACACTAACCCTAACCCTACCAGTAATCATAAACCTAACCCTACCCCTAACCCTTACTTCTAATCCTAACACTAACCCGAACCCTAAACCCAATTCTAACCCTAAAATCTAACCCTAAACCTAACACTAACCCTAAACATAACCCTAAAACTAACATTAACATTGACCGTAAACCCCAACCCTAACCCTAACCCTACCATAAGCCTAAGCCTAATTCTAACCCTTAACGTAAATCTAACCCTAAATTCTAACGCTAAACCTAACCCTAACCCTAACCCAAACCCTCACACTATCACTAACACTAACCTTAACTGTAAACTCTAACCCTAACCCTAACCCAAAACCTAACCCTAAGTCTCACCATAACCCTAACGCAAAACTTAATCTTAATCCCTAACCCTAACCCTAAACCTAACCCTAAAACTAACCCTTACCCTGAACGTAATACCTAACCCTAACCTAACCCTTACCCTAAATTCTAATCATTAAACTAAACATGACCCTAACTCTAAACCTAAACATAACCCTAAACCTAATATCTAACCCTAAACCTAACCCTAACCCTATTCCTAACCCTAACCCTATGCCTATATCTAACAATATACCTAACCCTAAAACAAAATATAGCACTAATCCTAACCCTAACCCTAACGCTAAATCAATCCTTAAAAACGAACTCCTAACCTTAGCCCTAACCCTAACCATAAAACAAAACCTATGGATAACCCTAAACCTAATTGTAACCCTAAAACTAACCATAACCCGAAGCCTAACCTAAAGTCTCCCTAACAACAAACCCTTAACCCCAACAATAAACCTAACCCTAACCCTAAAACTAACACAAACCTCTAACCCTAACATTAACCCTAACCCTAAACCTATCCCTAACACTAACCATAAACCTAACTTTTAACCCTAACCCTAAACCTAAACCTCAACCTAACCCTAACTCTTAACCTAACCCTAACCCAACCCTAACCATAAACCTAAAACTAACTGTAAACCTAACCCTAAACATAACCCTTACCTTAAACAGTACCCCAAACCTAACACTAACCATAACCCTAACCCTAAGCCTAAACCTAACCCTAAACAAAACCATAAACTTAAGCCTAAACCTAATCATAACGCTAAACCAAACTGTACAACAAAGCCTAAACCTAACCCTCTCGCTAACACCTAACCTGTAATGCTAGCCCTAAACCTAGCCCTAAACCTAACCCTAACTTTAACCCTAACCCTAACCCTACAACTAACCTAACAGTAACCCTAAATTCTAATCATAAAGCTAACCTTAACCCTATCCCTAACCCTAACATCTAACCCCAAACCTAACCCTAACCCTAACCCTAATCCTAACACTAATGCTAACCTTAACCCTAAACTCTAATCCTAACCCTCACTCAAACCCAAAATCTAACCCTAACACTAACCCTAACCCAACCCTGACCTAAAACCTAAAACTCAACCTAAGCCTAACATGAACCTATAACTAACCCTAAGTCTAAACCTAAACCTAACAATACCCCTAACCCTTAACCTAACCCTAAAACTAACACTAAACCTAACCCTAAACCTAATGCTAATTCTATCCCTAACACCTAAGCCCTAACCCTAACCCTAACCATAAAACAAAACCTAACCATAACCCTAAACCTTACCCTAAACCTAAACATAACCATAATACTAACCATAACCCAAAGCCTAATCATAATCCTCTCCCTAACACTTAACCCCTAACACTAAACCTAAACCTAACCCAAAATTCAAATCCTAACTCTAACCCTAACCCTAATGCTAAACCTAATCCTAAACCTAAACTCTAACCGTAAAACTAACACTAACCCAAACCCTAAACTCTAACCCTAAACCTAAACCTAAACCTAAACCTATCACTAACACTAACCCTAACCCTAAACTCTAACCCTAATCCTAACACGAAATCTAATCCTAAACCTAACCCTCACCATAACCCTAACCCAACCTAAACTTAATCCCAAGGCCTAACCCTAAACCTAACACTAAAACTAACATTAAGCCTGATCATAGTACCTAACCCTAACCCTAACTGTAATCCTAAGCCTATCATAAGCTTAACCCATACATTTAAACCTAAAACTAACGCTAACTCAAATGCTAAACCTAACCCTAAAACTAAATCTAAAACTAACCACTAACCCTAACACTAACCCTAATATTAAAACTAAGCTTAAACTTAATTTCTAACCCTAACCCTAAACCTAAACCTGAACCTCAACCTAACCCAAACCCTTAACCTAAACCTAACCATAACCCTAAATCTAACCCTAACCCTAACCCTAAAACTAAAAGTAAACCTAACACTGAACCTAACCCTTACCCTAAACAGTAGCCCTAATCCTAACACTAACCATAATCCTAACCCTAAACCTAAACCTAATCCTAAACCCAACCGTAACCATAAGCCTAAACCTAATCGTAACCCTAAACCTAACTGTAACCCAAAGCCTAACCCTAACCCTTTGCCTAACATATAACCTGGAAGGCTAGCCCTAAACCTAGGCCTAAACCTAACCTTAACCCTAACCCTAAATTTTAATCATAAACCTAACCCTAACCATAACCATAAACCTCAACCTAACCCTAACACTAATATCTAAAACTAAACCTAACCCTAACTCTAACGCTAACCCTAAACTCTAACCCTAACCCTAACACTTATGTGAAACCTATTGCTAACACTAACCTTAACCCTAACCCTAACCCAAACTTTAAACCTCAACCGAACCCGAACCCTAAGCCTAACAATAACACTATCCTAACCCTAAACCCTAATGCCAATGCTAACCCGAACCCTATCCCTAACACTAACCCTAACCCTAAAGCTAACATTATCCCTAATCCTAAACCTAACCCTAACCCTAACCCTAAATTCTAATCCTAAACCTAAACCTAACCCTAACGCTAAAACTAACCCTAAACGTAATATCTAACGCTAACCCTAACCCTAACCCTAACACTAACCTATTCGTAAAACTAACCCTAATCCTAACACTATACCTAACTTCTAAACATAACCCTAACCATAACCCTAACACTAAACCTCAACCTAACCCTAATCCCTAACCATAACCCTAACCCTAACTCTTAACCATAACCCAAAGCCTAACTGTAACCCTATCCCTAACCCTAACCCTAAACCTAAAACTAACCCTAACCCTAACCCTAACCTTAAAGCTAAATCTAACTCTAACCCTAACACTAACCCTAAACAAACCCTAACACTAACCTCTAAACATAACCCTACCCCTAAACCTAAAGCTAAACCTAAAACTAACCCTAAAACTAAACCTAAATCTAACCGTAACACTAACCCTAACCTAACCCTAACACTAACCTCTTAACCTAATCCTAACCCTAACCATAACCCTAACCCTAAACCTAAGCTTGAACCCTAACACTAACACTAACCCTAAACATAACCTCTAAGACTAACCATCATTATCCGTAACCCTAAACCTAACCGTAAACCTAAACCTAACACTAACCTAATCCTAACCCTAACCTAACCCTAAACCTAACCGTAAACCTCACCCTAACCCTAACCCTAACCCTAAACCTAATTGTAACCTAACACTAACCGTCACCCGAAGCCTAACCATAACCCTCTCCCTAACACCTAACACCTAACCCTAACACGAAACCCTAACCCTATCCCTAACACTAACCCTAACCTCTAACACTAAACCTAACCCTAAACCTATCCCTAACCCTAACCCTAAATCTAACATTAAACCTAACTTCTAACCCTAACACTATCCCTAACCTTAAACATAAAACTAACTGTAAACCTAGCACTAACCCTAACCCTAACCCTAACCCTAACCCTAAACCTAAACCTAACACTAAACCTAATCATAACGCTAACACAAACCGTAATCCACAGCCTAACCCTAACCCTCTCGCTAACACCTAAACCCTAACCCTAATCCTAAAACTAACCCTAACCCTAACCGTAACCATAACCCTAACACTACCACTAATAGTAACTTCTTATCCTAACACTAACCCTAACCCTAAACCTACCCCTAACACTAAACTCTAACCCTAACCCTAACCCTAACAATAACACTAACCTTTAACTCTAAGCCTAACCCTAACCCTAAATCTAACCCTAACCCTAAACCTAACCTTAAACTCTAACCCTAACCCTATCACTGACACTAACCTATCCATAACCCTAACCCTAAACCTAAAACTAACGCTAAGCCTAAACCTAACCTTAAAGCTAAACTTAACTCTAACCCTAAAGCTAACCCTAATCTCACCCTAACACTAACTTCTAAACCTAACACTAACCCTAACCATAACCCTAACCCTAAACCTAAGCTTAAACCCTAACCCTAACACTAACCCTAACCATAACCTCTAAGCCTAACTGTAACCCTAATAGTAATCCCAAACTCTAACACTAAAATTAATGCTAACCTCTAACCTTAACCCTAACACTAATCCTAACCCTAACTCTAAACCTTACCCTAACCCTAACCGTAAGCATAACCCTAACACTATCCATAACCTTAAACCTAACTGTAAACCTTAACCTAACACTAACCTTGACACTAACCCTAACCCTATCCCTAACACCTAACCACTAACGCTAACCCTAAACCTAAGCCTGAAACTAACCGCAAACCTAACCCTAACCCTAACTCGAAACATAATCGTAACACTAACACTAACCATAACCCAAAGCCTCACCATAACCCTCTGCCTAACAACTAAAACCTAACCCCAAATCTAACCTTGCCAGTAATCATAACTCTAACACTCCTCCTAACCCTAACTTCTAATCCTAATCATAACACTAAACCTAACCCTAACCCTCAACCTAATGCTAACCCTAAACTCTAACCCTAAACCTAACTCTAAAACTAACCATAAGCCTAAAACTAACTTTAACCCTGACCTTAATACCTAACCATAATCCTAACTCTACCATAAGCTGAAGCCTAATCCTAACCCTAAATGTAATTCTAACTTTAAATTCTAACACTAAACCTAACCCTAACCCTAAAAGTAACACTAACCCTAATCCTAATCCTAAACTCTAACCCTAACCCTAAACCTAACCCAAAACTTAACCCTAACCCTCACTATAACCCTAACCCAAAACCTAACCTTAATCCCTAACCCTAACCCTAACACTAAAACTAACCCTAACCCTAACTCTAACCCTAAAGCTGACCCTAACACTAACCCTAACCCTAATATATAAATCCCACAATAACCCTAACCCTAAACCTAATGCTAACCCTAAACTCTAAACCTAAACATAACTCTAAAACTAACCATAACACTAAAACTAACTTTAAACCTGACCGTAATACCTAACCCTAACCCTACCATAAGGTGAAGCCTAATCCTAACCCTAAACGTAATTCTAACCCTAAATTCTAACTCTAAACCTAACCCTAACCCTAACACTAACACTAACCCTATTCCTAATGCTAAACTCTAACCTTAACCCTAAACCTAACTCAAAACCTAAAACTAACCCTTACCATAACCCTAACCCAAAACCTAACCTTAATCCCTAACCCTAACAGTAACCCTAAAACTAACCCTAACACTGACCATAATACCTAACCCAAACCCTAACTCTAACCCTAAAACTAACCCTAACCCTAATATCTAAACCTAAACCTAACCATAAACCTAACAGTAACCCTAACCCTAAACCTAACCAGAAACACTGACTATAACACTAACCCTGACTCGAAACCTAACCCTAACACTAACCCTAACCCTAACCTTAACCCTGAACCTCAACATAACCCTAACCCTAACAATAACCTTAACGCTAACCCTAACCATAAACCCGAACTCTAAGCCTAACCCGAAACCTAACCCTAAACCTAAAACCCTAACACTAAGCCTAACCATAACCTCTAAGGCTAACCGTGACCCTAATGCTAACCCCAAATTCTAACACTAAAATTAACGCTAACACTCTAACCCTAACCCTAACCCTAACACTAACCCTAACTGTAAACGTAACCCTAACCCTAACACGAACCGTAACCCTAACCCTAACCCTAAACCTAATCATAACGCTAACAATAACCGTAACCCGAAGCCTAACCATAACCCTCTCCCTAACACCTAACACCTAACCCTAACACTAACACTAAGCCTAACCCTACCAGTAATCATAACCCTAACCCTACCCCAAACCCTAACTTCTAATCCTAATCCTAACACTAACCCTAACCCTAAACATAAACCTAATTCTAACCCTAAACTCTAACCCTAAACATAACTCTAACCCTAACCTTAACCCTAAAACTAACTTTAACACTGACCATAATACCTAACCCTAACCCTACCATAAGCCTAAGCCTAAGCCTAAACCTAAATGTAATTCTAACCTTAAATTCTAACGCTAAACCTAACCCTAATCCTAACACTAATAGTAACCCTAACCTTAACCCTAACCCTAAACTCTAAACCTAACCCTAAACCTAACCCAAAACTTAACCCCAACACTCATGATAACCCTAACCCAAAACCTAACATAATCCCTAACCCAGCCCTAACCCTAACCATAACACTAACACTAAACCTAAACCTGACCCTAACCATAACCCTAAACCTAACAGAATTCCTAACCATAAACCTAACCTAAAACCTAACCGTAACCCTATCCCTAACCCTATTCCTAACACCAAACCACAACCCTAAACCTAACCCTAAAAAGAACACAAACCATAACTCTAACACTAACACTAACCATAATTTCTAATTCTAACCTTAACCCGAATCCTAAACCTAACCCTAACCATAACCATAACCCTAAACCTAACATTACTCCCTAACCCTAACCCTAACCCTACCTCTTAAACTAACCCTAACACTGAATGTAATACCTACACTACCACTAACACTAACCCTAGCATAACCCTAACCCTAACACTAATCCTAACACTAACACTAACCCATGTCTCTAAAAATAATACTAACACTAACCCTAACACTAACCATAAAATCTAACACTAAACCTAACACTAAACCTATCCCTAACCCTAACCCAAACCTAAAACTAAACCTAACTTCTAACCCTAACCCACCTAAACCTCACCCACTAAACCCTAACCCACTAAACCTCAACCTAAACCTACCCCTAACCATAACACTAACCCTAACACTAAATGCTAACCCTAAATATAACACTAACCCTAACACTAACCATAACCCGACCTAACACTAAACATAATTCTAAACCAAACCCTAATACTAAGCCTAACCCTAACACTAACACTAACCTCTAAACCTAACACTAACCCTAACCTTAAACCTAATGACTAACCCGAATCCTAATCCTTTACCTATCTCTAACGCTAACCCTAATCCTAAACCTAAACCTAAGCTTTAAACCTAACCCTAGCCTTAACTCGAACCATAACCTCTAAGCCTAACACTAAAGCTAACCCTAATCCCAAACTCTATCACTAAATCTAATGCTAAACTCTAACCATAACCCTAACCCTAACCCTAACACTAGCCCTATCATAACCCTAAATTAACCCTAAACCTAATCCTAACACTATCGCTAACCCTAATGGTAAACCTAACACTAACCCTATCACTAACCCAAAACTCTAACCCTAACTATAACCATAACCCTGACATTAAACCTCTAACCCAGCCCTAACCCCAACCCTAACACTGACTCTAACTCTAACCCTAATCCTAAACTTAACCATAAACCTAACCCCAACTCTGACACCTAACCTTAAGCACTAACCCTAAAACTAACCCTAACCTCTAAGCCTAACCGAAAATCTATCCCTACCCCTAAACCTAACCCTACCATCTAACCCAAACGCTATCTCTAAACTTAACTCTAACACTTACCCTAACCCTAACCCTAACACTAACTCTAACCCTAACCCTAACTCTAACCTCTAACACTAACAGTAATGGTAGCCCTAACCCTAACCCACACCTCTAACCAAAAACCTATCCCTAACTCTACCACTATCACTTAACCTAAGCATAACCTTAACACTAACCATAACACTAATCCTAACTCTAACACTAACCCTAAAACTAACCCCTAATCATAATGCTAAACATAAGCCCAAGCCTAACCCTACCTCAAACCTAAACCTCTAACTGTAACCATTCCATAACCGTAACACTAACCCAAAACCAAAACTTAACCCTAACCCTAAGCCTAACCCTAAACCTAAGCTTAACCCTAACACTAACACTAATCCAAAACCTAACCCTAACTTCTAAGCCTAAGCCTAACCCTAACCCAACCCCAATCTCTAACCCTAAACCTAACGCTAAGCTCTAACCATAGTCCTAAGACTAACACTAACCCTAAACCTAAACCTAACCTTAACCTTAAACTTAAACTTAACAACCTTAACCCATAACCCTAAACATAACCCAAACCCTAACTCTAACTTCTAAACCGAACCCTAACACTAACCAAAACCCTAATCCGAACAATAACCCAGCATTAACCCAAAACTCTTAACACTAAATATAACCTCTAACCCTAACCATAACATTAACGCTAACCTCTAACATGAACCCGAAACCTAACCCTAACCAAAACCCTAAATCTAACCATAACCCAAAACCTAAATATAAACCAAACCCTAACCCTAACCTAACCTTACCCTAAACTCTAACCCAAACCCTAACACTAACCCTAACCCTAACCTAACCCTAACCCAACGATAACCCTAACACTAACCCAAACCATAAACCTAAACCTAACCCTAGCCCTCTAAGCTTAACTCTAACCCTAACCGTAACCCTAAACATAAACCTAACCCTAACATTAACCCTAACCCTATCCCAACACAAACCTGAACACTAACCCTAACCTTAACCCCTAACCATAACCCTAACCCTAACACGATCCCTAACGCTAACACTAAACCTAAGCTTAATGCTAACACTAACCCTCTAACACTAACCCTAACCCTAATCCTAACCCTAACCAAACCCTAACACTATTCCTAACCCCAAACCCTAACCCCAACACTAACACTAACATTAACCCAAACCAAAATCTCTAAGCCCAACTCTAACACTAACACTAAACATAACCCTAACGCTAACATTAAACCTAACCCTAACCCTAAATATAAATCTAACCCTAACATTAAACCTAACACTAACCCTAACACTTACCCTAAACCCTAACTCTAACGATAACCCTACCACTAAACCTAACCCTAACCCTAATCTCTAACCCTAAACCTAAACCTAACATTAACCCTAACCCTGACCCTAACACTAACACTAAAGTAATCCTAACCCTAACCCTAATAGCTAACTGTAACCTTAACTCTAAACCTAACCTTAACCCTAACACCAAACCTATCCTCTAAGACTAATCGTAACCCTAACCCTAACACTAACGTCAAATCCGAACCCTAACCCTAACCCTAAACCTAACCATAACCCTAACCCTAACCTTAACACAAACCCTAACCCTAACCCTAACCCCTAAATCTAAACCTAACCATAACACTAATTTTAACCTGAAACTCTAACACTAACCCTAAACATAACCCTGACATTAAAACTCTAACCTAGCCCTAAACATAACCCTAACACTAACCCTAACTCTAACCCTAAACATAACCTTAACCATAAACCTAACCCCAACTCTGACACCTAACCTTAAGCCCTACCCCTAACACTACCCCTAACACTAACCCTATCCTCTAACCCTAACCGTAAAACTAAACCTACCACTAATCCTAACCCTACAGTCTAACCCAAACGCTATCCCTAAACTTAGCCCAAACACTTACCCTAACACTAATGCCTATGCCTAAACCTAATTCTAACCCTAACCCTAATCCTTACCCTAACCGTGATCCCTATCGATACCCCTAACACTAACCCTAACCCTAACTCTAACCCTAACGCTAACTCTAAACCTAAGCCTAAGCCTAAACCTAAACCTAACCCTAACACTCACACTAACCCTAACCTTAACCCTAACCCGAAACCCTAATTTTAACCCTAAAACCTAACCATAAGATCTAACCCCAATCCTAACCCTAATTCGAACTCTAACCTCTAACGCTAACTGTAATGCTAACCCTAGCCCTAACCCTCACCTCTAACACGAAACCTATCCCTAACTCTACCACTAACCCTAAACCTAAGTATAACCTTAACACTAACCATAACACTAATCCTAACACTCACACTATCCCTAAAACTAACAACTAATCATAATGCTAACCATAACCTCAAGCCAAAAACTAAGTCTAACACGAACCTCTAACCCTAAGCCTACGATAACCGTTACATTAAACCAAAGCCTAAACTTAACCCTAACCCTAAACCTAACCCTAACCCTCTAACCCTAACCCAAACCCTAACCGTAACCCTAACCCTAACGGTCATGCTAACCCTAACTGTAACCCTAACACGAACCCTCACCCTAACCAAAACCATAACCCTAACCTCTAACCATAAACCTAACACTAAACCTAACCCTAACCCTAAGCCTAACCCTCACCCTAATACACTAACCCTAACTGTAACTCTATCGTTAACGCTAACCCTACCCCTAACACCAAACCTCATCCCTAACCTGAACCCTAACCCTAATCCTAGCCCTAACACTAAAACCTAACCATAACCCTAACACAAACCTTAAACCTAAACTTAAACCTAACCCTATTCCTAACGCTAATCCTAAGCCCAACACTAACCCTAACCCTAATAATAACCTTAACCCTAAAACTAATCTCTAAACCTAAACTTAACACTAACTCTATCCCTAACTCTAACCCTAAATCTAACCCTAATCTGGAACCCTAACCCAACCCATAAACCTAAAAATAACAATATCACCAACACATACCCCTAACCCTATCCCTAACCCTAAACTTAACACTAAACCAAATCCTTAACCCTAACTCTAACACTCACCCTAACTTTAACCCTAACCTTAACCCTAACCCTAATGGTAACCCTAACCCTAATGATAAACCTAACCCTAACCATTGCCCTAACCCTAGAACACTAACCGTAACCCTAACACTAACCCCAAACCTAACCTTACCCTAACACTTACCCCTAACACTAACAGTAACCCTAATCCTAACCAGAACCCTAACCGCTATCTGTAACCATAAACCTAACCATAACCCTAAAGCTAACCCTAATCCAAACCAAAATTCCGAACACTAACTCTAATGCTAACTCTAACCATAAACCTCACCATAACCCTAAACCTAAACATAACACTAACCCTAAGGCTAACCATAACCATAACCCTAACCCTTAAAAATGAACCCTATTCCTAACACTAACCCTAACCCTAAACCTAACCATAATTTAATTCTAACCGAAACACTAACAGTTACCTTGAACCTAACACTAAACCTAACAATAACAATAACCCTAACCGCTAACCCTAACACCTAACCATAAGCTCCTACCCTAATCATAAACATAACCCTAACCCTAACCTCTAAACTAAACCGTAAATTAACCCTAACCCTAATGCCAACTTCTAAACTGAACACTATCCCTAACCCTAACCCTAACCCTAAACCTAATCACAACCCTAACACTAACTGTAACGTTAATCCTAACACTAACACTAACCCTAAACCTGACCCCCAACCCCAAACCTAACCAAAACCCTAAGGTTAACCCTACCTCTAAACCAAACCTCTAAGCCTAACCTTAACACTAAACCTACCATAACCCAAAAGCTAACCATAACACTAAACCTAACAATAATCGCTCACACTAAACCTAACCCTACCCCTTAAACTAACCCTAAACCTGACTGTAATAACAAACACTAACCCTAAACGTAACCCTAAACGCTAATCCTAACCATAACCCTAACCCTAACCCTAATCCTAACTCTAAACCTAAACCTAACCATAACCATAACCATAACCATAACCATAACCCTATCTATAACACCTAACCCCTAAACCTAACGCTAACCGTAACCCAAAAACTAACCCTAAATCTAACGCAATCGCTATCACTAACACTAACCCTAATCTTAACTCTAAACCTAACATAATCATAACCCTAACCCTAACCGTAACTGGAAACCTAACCCTAACCCTATCCCCTCACACCTAACCCCTAAACCTAACCATAACCCTAACCTTAATCCTAATCCAATCCCTAACTCTAACCACAAACCAAACCCTAATCCTAACCCTAACCCTAACCATAACCGAATCGTAACCCTAACCATAACCATAAACCAAACACTAACCGTAACCCTATCCCTAAACGTAAACTTAACTCTAAACCTAACCCTACCCTAACACTAACTCTATCCCTAACCCTAACCCTAACACTAAACTCTAAACCTAACCATAACTCTAATCATAACTCTAACCATAAACTTAAGGATTAACCTTAATCCTAACCCCTACCCTATCCCTAACCTTAAGCCTAACACTAACTTTAAACCTAACGCTAACCCTATACCTAAGCTTTAACACTAACACTAACCCTAACCCTAAAATCTAACACTAAAGCTAAAACCAATCTCTAACCATGACCCTATCACTAATCCTGAAACTAACACTAATACTAACCTTAACACTAACCCTAACCATAAACCAAACCCTAAAGCTAATGCTAACCCTAACCCTAACACCTAGCCCCTAACACTAAACATAAAACTAAACCTAACTCTAAACCTAACCCTAAAACGAAATCTAACCCTAACCATAACAGTAAACCTAACCCTAATTTCTAATCCTAACCCTAACCCTAACAGTAACCCTAACCCTAAACCTAACCCTAAACCTAACCCTAACCCTAACCATAACCATAACACTATCCCTAACACCTAACCACTAAACCTAACCCTGAACCTAAACCCAACCCTAAACCTAAATCTAAAGCAAACCCTAAACGTAACCCTAACACTAACCTTAACCCTAACCTAAATGTAACCCCAACCCTAACCATAACCCTAAGGCTAACCCTAAACCTAACCCTAACTCTAAGCCTAACCCTAACCCTAAAACTAACGCTAACCCTAACACTAACGCTAACCCTAACACTCACACTAACCTCTAAACCGAACCCTAACACTAACCGTAATCCTAACCCAAAACCTAACCGCTAACACTAATTCTAAAACTTTTCCTATCCCTAACCCTTACCATAACCCTAAACCTAAACCTGAACCTAAGATTTAACCCTAAGTCTAACCCTAACCCCAACCATCAACTTTAAGCCTAACCCTAACCCTAAGTCTAACCCTAAACTGAATGCTAACCTGTAAGGATAACCTTAACCCTAAACCCAAACATAAACTCTAACTGTAACACTAAACCTAACCCTAACACTAACCCTAACCTCTACCCCTAGCACTAACCCTAACCACAACTCTAACCCTAACACTAATCCTAACTTCTAAGCCTAACCCTAACCCTAACCCTAACCCTAACCCTAATTTCTAATCCTAACGCTAACCCTAACAGTAACCCTAACTCTAAACCTAAACCTAAACCTAACCCTAACCCTAACCATAACCATAACACTATCCCTAACACCTAACCACTAAACCTAACCCTGAACCTAAACCCAACCCTAACCTTAAATCTAAAGCAAACCCTAAACGTAACTCTAACACTAACCTTAACCCTAACCTAATTGTAACCCCAACGCTAACAATAACCCTAAGGCTAACTCTAAACCTAACCCTAACTTTAAGCCTAACCCTAACCCTAAAACTAACGCTAACCCTAACACTAACACTAACCTCTAAACCAAACCCTAAGACTAACCGTAATCCTAACTCAAAACCTAACCACTAACAATAATCCTAAAACTTTTCCTATCCCTAACACTTACCATAACCCTAAACCTAAACCTTAACCTAAGATTTAAACCTAAGCCTAACCCTAACCCGAACCATCAACTTTAAGCCTAACCCTAACCCTAAGTCTAACCCTAAACTGAATGCTAACCTGTAAGGATAACCTTAATCCTAAACCCAAACATAAACTCTAACTGTAACACTAAACCTAACCCTAACACTAACACTAACCTCTACCCCTAGCACTAACCCTAACGACAACTCTAACCCTAACACTAATCCTAACTTCTAAGCCTAACCCTAACCCTAACTCTAAACTCATTGTAACGCTAACCCTAACCGTGACATGACGGCTAAAACTACAAAATCTCTAACACCTAAATCCTAAACATACCCCTAACCGAATCCTAATCCAAATCCTAAAACTAACCGTAACCCTAATGCTAACCCTAAAGCTAAACCTAACCCTAACCTAATCATAACCCTAACCCTAACCGTAACCCGAAGCCCATGCATAACCCTATTGCTAACCCTAATCATAATCCTAACCCTAGCCCGAAACCTTAACCTAACTCTAAACCTAACCCTAACACTAAAAATAACCATAACTCTTACCCTAAAACTAACATCTAAATCTAACCCTAACCATAACCGAAACCTAAGGCTAAACGTAACGACTAACCCTAATCATGACCCTTACCCTATCCCTAACCGTAAACCTAACCCTAACCATAACCATGAACTCTAAGCCTAACCCTAACCCTAAACCGAACCCCAAACTCTGTCACTAAACCTAACACTAACCTCTAACAATAACCCTAACCTAACCCTTAACACTAACCCTAATGATATCCCTAACCCTAACCCGAACCCTAAGCCTAAACCTAAGCTTTAACCATAACCCCAAAACAAACCTATGGCTAACCACTAACCCTAACCATAACCCTAAACCTAACCCTAAAATCTAACCGTAACACGAACCCTAACCCTAACCCTATCCCTAATATCTAACCCTAACCGTAACATAACTCTAACCCTAACCCTAAACCTAACCCTAACCTAATCGTAACCCTAAACCAAACCGTAACCCAAAGCCTAACCGTAATCCTAACCATAACCCAAACCATAACAATAACCCTAAACCCTAACACTCAACCTAACACTATCCCTAACACTAACCCTAACCATAAACCTATAACACCTAAACCCTAACACTAACGCTAAACCTAACTCTAAAAGGAACACTAAACCTAACCCTAAACCTAAAACTAAGCCTATTCCTAAACCTAATCGTTACACTAAACCTAACTGAATCCTAACCTTAACACTCTCCCTAACGTCTAACCTCTAATACTAACCCGAACCCTAAACATAACAATAACCCTAACCTGAACCCTAACAATAACTTCTAATCCAAAACATAACCATAATAATAACCATAACCTTAACTCTAAAACTAACATTAATCCCTTAGCCTAACCCTAAACCTACCCCTTAAACTAACCCTAACCCTGAATGTAATAGCTAACCCTAAACCTAGCATAACCCTAACCTTAACCCTAACCATAACCATCACCCTAAACCTAACCCTAAACCTAAACCATACCTCTAACTCTAACTGTAAATATAAGCCTAACCCTAACACTAACATTAAACCTATCCCTAACTCTAACCATAAACCTAACATTAAACCTAACTTCTAACCCTAACACTAACCCAAAACCTAAATCTCAACCTAAACTTAACCCTAACCATAACACTAAAACTAACCCTAACCCTAACCCTGACCCTGATACTAACCCTAAACCTAACACTGACCCTAACCTGTAACACTATCCCTAACTCCTAAACCTAACCCTAACCCTAACCCTAACTCTGAAATCTAAACCTAAATCTAACCTTAAACCAAACCCTAACCCTAAACCTAACCCTAACCCTAAACCTAGCCCTAACGATAACAAAACACTATCCCTAACACCTAATCCCTAACCCTAACCCTAAATCTAATGCAAACACTAAATGTAACCCTAACCCTAAACCTAACCCTAACCTAATTGTAACCCTAAACAAAATCATAAACCTAAGCCTTACCCTAAACCTAACCCTAACTCTAACCCTAATCCAAACATTAACCCTAATGCCTAACACTAACACTAACAGTAACACTAACTTCTAAACCTAACCCTAACACTACTTGTAATCCTAACCCTAATCATAACCACTAACCCTAATCCTAAAGCTTACCCTATCCTTAACCACAACCCTAACCCTAAATCTTAACTTGAAACTAAGCTTTAACCCTAAGCCTAACACTAACCCTAACCCGAACTCTAACACTAATCCGAACGCTAACCTCTAATGATAATCCTAACCCTAACACTAACCCTAAACCTAACCCTAAACTCTAACCATAACACTATCCCTAACCCTAAACCTAACCTAACACTAACCTCTAACTCTATCACTAAACCTAACCAGAACCCAAACCATAACACTAAAGCTAACATCTAACCCTAACACTAAACCTAACCCTAAACCTAAATCTAAACCTAACCCTAACCCTAACACTAACCCTAATCCTAAACCCTAACACTAACCCTGACACTATCCCTAAACCTAAACCTAAACCCACACCTAACCCTAACCCTAGCACTAATCCTAAAGATAATGCTAATCCCTAAACCTAACACGTAACCCTAAGCCATAAACCTAAGCCTAGCCCCTAACCTTAAGCCCTAACACTAATATTAAACTTAACACTAACCATAAACCTCAAACTAAACTTAATCCTAACCATAACACTAAACCTAAACCTAAGTGAAACCCTAAAGGCTAACTCTAACCATAACCTTAACCCTAAACCTAACCCTAACCCTAACCCTAACCCTAACCCTAATTATAACTCTATCTCTGACACCTAACCCATAAACCTAACCCTAATGCTAAAACTAACCCTAAATCTAACGCAAATGCTACCCTTAACCCCAACCATAACCTCATCATAACCCTAACCCTAACTGTAACATTAAGCCTAACACTAACACTGTCACCACACCTAATAAAGCTAACCATAACCCGAATCCTAATCCAAATCCTAAACCTAAACCTAACCCTAAAGCTAAACCTAACCATAACAATAACTATAACCCTATCCCTGATACCTAAACCCTAAACCTAACCCAACCCTAACCCTAAAACTAGTCCTAAATCTAACGCAAACGCTACCCCTATCCCTAACCCTAACCCTAACCCTAACCCTAACCTCATCGTAACCCTAACCCTAACCCCAACTCTAACCCAAAAACTAATCCAAATCCTAACCCTAACCGTAACCCTAACCCTAACCCTAACCTAATCATAACCCTAACCCTAAAAGTAAACCGAAGCCTAAAAGTAACCCTATCCCTAAACCTAACCCTAAACCTAACTCTAAACCTAAACCATCCCTAACCTCTAAGCCTAACTCTAACCCTAACCCTAACCTTACTCCAAACCTACTTGAAACTCTAAACCTCACCCTAACCCGAAGCCCAACCATAACCCTAACCCTAACCTTAACACCAACACTAACCCTAAACCCTAATCCTAAACCTAACATTATCACTAAACCTAACCCTAACTTTAAACCTAACCCTAACCCTAACCATAAAAATAACATCTAAGTCTCAACCTAATGCTAACCCTAACCACAAATCTATCAATAACACTAACCCCTCACATTGAGCCCTAACATAATCCTAACCTGAACCCTAGCTGTAAACCTAACCCTAACCCTACCCTAATCCTAACCCTATCACTAACACCTAACCCATAACCCTAACGTTAAACCTAACCTGAATACTAACACTAAAGCTACCACTAACCCTACCCTAAGCCTAACCCTACACCTAACTGTAACCCTAAGCCTTACACTAACCGGAAGCCTAGCCATTACCCTATACCTAACCCTAACCCTAAACCTAAAAATAAATCGAAACCTAAACCAAACGCTAACACTAACCCAAACATTAACCCTAACCCTACACTAACAATAACCTCTAAACCTAAACCTAACCCTAAACGTAAACCTAACCATAAACCTAACATCTAAACCTAATCCTAACCCTTACCCTGTCCCTTACCTAAATGTTAACCCTAACCCTAAACCTAAGCTTTAATCCTAAGCCTAACCCTAACCCTAACACTAACACTAACACTAAACCTAATTTTTAACCTTAACCCTAACCCAAACCTAACACTAACTGCTAACACTAACCCTAAACTCAAACCGTAACCCTAACCCTAAACAAAAACCAATCACTAACATGTAACCCTAGCCCTAAACCTAACTCTAACCCTAATCCTAACCCTAAGCTAAACCTAACTGTAACCCTAACCGTATACCAAAGCCTAACCGTAACACAAACCCTAACCGTAACACTAACTTTAAACCTAAACCTTGACCCAACACTGTCCATAACCCTAACCCTAACCATAAACCTAAACCTAACACTAACCATAAAACTATTGCTAACACCTAACCACTAACCCTAACGCTAAACCTAAACCTAAAACTGCACTAAATGTAACCCTAACCCTACACCTAACTCTAAGCCTAAAACTAAACCTAATCATAAAATTAACCCTAACTGTAAACCGAAGCCTAACATTTACACTCTCACTAACACCTATCACCTAGCCCTAACCCTAACACTAACCCTAACCCTAAACCTAACCATTTCCCTAACCCTACAACTAACCCTAAATTCTAATCCTAACCCTATCCCTGATCTAATATTAATCCCTCACTCTAACCCTAACCCTAACACATAAACCAACCGTAAGCCTGACTGTAATATCTAACCCTAAACATAACCTCACCCCTAGCATAAACCTAACCCTAACTCTAACCTTAACCCTAACTCTAAACCTAACCATTACATCTAATCCTAACCATAACACTAACACTAACCCTAACACCTAACACTAACCCAAACCCTAAACCTGTCACTAACACTAACCCTAAATGTAACACTAAATCTAACTTCTAACACTAACCCTAACCCTAAACCTCAACCTAACCCTAACCCTAACTATAACACTAACACAAACCCTAACCCTAACCCTAAACTCTAACCCTAACACAAAGCCTAACCATAACCCTAACCCTAACCTGAACATTAACACTAACCATAAAACATAACACTATCCCTAACACCTAACCCCGAAACCTTATGGTAAACCTAACCCTCAACCTAACACTAAATATAATGCAAACCGTAACCCTAATCCTAACGCTAACCTAATTGTAACCCTAACACAAACCTTAAACCTAAGGCTAAACCAAATCCTAGCCCTAAATCTAAACCTAACCCTAACCATCACACTAACCCTAACTCTATCACTAACACTAATATCTAAACCTTATCCTAACCCTAATCATAACCCTAACCCTAAAACTAATGACTAACCCTAATCCTAACCCTTACCATATCCCTAATCCTAACCCTAATTCTAACACTAACCCTGAACCTAAGCTTTAACCCTAACCCTAACCCTAAACCTAACCCTAATCATAAATTCTAAGCCTAACACAAACCCTAACACTAACCCTAACTCTAACCCTAAACCAAAAGCTAACCTCTAACCATAACCCTAACCCTAACCATAACTTTAAACATAATTGTAAACTCTAACCGTAACCCTAACCGTAAACCTAAATGTAAACCTGAACCTAAGCTTTAATATACAACCTAACACTATCACTAACCATAACTTCTAAGCCTAACCTAATCCTAGACCTAACTCTAACTTGAACCCTAAACCAAACGCTAAGCTCCAACCATAACCCTAAACCTAAACCTACGCCTAAAACTAAACCCATCTTCTAAACCTAACTCTAACCCCAACCCTAAACCTAAACCTAACCCTAAAACTGCACTAAATGTAACCCTAACCATACACCTAACTATAAGCTTAAAACTAAACCTAATCATAAAATTAACTCTAACTGTGACCGAAGCCTAACCTTTACAATCTCCCTAACATCTATCGCCTAGCCCTAACCCTAACCCTAAACCTAACCATTTCCCTAACCCTACAACTAACACTAAATTCTAATCCTAACCCTATCCCTGATCTAATATTAATCCCTCACTCTATCCCTAACCCTTAAACTAACCATAAGCCTGACTGTAAAATCTAACCTTAAACATAACCTTACCCCTAGCATAAACCTAACCCTAACTCTTACCCTAACCTTAACCCTAAACCTAACCCATACATCTAATCCTAACCCTAACCCTAACAATAACACTAACCCTAACACCTAACACTAACCCAAACCCTAAAACTATCCCTAACACTAACCCTAAATGTAACACTAAATCTAACTTCTAACCCTAACCCTAACCCTAAACCTCAACCTAACCCTAACCCAAACCATAACACTAACACAAACCCTTACCCTAACCCTAAACTCTAACCCTAACACAAAGCCTAACCCTAACCCTAACCCTAACCTGAACATTAACACTAACCATAAAACATAACACTATCCCTAACACCTAACCCCGAAACCTTACGGTAACCCTAACCATAAACCTAACACTAAATATAACCCAAACCATAACCCTAATCCTAACGCTAACCTAATTGTAACCCTAACACAAACCTTAAACCTAAGCCTAAACCAAATCCTAACGCTAATTCTAAACCTAACCCTAACCATCACACTAACCCTAACCCTAACACTAACACTAACATCTAAACCTTACCCTAACCCTAATCATAACCCTAACCCTAAAACTAATGACTAACCCTAATCCTAACCCTTACCATATCCCTAATCCTAACCCTAATCCTAACACTAACCCTGAACCTAAGCTTTAACCCTAACCCTAAACCTAACCCTAATCATAAATTCTAAGCCTAACACAAACCCTAACACTAACCCTAACTCTAACCCTAAACCAAAAGCTAACCTCTAACCATAACCCTAACCCTAACCATAACTTTAAACATAATTCTAAACTCTAACCATAACCCTAACCATAAACCTAAATGTAAACCTGAACCTAAGCTTTAAAATACACCCTAACACTATCACTAACCATAAGCTCTAAGCCTAACCTAATCCTAGATCTAACCCTAACTTGAACCCTAAACCAAATGCTAAGCTCCACCATAACCCTAAATCTAACCCTAAGCCTAACACTAAACACATCTTCTAAACGTAACACTCACCCTAACCCTAAACCTAAACCTAACCCTAACCTAACCCTAAACCCTAACCCTAACCTTAACACTATCCCTAAACCTAATTCTAAACCGAACCCTAAACCTAACACTAACACTAAGACTATCGCTAACAAATAACCCCTAAACCTAACTCTAAAACTAACACTAAACCTAACCCTAATCCTAACCCTAACTCTAACCCTAAACCTAACTGTAACCCTAACTCTAACCGAAACCCAAAGCCTAACCCTAACCCTGTCCCTAACACCTAACTCCTAACTCTAACATTAATCATAACCCTAACACAAAGTGTAACCCTAACCCTAACACTAACACTAACCCTAACACTAAACCGAACAATAACGCTAACATTTAAGCCTAAACCTAACACAAACCCTAAACCTAAACTTTACCCTAACACTATCGCTAAACTCTAACCATAACACTAAACTTAACCATAACTTTTAACTCTAACCCAAACCCTAAACCTAACCCTAATCTAACGCTAACCTCTAACCAGAACTGTAACCCTAACTCTAACCGTAACCCTAACCCTAGCCCTAACAATAACACTAACCCTAACACATAACCCTATCCCTAACACCTAACAACTAAACATAACGCTAACCCTAACCCTAAACCTAAAACTAAATCAAATGCAAACAATAACCGTAACCCTAACCCTAACACTAACATAATTTTAATCCTAACCCTAACCATAACCCTAACCATAACCATAAGCTCTAAGCCTAACACTAACCCTAACCTTAATTCTAAACCTAAGCCTAACCCTAACACTAAACCTAAGCTCTAACCCTAACCCTTACCCTAAAACTATTCCTAAACCTAACCCTAAATCTAACACTAAACCTAACTTCTAACACTAACCTTCACCCTAAACCACAACCTAACCCAAATCCTAAGCATAACACTAACCCTAAACCTAACCCTAATCCTAGCAATAACACTAACCCTAAACCATAACACTATCCCTAACACCTAACCCCTAAACCTAACCCTAACCCTAACACTAACCTAATTGTAACCCTAACACTAACCATAACCCTAAGCCTAACCAAAAACCCTAACACTAACTCTAAATCTAACCGTAACCCTCAAAATAGCCCTAACAATAGCCATAACATTAACCCTAATATCTAAACCTAACCCTAAGCTTAACTGTAACGCTAACCCTAAAACTAACCACTAACCCTAATGCTAGCCCTTACCATATCCCTAACTCTAACCCTAATCCTAACACTAACCCTGATCTGAAGCTTTAACCCTTACCCTAACCCTAAACCTAACCCTAACCATAACCTCTAAGCATAACACTAACCCTAACACTAACCATAACTCTAACCCTAAACCAAAAGCTAACCTCTAACCCTAACCCTAACCCTAACCGTAACCATAACCTTAAACCTAATCCTAAACTCCAACCGTAACCCTAACCATAACCCTAAACATAAACCTGAGCCAAAGATTTAACCCTAACTCTAACCCTAACCCTTACCATAACCATAACATCTAAGCCTAACCCTAACCGTAAATCAAACACTAACTCTAACCCTAAACCAAACGCTAACATCTAACCCTAACCCTAACCCTAAACCAAACCCTAACACTAAACATATCTTCTAAAACTAACACTAACTCTAATCCTGAACCTAAACCTAAACCTAACTCTAACCCTAACCCAAAACCCTACCCCTAACCCTAACACTATCCATAACCCTAACCTTAACCGTAAACGGAACCATAAACCTAACACTAACCCTAACCCAATTGCTAACACCTAACCCCTAAGGCTAACCCTAACCCTAACTCTAAAATTAACCCTGAACCTAACCCTAAGCCTAACTCTAACCCTAACCTTAATACTAACCCTAACTCTAACCCTAAATCTAATCATAACCCTAAACTTAAGAGAAACCCAAAGCATAAACCAAACCTTCTCCCTAACACCTAACTGCTAACCCTAACATTAATCATAGCCGTAACACTAAACATAAACCTAACCCTACCCCTAACACTAACCCTAACCGGAAATCGAACTATAACCCTAAACTTTAACCCTAAACCTAACCCTAACACTAAACCAAACATTTACCCAAACACTAACCCAAAACTCTAAACGTAACACTAAACCTAACCATAACATTTAACTCTAACCCAAAGCCTAACCCTAACCTTAAAACTAACGCTAACCTCTAACTATAACCGTAACCCTAACTCTAACCACAACCCTAACCCTAACCTAACCCTAACGCTAACCTAATTGTAACCCTAACACTAACCATAAACCTAAGCCTAACCTTAACCATAACCCTAACTCTAACCCTAACCCTAACATTCACACTAAACTCTAACCCTAACCCTAACACTAACCTCTAAACCTAACCCTAACCCTTACCCTAACTGTAAACCATAACCCTAAAACTAAACACTAACCCTAATCCTAACCCTTAGCATATCCATAACCGAACACTACCCCTAAACTTAACCCTCAACCTAAGCTTTAAACATAACTGTAACAATTACCATAACCATAACCTCTAAGCCTAACACTAACCCTAACACTAACCCTAACTCTAACACTAAACCAAAAGCTAGCCTCTAACCCTAATCCTAACTTTAATCCTAACCCTAAACTCTAAGCCTAACCCTAACCCTAACTCTAACCCTAAACTAAACGCTAACCTTTAACCCTAACCCTAACCCTAACCCTAACACTAACACTAACCCTAACTCTAACCCTAAACCAAAAGATAACCTCTAACTCTAACCCTAACCCTAACCTTAATCCTAACCCTAAACTCTAAGCCTAACTCTAACCCTCACTCTAACCCTAAACCAAACGCTAACCTCTAACCATTACCATAACCCTAACCCTAACACTAACACTAACACTAACACTACAACTGAATTCTAACCCTAATACTAACCCTAACACTAAAACTAAACCTAAACCTAACCCTAACCCTAATGCAAAACCCTCACCCTAACCCTACCCCTAACACTATCCCTAACCCTAACCCTAACCCTAAACCGAACCCTAAATCTAGCCCTAAGCTTATCGCTAACACCTAATATCTAACCCTAATCCTAAACCAAACTCTAAACCTAACCCTAAACATAACTTTAACCCTAACACTAATCCTAACCCAAAACCTAATTGGAACACTAACCCTAACCGTAAACCGAAGCCTAACCTTTACACTCACCCTAACACCTAATCCCTAACCTTTATCCTAACACTAACCCAAACCCTAAACAGAACAATATCACTAATCCTACACCTAAACCTAACTTCTGAAACTAACCCTAACACTAACCATAAATATAACGCTAATCCAGACCTAAGATTGATCGCTCACCCTAACCTAACCCTAACCCTTAAACTAACCCTAAGCCTGACTATAATTCCTAACCCAAACTGTAACCCTAACCCTAGCATAACCCTAACCCTAACTCTAACCCTAACCCAAACCCTAACCCATACATCTAACACTAAACCTAAACATAAAGCTATCCTTAACCCTAATACTAACCCTAAACTTAACACTAACACTAACCCTAACACTAACCCTAACCCTAAACCTAACACTAACCCTAACTTCTAACACTAACCTTCACCCTTAACCTAAACCTAACCCTAAACCTAACCTTAACACTAACCCAAACCATAACCCTAAATCTTAACTCTAACCCTAACCCTAACCCTAACCCTAACAATAACACTAACCCTAACCCATAACATTATCCCTAACACCTAACACCTAAACCTAAACCTAAACCTAACCCTAACCCTAATCCTAACGCAAACCTAATTGTAACCATAACACTAACCACAACCCTAAGCCTAACACGAACCCTAACCCTAACTCTAAACCTAACCCTAACCCTCACACTAACCCTAACCATAACACTAATACTAACACTAACATCTAAACCTAACCCTAACCCTAACCATAACTCTAACCTAAAACTAATCACTAACCCTAATCCTAACCCTTAACCTGTCCCTAACCCTAACCCTAATCCTAACCCTAACTCTGAACCTAAATTTTAACCCTAATCCTAGCCTTAAACCTAACCCTAACCATAAACTCTAAGCCTCACCCAACCCTAATACTAACCCTAACTCTAACCCTAAACCAAAAGCTAACCCCTAAACATAACCCTAACCCTAACCATAACCTTAAACCTAATACTGAACTCTAACTGTAACCATAACTGTAACCCTAAACACAAATCTGAACCTAAATTTTAACCCTAACCCTAACCCTAACTCTAACCATAACCTCTAAGCCTAACCCTAACCTAAAACCTAACTCTAATTCTAACCCTAAATCAAATGCTAAACTCTAATCATAACCCTAACCCTAACCCCAACACTAACCCTAACCCTAACCCTAAACCTAAACCTAAACATAATCCTAAAACTAAAACTTAACCCTAACCCCAACATATCCCTAACTCTAAAGCTAACACTAAACTGAACGCTAAAGCTAACCCTAACCCTATCGCTAACAACTAACCCCTAACCCTAACCCTAACCCTCACTCTAAAACTAATCCCTAACCCTAACCATAACTCAAACCATAACCCTAACCCAAACTGTAACCTTAATCCAAACGCTAAACTCTAACAGTAACCCTAACATTAACCCTAACTGTAAAGCTGAACTTAAGCTTTAACCCTAACCCTAAACCTAACCATAACCATAACCATAACTTCTAAGCCTAAGCCTAACCCTAACCCTAACCCTAAACTAAACGCTAGCCTCTAACCATAACCTTAACCCTAACCCTAACACTAACACTAACACTAAAACTAATTTCTTTCCCTAACACTACAAAAACCCTAAAACTAACCCTAACCCTAACACTAACTCTAACCCTAAACCCTAACTCTAACCCTAACACTATCTGTAACCCGAACCCTAACCCTAAACCGAAACATAAACCTAACCCTAACCCTAATCCTATCGCTAACGCCTAACCCCTAACACTTACCCTAATGCTAACTCTAAACCTAGCCCTAACCCTAACCCTAAGCCTAACCCTAAACCAAGTCATAACACTATCACTAACACTAACAGTAAAGCGGAGCCTAACTTTTACACTCTCCCTAACACCTAACCCCTAACCCTAACCCTAGCACTAAACCTAACCCTAAACGTAACCATATCCCTAACGCTATGCCTTACCCTAAATTCTAATCCTAACCCTAACCATAACCATAACCATAACCGTAAACCAGCCCTAACATTAATCCCTTACCCTAATCCTAAGTCTAACCCTAGCATAATCCTAACCCAAACTCTAACCTTAAACTTAACCCTAACCCATACATCTAACCCTAACCCTAACTCTAATCCTTACCCTAAACCTATCCCTAAACCTAGCCTCTAGCACTAACCCTAACCCTAAACCCATCCCTAAACCTAACATGAAACCTAACACTAAACCTAAATTCTAACCCTAACCCTCAACCTACACCTCAACATAACCTTAAACCTAACCGTAACACTAACCCAAACCCTAACTCTAACCCTAAACACTAACCCTATCCCTAACACTAACCCTAACACTAACAGTAACACTAACACTAAAACTAACACTAACCCAAACCCATAACACTATCCCTAACACCTAAGCCATAAACCTAAGACTAACCCTTCCATAAACGAAACACTAAATCTAACGCAAACGCTAAGCCGAACCCTAACCCTAACCCTAACGCTAACCTAATTGTAACCCTAACACTAACCATAACTGTAAGCCTACACTAACACTAAACCTAACTCTAAACCCTAACCCTCACACTAACCGTAACCCTAACCCTAACACGAACACTAACATCTAAACTTAACCCAAACCCTAACTGTAACCCTAACCCTAAAAGTAACAAGTAACCCTAATCCTAACACTTAGCATATCTCTAACACTAACCCTAACCCTAATCTTAAACCTAACCCTAAACCTAAGCTTTAACCCTAACCCTAACATTAAAACTAACCCTAACCATAACCTTTAAGGCTAACACTAACCCTAAAATTAAACCTAGCTCTAACCCTAAACCACAAGCTAACCTCTAACCATAAACCTAACCCTAACCATAACCTTAAACCTAATGCTAAACTCTAACCATAACACTAACAGTAACACTAAAGGTAAACCTCAACCTAAGCTTTAGCCCTAACCCTAACCCTAATCGTAACCATAAATTCTAAACCTAAACTTAACCGTAAACCTAACCATAATTCGAACCCTAAAGGAAAGGTTACCCTCAAACCATAACCCTAACACAAACCCTAATCCTAACACTAAACCAATCTTTAAACCTAACACTAACCCTAACCCTAAAATTAAACCTAACCCTAACCTAACCCTAACACTAAACCTATCTTCTAACCCTAAAACTAATCCTAAACCTAAACCTAAACCTAACGATAACCCTAACCCTAAACCCAACACTACCCCTACCCCTAACCCTAACCCTAAAAAGAACCCTAACTCTAACACTAACCCTAACCCTATCGCTAGCACCTTAGCTAACCCCTAAACCTAAACCTAACCTTAACTCTACAACTAACCGTAAAACTAACCCTACCCTGACCATAACCCTAACGTTAACCCTAAACCTAATCGTAACCCTAACCCTAACCAAAACCCAAAGCCTAACACTAACCCTCTCCTTAACACCTAACTCCTAACCCTAACCTTAATCATAAGCCTAACACTAAGCGTAACCCTAACCCTAAACTGAACTATAACCCTAAACTTTAACCCTAAAACTAACCCAAACCCTAAGCCTAACCCTTAACCTAAAACTAACTCTAAACTCTAACCATGAAACTAAACCTAACAATAACATTTAACTCTAACCCAATCCCTAATCCTAACCCTAAACCTAACGCTAACCTCTAACAATAACTGTAACCCTAACTCTAACCGTAACCCTAATGCTAATGCTAACCCTAACACTAACCATAAACGTAAGCCTACCCTAACCGTAAACCTAACTCTAAACCTAAACCAAACCCTCACACTAACCATAACCCTAACCCTAACACTAACATCTAAACTTAACCCAAACCCTAACTGTAACCCTAACCCTAAAACTAACCAGTAACTCTAATCCTGACATTACCATATCCCTAACACTAACCCTAAACCTAATCTTAACCCTAACCTTGAACCTAAGCTTTAACCCTAAACCTAACCCTAAAACTTACCCTAACCATAACCATTAAGCCTAACACTAACCCTAACACTAACACTAGCTCTAACTGTAAACCAAAGCTAACCTCTAACCATATCCCTAAACCTAACCAAAACCTTAAACCTAATCCTAAACTCTAACCATAATGCTAACAGTAACACGAAACATAAACTTCAACCTAAGCTTTAGCAATAACACTAACCCAAATCGTAACCATAAATTCAAAGCCTAACCCTAACCCTAAACCTAACCCTAATTCGAACCCTAAACCAAAGGTTACCCTCAAACCATATCCCTAAACCAAACCCTAACCCTAACACTAAACCAATCATTTAACCCTAACACTAATCGTAACCCTAAACCTAAATCGAACACTAACCCTAACCATAACACTAAAACTAACTTCTAACCCTAACACTAATCCTAACCCTAAACCTAAACCTAACCCTAACCCTAACCCGAAACCCAACACTGTCCCTTACCCTAACCCTAATCCTATAAAGAACCCTAACCCTAACCCTAACCTAACCCTAAGCCTAACTCTAAAAGTAACACTAAACCTAACCTTAACACTAACCCTAACCCTAAAACTAATCGTACATCTAACCCTAACAGTAACCCAAAGCATAACCCTAACCCTCTCCCTAACACCTAACTCCTAACCCTAACCTTAATCATAATCCTAAAAATAAGCGTAATACTAACCCTAACCCTAGCCATAAACCAAACCATAAGCATACATTCTAATCCTAAACCTAACCCTAACCCTAAACCTAACGCTTACTCTAACACTAACCCTAAACTCTAACCTTAAAACTAAACCTAACCCTAACCTTTAACTTTAACCCAAACCCTAACCCTAACCCTAAAAATAATCCTGAACATAATGCTAACCTCTAACCATAAACATAACCCTAACTCTATCCATAACACTAACCCAAATCCTAACAATAGCCCTAACCCATAACACTATTGCTAACACCTAACCCCTAAAACGAACACTAACACTAAATCTAATGCAAACCCTAACCCTAAAAATAACGCTAACCTAATTGTAACCCTAAACCTAACCATAAGCCTAACCCTAAACATAACCCTAACTCTAACCGTAACCCTAACCCTCACACTAACCCTAACCCTAACACTAACACTAACCTCTAAACCTACCCCTAAACCTATCCATAACCCTAAACCTAAAACTAACCACTAACCCTAATCCTGACACTTAGCATATCCCAAACCAAACCCTACACCTAAACCTAACCCTCAACCTAAGCTTAAACTCTAACCGTAACCCTTAACCATAACCATAACCTCTAAGTCTAACACTAAACCTAACCCAACCCTGAACACTAAACTTACTTCTAAACTGAACACTAACAATAACCCTAAACCTAAACATAACCCTAACACAAACCCTAAAACTAACACTAAACTAACTTCTAACCCGAACACTAACAATAACCCTAAACCTAAACATAACCCTAACTCTAACCCTAAACACTAACCCTAACCCTAACACTATCCTTAACCCTAACCTTAACCTAAACCAAACAATAACCTAAAACAAACCCTAACCCTATCGCTAACAGCTAACCCCTAAACCTAACCCTAACCCTAACCCTAACTCTAAAACTAACACTAAACCTAACCCTAACACTAACCCTAACCCTAACCCTAAAACTACTCGTAAATCTAACCCTAACCGTAACCCAAAGCCTAACCCTAAACCACTCGCTAACAACTAGATCATAACCCTAACCTTAAGCATAACCCTAACGCTAAGTGTAATCCTAACCCTAACCCTAACACTAACCCTAACCCTAACCATAAACCGAACCATAAGTGTACATTCTAATCCTAAATCTAACCCTAACCCTAAACCTAACGCTTACACTAACACTAAACCTAAACTCTAACCGTAAAACTAAACCAAACCCTAACCTTTAACTTTAACCAAAACCAAACCCTAACCATAATCCTGAATGTAACCCTAACCTCTAACCATAACCATAACCCTAACTCTATCCATAACCCTAACCCAAATCCAAACAATAACCCTAATCCATAAAACTATTGCTAACACCTAACCCCAAAAACCTAACACTAACCCTAAATCTAATGCAAACCCTAACCCTAAAAATAACGCTAACCTAATTGTAACCCTAAACCTAACCATAAGCCTAAGCCTAACCCTAAACATAACCCTAACTCTGACCGTAACCCTAACACTCACAATAACCCTAACCCTAACACTAAAACTAAACTCTAAACCTACCCCTAAACCTAACCGTAAACTGAAACCTAAAACTCACCACTAACCCTAATACTAACCCTTAGCATATCCCTAACTGAACCCTACCCCTAACCCTAACCCTCAACCTAAGCTTTAACTTTAACCGTAACCCTAACCATAACCATAACTTCTAAGCCTAACACTAACCCTAACACTAACCTTAACTCTAACCCTAAACCAAAAGCTAACCTCTAACTATAACCCTAACCCTAAACCTAACATTAATCCTAACACTAAACACTAACCGTAACCCTAAACTTAACACTAAACGTGAACCTGAACTTAAGCTTTAACCCTAACCCTAACCCTAACTCTAACCCTAAACATAACTCTAATCCTAAAACAAAAGCTAAACTCTAACCATAACCTAACCCTAACCATAAATTTTAACCTAATCCTAGACTCTAACCGTAACACTATCTGTAATTCGAAACTTGAACCTGAACCTAAACTTTAACCATAACCCCAACGCTAACCCTAACCATAACCCCTAAGCCTAGCCCTAACCCAAACTTAACCCTAACTCGAAGCCTAAACTGAATGCTAACCTCTAACCCTAACCCTAACCCTAACCCAAACACTAAACCTATCTCCTAATCCTAAAACTAACCGTAACCCTAACCCTAAACATAAACCTAAACCTAACCCTAACCCTAACCCTAAACACAACACTATCCCTAACCCTAACCCTAATCCTAAACCGAACCCTAAACCTAACCCTAAACCTAAACCTATCGCTAAAACCTAACCCCTAACCCTAACGCAAAACCTAACTGTAAAACCTACTCTACACCTAACACTTACCCTAACCCTAACCCTAACTCTAACAATAAACCTAATCCTAACCCTAACCCTAACCAAAACCCATAGAATAACCCTAACTCTTTCCCTAACACCTAACTCCTAATCCTAATGGTAAACATAACCCTAACACTAAGCGTAACCCTAAACCTAACCCTAACACTAACCCTAAACCTAAACCGAACTATAACCCTAAAATTTAACCCTAAACTTAACCAAAAACCTAAACCTAACCCTTACCCTAACACTAACCCTAAACTCTAACCATACCCCTAAAATAACCATAACCTTTAATTCTAACACAAACACTAAACCTAACCCAGAAACTAACGTGAACCTCTAACCATAACCATAACCTCTAAGACTAACACTAACCCTAACACTAACCCTAAACCTAAAACTAGCCCTAACCCATAGCAATAGGTGTTAGGGATAATGTTATGGGTTAGGTCACCTAACCCCTAACCCTAACCCTAACACTAAATCTAACTCAAATCCTAACCCTAACCCTAACTGTAACCTAATTGTAACCCTAAACCTAACCATAACCCTAAGTCTAAAGCTAACCATAAACCTATCTCTAACCCTAACCCTTACCCTAACCCTCACACTAACCCTAACCATAAACCTAACACTGAAAGTAACATCTAAACCTAAGCCTAACATTAACCGTAACCCTAACCCTAAAACTAACCACTAACCTTAATCCTAACCCTTAGCATATCCCTAACTGAACCCTACCACTAACCGTATCCTTCAACCTAAGCTTTAACCATAATTGTAATCCTAACCATAACCATAACATCTAAACCTAACACTAACCCTAACTATAACCCTAAAATAAAAGCTAACCCCTAAACATAACCCTAACGCTAACCCTAACATTAATCCTGAACATAAAATCTAACCATAACCCTAACCTTAAACTTAACCGTAAACCTGTACTTAAGCTTTAACCCTAAACCTAACCATAAGCTCTAAACCTAACCCTAACCTAACCCTAACTCTAACCCTAAACCAAACACTAACCTCTAAATGTAACCCTAACACTAACACTAAAACTAAATTCTAAACCTAAGACTAACCCTAACCCTAAACATAAACCTAACCCTAATCCTAACCCTTACCCTAAACCCTCACACTAACCCTAACCATAACAATAAGAGTAACCCAGACGTAACATTAAGCCCTTACCCTAAAGCTAACCATAACCCTAATACTAACACTAAAACTAAATTCTAAACCTAAGACTAACCCTAACCCTAAACATAAACCTAACCCTAATCCTAACCCTTACCCTAAACCCTCACACTAACCCTAACCATAACAATAAGAGTAACCCAGACGTAACATTAAGCCCTTACCCTAAAGCTAACCATTACCCTAACACTAACACTGAAACTAAATTCTAAACCTAAGACTAACCCTAACCCAAAACATAAACCTAACCCTAATCCTAACCCTTACCCTAAACCCTCACACTAACCCTAACCATAACAATAAGAGTAACCCAGACGTAACATTAAGCCCTTAGCCTAAAGCTAACCCTAACCCTAACAATAACACTAAAACTAACTTCTAAACCTAAGACTAACCCTAACCCTAAACATAAACCTAAACCTAATCCCTCAACCTAAACCTAACCATAAGAATAAGACTAACCCAGACCTAACATTAATCCCTTACCCTAAACCTAACCCTCTTAATCTAACCCTAAAGCTGACTGTAATACCTAACCTTAACCCTAGCATAACCCTAACCCTAACTCTAACCCTAACCCTAACTCTAATCCTAACACATACAAGTAACACTAACCCTAAGCATAACTCTAACCCTAACCCTAATCCTAAAAATTAATGCTAACCTCTAACACTAACGCTAATCCTAAACCTATCCCTAACCCTGACCCTAAACCTTACACTAAACCAAACTTCTAACCCTAACCCTCACCATAAACCTCAACCTAACCCTAACCATAACACTCACCCAAACCCTAACCCTAACCCTAAACTCTAACCCTAACACTACCCTAACCCTAACCATAACACTAACAATAACACTAACCCTAACCCATAACACTATCCTTAACACCTAGGCCCTAAACCTAACCCTAAACCTAACCGTAACCCTAACCTTAACCCTAAGGCTAACCTAATTGTAACTCTAACACTAACTATAACCCTAAGCTTAACCCTAACCCTACTCCGAACTCTAAACTTAACCCTAACCTTCACACTTACCCTAAACCTAACCCTAGCATTAACACTAACATCTAAACCTAACGTTAACGCTAACTGTAACCCTAACCACTATCCATAATCCTTACCATTATCATGTCCCTAACCCTAACACTAATCCTAACCCTAACCCTGAACCTAAGCTTTAACAATAAACTTAACCCTAACCATAACCTCTAAGCCTAACACTGACCATAACACTAACCCTAACTCTAACCCTAAACCAAAAGGTAACCTCTAATCAAAACCCTAACCCTTAACATAACCTTAAACCTAATCCTAAACTCTAACCATAACCATAACCCTAAATTTAAACCTCAAGCTAAGCTTTAACCCTAACCCTAACACTAAACATAAACCTAAACATAACGTCTAAGCCTAACCCTAAACCTAAACCTAACCTTAACTCTAACCCTAAAACAAAAGATAACCTCTAATCATAACCCTAACCTAACACTAAACCTATATTTTAACCCTAACACTAACTCTAACCCTAAACATAAATATAAACCTAACCCTAACCCTAAACCTAAACGCTAACCATACTCCTAGCACTATCCTTAACTCTAAGCCTAACCCTAAACGCAACCCTAATCCTAACCATAACCATAAACCTATCACTAACACCTAACCCCTAACCCAAATCCTAACTCTAAAACTAACCCTAAACCTAACCTTAATCCTAATCATAACCCTAAAACTAACCCTTACCCTAACTCTAACCCTAAAACTAATCATAACCCTAACCCTAACCAAAACCCAAAGCCTAAACATAACCCTCTCCCTAACACCTAACTCCTAACCCTAACCTTAATAATAACCGTAACACTAAGCGTAACAATAATCCTAACCCTAACATCAACCCTAACACGAAACCAAACTATAACCCTAAAATTTAGCATTAAAACTAACCCTAACCGTAAACCTAACCCTTACTGTAACACTAAACCTAAACTCTAACCATAACACTAACCCTAACCCTAACCTTTAACTCTAACCCAAACCATAACTATTACCCTAAACCTAACGCTAAACTCTAATCATAACTGTAACCCTAACTCTAACCATAAACCTAACCCTAACCCTAAACCTAACACTAACCCTAACCCATAACTCTATCCCTAACACCTAACCCCTAAACCTAACACTAACCCTAATATAACACTAAATATAATGCAAACACTAACCCTAACCCTAACGCTAACCTATTTGTAACCTAACCTTAACCATAACCCTATGCCTAAACCTAAAAATAACCCTAACCCTTAACCATAAAACAAACCATCACACTAACCCTAACACTGACACTAACACTAACCTCTAAACATAACACTAACCCTAACCATAACCCTAACACTAAAACTATCCACTTACCCTAATCCTAACCCCTAGCATATGCCTAACCAAAACGTACCCCTAATACTAACCCTCAAACTAAACATTAAACCTAACCGTAACCCTAACCATAAACATAAAATCTAAGCCTAACACTAACCCTAACACTAATACTTACTCTAACCCTCAGCCAAAGCTAACCTCTAACCATAACACTAACACTAACGCTAACCTTAACCCTAACCCTAAACTCTAACATTAACATTAACTTTAACCCTAACCATAAACCTGAACTTAAGCTTTAACCCTAACCCTAACCATAACCTCTAAGCCTAACCCTAACACTAACACTAATTCTAAAGCTAAACTAAATGCTAGCCTCTTAGTATAACCCTAAGCATAATCCTAAGACTAACACTAAAACTAACTTCTAATCCTAACACTAACCCTAAACCAAAACCTAAACCGAAACCGAAACCTAACCCTAACCCTAATGCTAACCTAATTGTAACCCTAACACTAACCATAACCCTAAGCCTAAACCTAAACATAACCCTAACTCTAAACTTAACCTTAACCCTCACACTAACCCTAAAACTAAAACTAACATCTAAACCTAACTCAAACAATAACTGTAACCCTAACCCTAAAACTAAACACTAACCCTAATCCTGTTACCATATCCCTAACCCTAACCCTAAACCTAACCCTAACACTGAACCTAAGCTTTAACCCTAACCCTAACACTAAACCTAACCCTAACCATTTTTCTAAGCCTAACACCAACCCTAACACTAACCGTAACTCTAACCCTAAAGCAAAAGCTAACCTCTAACCATAACCCTAACCATAACCATAAACCTAAACCTAATCTTAAACTCTAACCATAACCCTAACGGTAACCCTAAACATAAACCTGAATCTAAGATTTAACCCTAACCCTAACCATAAACATAAGCATGACCATAACCTCTAAACCTAACCCTAACACTAAACCTAACACTAACTCGAACGCTAAACCAAATGCTAACCTCTACTCACAAAACTAACCCTAACCCAAACCCTAACACTAAAACTATATTCTAACCCTAACACTAACCCTAACCCTAACCCTAACCCTAAATCTAAACCTAAACATAACCCTAACCCAAAATCATAACCCTAACCCTAATACTACCCCTAACCCTAACCCTGGCTTTAAACTGAACCCTAAACCTAACCCTAATCCGAACACTATTGCTAACACCGAACCCCTAACCCTAACCCTAAGCCTAACTCCCAAACTCTAACCCTAATCCTAACCCTAACACTAACACTAACCGATCACCCTATCCCTAAAACCTAACCCCAATACCTAACCCTAACCCTAACCTGAACCCTAACACTAGATCTAACCCAAACTCTAAAGCTAACCCTAACCCTAACCCTAATGCTAACCTAAGTGTAACACTAAACCTAATCATAACCCAAAGCCTCAACCTAACTATAACCCTAACTGTAACCCTAACCCTAACCCTCACACTAACCCTAACACTAAACTCTAAACCTAACCCTAATCCTAACCCTAACTCTAACACTAACACTAATCCTACCACTTAATCTAACGCAAACCCTAACCATTACACTAACCCTAAACCAAACGCTAACCTCTAACCATAAACCTAACCCTAACCCTAACCCTAAACCCTAACCTTAACCATAACACTATCCCTAACCTAACCCTAACACTGACCCTAAATTGAACCATAATCCTAACCCTAAGCGTATCGCTAACACCTAACCCCTAACACTAAACTTAACCCTAACACTAAAACTAACCCTAAACCTAACACTAACCCTAAGCGTAAACCTAATCATAACCCTAACCCTAACCCTAATCCACAGCTTAAACCTAACACAATCCCTAAAACATAACTCCTAACCTTAACCTTAATCATAACCCTAACACAAAGCGTAACCCTAACCCTAAACCTAATCCTTACCCTAACACTAACCCTTACTCTAACTATAACGCTAAAGCTAACCCTAAGCTTTAATTCTAACCCAAACCCAAATCCTAACCCTAACCCTAACCCTAACCCTAAAGCTAACGCTAACGTCTAACCATAAGCATAACCCTAACTCTATCCATAACCCTAATCCTAACCCTAGCACTAACCCTAACCCATAACCCTATCCCTAACACCTAACCCCTAAACCTAACCCTAACACTAACCCTAACCCTAACACTAAATCTAACGCAAACGCTAACCTTAACCCTAATGCTAATGTAATTGTAACCCTAAACCTAACCAAAACCCTAAGTCAAAACCTAACCATAAGCATAACTCTAACCCTAACTCTAACCCTCACAATAACCCTAACACTAGTGCTAACACTAACCTCTAAACCTAACCGTAACATTAAGGGTAACCCTAACCCTAAAACTAATCACTAACCCTAATCCTAACCCATGTCATATCCCTAACCAATCACTACTCCTACCCCTAACCCTGAAGCTAAGTTTTAACCATAAACCAAACCATAACCATAACCATAACCACTAAGCCTAACACTAACCCTAACACTAACTCTAACCCTAAACCAAAATCTAACCTGTAACCGTAACCCTAACCCTAACCCTAACCTTAAACCAACCCTAAACTCTAACCGTAATCCTAACCTTAAACCTAACCCAAAACCTGAACCTAAGTTTGAACCCTAAACCTAACAATAACCATAAGCTCTAAGCCTAACCCTAACCCTAACCCTAACCCTAATCCTAATCATAACACAAACCCTAACCATAACACAAAGCCTAACCTATACCCTCACACTAACACCTAACCCCTAAACCTAAATTAATCATAACCGTAATACTAAGCGTAAACCTAAACCTAACCCTAACAGTTTTCCTAACCCTAAACCGAACCATAACACTAAACTCTAACCCTGAACCTAATCCTATCACTAAACCTAACATTTACCTAACACTAACCCTAAACTCTAAGCATAACCCTATCCCTAACCCTAAACTTTAACTCTAACCCAAAACCTAACCCTAACTCTAACCCTAACCCTAAGCCTAAACTTAATGCTCATCTCAGACCATAACCATAACCCTAACGCTAGCCTGTAAACCTAACCCTAAATTCTAATTCTAACCATAACCATAACCCTAACCACAACCCTAAACATAACCCTAACCTTAACCCTAAACCTAACCTAACATTAACCCTAACCATAACCCTTACCCTATCCCTAACACCTAACACCTAAACCTAATGCTAAATTTAACCCTAAGCCAAAATTCTAATCCTAACCATAAACCTAATCCTAAACCTATCCCTAACCCTAACCCTAAACCTAACACTAACCGTAAATCCTAACCCTAACCCTAACCTAAATGTAATCCTAACCCTAACCATAACGCTATGCCTAGCCCTATTCCAAACACTAAACCTATCTCTAACCCTAACGCTAACCCTAAACCTAAACCTAAGTTTTAACCCTAACCCTAGCCTTAACCAGAAAAATAACATCTAAGTCTCACCCTAATACTAACCCTAACCATTAACTCTATCAATCACACTAACCCCTAAGATTAAGCCCTAACACTAATCCTAACCCTAACCCTAACCCTAACCCTACCCTAATCCTAACCCTATCACTAACACCTAACCCATAACCCTAAAGCTAAACCTAACCCTAACACCAACACTAAAGCTACCACTAACCCTAACCCTACCCTAAGCCTAAGCTTAACCCTAACTGTAACCCTAAGCCTTACACTAACCCGAAGCCTAGCCGTTACCTTATACCTAACGCTAACCCTAAACCTAAACCTAAATCAAAACCTAAACCTAAACTTAAACCTAAACCTAACCCTGACACTAACCCAAACCCTAAACCTAACACTAACACTAACACTAACAATAACCTCTAAACCTAATCATAACCCTAACCGTAAAGCTAACCCTAAACCTAATGACTAAGCCTAATCGTAACCCTTACCCTATCCCTTACCTAAACGCTAATCCTAACTCAAAACCTAACCTTTAAACCTAAGCCTAACCCTAACCCTAACAATAACCCTAATACTAACCCTAAACCTAAGCTTTAAACCTAACACTAACACAAACCTAACGCTAACTGCTAAACCTAACCCTAACATTAAACTCTAATGCTAACACTAACCCTAAACCTAAAACTATCACTAACATGTAACCCAAGACCTAAACCTAACCCTAACCCTAACCCTAAGCTAAAAGTAACTCTAAACCTAACCGTATCCTAAAGCCTAACCATAATCCTAACACTAACCCTAAGCCTAACCGTAACATCAACACTAACTTTAAATCTAAACCTCGACCTAACACTGTCCCTAACCCTAACCCTAACCATAACCTAACCCTAAAGCTAACCCTAAAGCTAGACATAACACCTAACCCCTAACCCTAACGCTAAACCTAAAGCTAAAACTAACATTAATGTAACCCTAACCCTACACGTAATCCTAAGATTAAATCTAAACCTAATCATAAAATGAACCCTAACCGTAAACCGAAGCCTAACCTTTACACTCCCCCTAACACCTATTGCGTAACCCTAACCATAACACTAACCCTAACCCTAAACCTAACCATTACCCTAACCCTACAACAAACCCTAACTTCTAATCCTAACCCTAAACCTGACCTAATATTAATCTCTTACCCTAACCCTAACCCTAACCCTTAAACTAACCCTAAGACTGACTGTAATACCTACACCTAAACATAACCTTAAACCTAGCATAACCCTAGGCCTAACTCTAACGCTTACCCTAATCCTAAACCTAACCCATACATCTAACCCTAACCCTAACACTAACACTAACACTAACCCTAACCCCTAACACTAACCCAAACCCTAAACCTATCCCTAACCCTAACCCTAAACCTAACTTCTAACTCTAACCCTCACCCTTAACCTCAACCTAACCCTAACCCTAACCATACCACTAACACAAATCCTAACCCTAACCATAAACTCTAACCCTAACCAAAAGCCTAACCATAACCCTAACCCTAACCCGAACACTAACACTAACCCTAACCCATAACACTATCCCTAACACCAAAACCCTAAACCTTACACTAACCCTAACCCTAAACCTAACACTAAATCTAATGCAAACCCTAAACTTAACCCTAACACTAACCCTAACGCTAACCTAATTTTAACCCTAACACAAACCATAACGCTAAGCCTAACCCTAACCCTAACACCTAACACCTAAACCTAACGCTAACTCTAACCCTCAAACTAACACTAAATTTAATGCAATCTCTAACCCTAACCATAACACAAATCTAATTGTAACTGTAACACTAACCACAACGCTAAGCCTAAACCTAACCCTAACCCTAACTCTAAACCTAACCCTAATCCTAACCCTCACACTAACCCTAACCCTAACACTAACATCTAAACCTTACCCTAAACCTAATCTTAACCCTAACCCTGAACCTAAGCTGTAACCCTAAACCTAACACTAAACCTAACCCTAACCATAAACTCTAAGGTTTACACTAACCCTAACACTAACCATAACTGTAACCCTAAACCAAAATCTAACCTCTAACCATAACCCTAACCATAACCATAACCTTAAACACAATTTTAAACTCTAACTGTAAACCTAAATGTAAACCTGAACCCAAGCTTTAAAACAAACCCTAACACTATCACTAACCATAACCACTAAGCCTAACATAACCCTAAACATAACCCTAACTTGAACCCTAAATCAAACGCTAACCTGCAACCATAACCCTAAGCCTAACCCTAAGCCTAACACTAAACCTAACTTCTAAACCTAACACTCACCCTAAACCTAAATCTAAACCTAACACTAACATTAACCCTAAGTCTTAACCCTAACCCTAACACTATCCCTAACCCTAACCCTAAACCTAACACTAACACTAACCCTATCGCTAACAAATAACCCCTAACCCTAACTCTAAAACTAACCCTAAACATAACCCTAACCCTAACTCTAACCCTAAATCTAATCGTAACCCTAACCATAACTGAAACACAAAGCCTAACCCTAACCCACTCCCTAACACCTAACTCCTAACCCTAACCTTAATCATACCCCTAACACTAAGTGTAACCCTAACCCTAACACTAACACACACCCTAAGCCTAAACAGAACTATAACCCTAACATTTAAGCCTAAACCTAAGCCAAACCCTAAACCTAACCTTTACACTAACATTATCGCTAAACTCTAACCGTATCACTAAACCTAACTATAACCTTTAACTCTAATCCAAACCCTAACCCTAACCCTAAACCTAACGCTAACCTTTAACCATAAACGTAACCCTAGCTCTAACCGTAAACCTAACTCTAGCCCTAACACTAACACTAACCCTAAGCCATATCCCTATCCCTAACACCTAACCCCTAAACCTAATGCTAACCTTAACCCTAACCGTAACCCTAAAACTAAATCAAATGCAAACCCTAACCGTAATCCTAACCCTAACACTAACATAATTTTAACCCTAACCCTAAACCTAACCCTAAAACTAAATCAAATGCAAACCCTAACCATAACCCTAACCATAACACTAACATAACTTTAACCCTAACCTTAACCATAACCCTAAGCCTAGCCCTAAACATAACCCTAACCCTAGCCCTAAACCTAACCTATACACTAACCCTAACTCTAACCCTAACACTAACACTAACCACTAAACCTAACCCTTACCCTAACCATAACCCTAAACCTAAAACTAACCACTGACCTAATCCTAACCCTTAGCATATCCCTTACCGAACCATAACCCTAACCCTAAGCCTCAACTGAAGTTTTAACCCTAACTGTAACCCTAACCATAACCATAACCTCTAAGCCTAACACTAACACTAACACTATCACTAACTCTAACACTATACTTTAAGCTAACCTCTAGCCATAACCATAACCCTAATCCTAACCTTAAAACTAACCCTAAATTTTAACCATAACCCTAACCTTAACCCTAACTGTAAACGTGAACTTAAGCTTTAAACCAAACTCTAATCCTAACCGTAACCATAACCATAACCTCTAAGCCTAACCCTAACCTTAACCCTAACCCTAACTCTAACCCTAATACAAACGCTAACCTCAAACTGTAACCCAAACCCTAACAGTAAAACTAACTTCTAACCATAACACTAACCCTAACCCTAAACCTAAACCTAACCGTAACCCTAAACCCTAACCCTAACCCTAAAACTATCCCTAACCAAAACCCTAACACTAAACCGAACCATAAACCTAACACTAACCCTAACCCTATCGCTAACACTTAACCCTAACCCTAGCCCAAACCCTAACTTTAAAATTAACTCTAACCCTAACCCTAACACTAACCATAACCCAAACCTTAACCCTAAAATTAATCGTAACGCTAACCCTAACCATAAACCAAAGCCTTACCCTAACCCACTCCCTAACACCTAACTCCTAACACTAACTTTAACCAAAGGCCTTACATTAAGCATAATCTTAACACTAACCCTAACCCTAAAACAAACCAAAACCCTATACTCTAACCCAAAACCTAACCCTAACAGTAAACTTAACCATTACCCTAAAACTAACCCTAAACTCTAACCGTAACGCTAATATTAACCGAAACCTTTAACTCTAACCCAAACGATAACTCTAACCCTAACCCTAACCCTAAACCTAACTCTAACCTCTAACCATAACTATAACTTTAACTCTAACTATAATGTGAACCGTAAACCTGAATTTAAGCTTTAACCCTAACCCTAAAATTAACCCTAACCATAACCATAACCTCTAAGCCTAACCCTCACACTAACCCTAAATCTAAACCTAAACCAAATGCTAACCTCTAAACATAACCCTAACCCTCACCCTACCCTTAACACTTACACTAAACAAACTTATAAAACGAACACAAACAATAACCCTAAACCTAAAAAAAACCCTAAACCTAACCCTAAACACTAACCCTAACCCTAACACTATCCTTAACCCTAACCCTAACCCTAAACCAAAGCATAAACCTAACACAAACCCTAACCCTATCACTAACACCTAACCCCCTAACAAAGGAAACCCTAAATGTAACCTTAATCATAACCTCTAAGCCTAACACTAATCATAACACTAACCCTAACTGTAACCCTAAACCAAAAGGTAACCTATAAACAAAACCCTAACACTTACCATAACATTAAACCTAATCCTAAACTCTAACCGTAACCATAACCGTAGCCCTAAGCGTAAACCTCAAACTAAGTTTAACCCTAACCCTAACACTAACCCTAAACCTAAACATAACCTCTAAGCCATAAACCTAAACCTAAACCTAACATTAACTCTAACCCTACAACAAAAGATAACATCTAACCATAACCCTAACCCTAACCCTAATAATAAACTTATCTTCTAACCCTAACACTAACACTGACCCTAAACATAAACATAAACCTAACGCTAATCCTAAACCTAAACCCTAACCATAACCCTAGCACTATCACTAACTCTAAGCCTAACCCTAAATTGAACACTAATCCTAACATTAACCCTAAACATATCGCTAACACCTAACCCCTAACCATAAACCTAACCCTAACTCTAAAACTAACCCTAAAACTAACCCTAATCCTAACCCTAACAATAACCCTTACCATAACACTAACCCTAAAACTAATCGTAACCATAACCCTAAGCGAAAGCAAAAGCCTAAACCTAACCCTTTCCCTACCAACTAACTCCTAACCCTAACCTTAATAATAACTCTAACACTAAGTGTAACCCTAATCCTAACCCTAACACTAACCCTAACACGAAACTGAACTATAACCCTAAAATTTAACCGGAAAAATAACCCTAACTCTAACACTAACCATAACCTCTAAGCCTAACCCTACCACTAACACTAATTCTAAACCTAAACCAAACGCTAACCTCTAAACATAACCCTTTCCCTAACTCTAACACTAACAATAAACATAACATTTTACAATAACAGTAACCTTAAACCTAAACCTAAACCTAAAACTAACCCTAACCCTAACCCTAACCCTAACCCTAAACCCTAACTCTAACCCTAACACTAACACTATCCCTAACCCTAACCCTAACCCTAAACTGAAACATAACCCTAACATTAAGCCTATCGCTAACACCTAACACCTAACACTAACCCTAATCCTAACTCTAAAACTAACCCTAAACCTAACCCTAACCCTAAACCTAATCGTAACCCTAACCATAACCCTAACCCACAGCCTAAACCTAAGCCAATCCCTAAAACATAACTCCTAACTCTAACATTAATCATAACCCTAACACAAAGCGTAACCATAACCCTAAACCTAATCCTTACCCTAACAGTAACCCTTACTCTAACTGTAATGCTAAAGCTAACAGTAACCTTTAATTGTAACCCAAACCCTAACCCTAACCCTAATCCTAAATCTAACGATAACCTCTGACCATAACCGTAACCCTAACTCTAAGCGTAACCCTAACCCTAAACCTAACCCATAACCCTATTCCTAACACCTAACCCCTAAACTGAACCCTAATCCTAACCCTAACCCTAACACTAAATTTAATGCAAAACCTGACCCTAACCCTAAAGCTAACCTAATTGTAACCCTAACCCTAACCATAACCATAACCATAAGACTAAACATAACCATAACCCTAACTCTAACACTAAGGCTAAACCTAACCCTCACACTAACCATAACCCTAACCCTAACCCTAACCCTAACCCTAACCCTAACCCTAAATCTAACGTAATCCCTAACCCTAACCCAAACCATAACCTAATGGTAAACCTAACCCTAAACATAATCCTATGCCTAACTCTAACCATAACCCTAACTCTAACCCTAACACTAACCCTCACACTAATCCTTAACCTAACCCTAACCCTAACCCTAAACCTAACCCTAACCCCAAAGGCAACCCTAACCCTAAAGCTAACCACTAAACCTAATCCTAACCTTTAGTATATCCCTAACCGAACTCTACTCCTAACCCTAATCCTGAACCTAAGCTTTAACCCTAACCCTAAGCTTTAACTCTAACCATAACGATAAATTCTAAGCCTAAAAAACTAACATTAACACTAACCCTAACTCTAACACTAAACCAAAACCTAACTTCTAACCCTAAACCTAACCTTAAACCTGAACCTAAACTCTAACCGTAACCCTCACTTTAACCCTAACCATAAACTTGAACATAAGCTTTAACCCTAACCATAACCATAACCTCTTAGAAAAACTCTAACTCCAACCCTTACTCTAACCCTAAAGCATACGTTAACCTCTAAACATTATCCTAACCCTAACCCTAACACTAAACCTAAATTCTAACCCTAACACTAACACTAATTCTAAACCTAAACCTAAAACTAAAACTAACACTATCCCTAACACTAACCCTAACCCTAAATCGAACCATAAACCTAACCCTAAACATAACCCTATTGCTAACACCTAACACCTAACCCTAACCATAAGCCTAACTCTAAAACTAACCCTAAACCTAAACCTAACCCTAACCCTAAGCCTAACACTAACTCTAAACCTAATCATAACCCAACACTAACCATGACCCACTTCCTAACACCTAACTCCTAACCCTAAACTTAACCATAACCCTAAAACTAAGCGTAACCCTACCCTAACCGTAACACTAACCCTAACTCTAAACCAAACCATAACCCTATACTCTAACCCTAGCCCTAACCCTAACCCTAAAGCTAACGCTAAACTCTATCAATAACCGTAAACCTAAGCCTAACCTGTAAACCTAACCCTAACACTAACTCTAAATTTTAATCCTAAACCTAACCATAACCCTAACCATAACACTAAAACTAACCCTAACCATAACCTAACCCTAAACCTAACCATAACCTTAACCCTCTCCCTAACACATAAGCCCTAACCATAACCTTAATCATAACCCTAAAAACTAAGCGTAAACATATCCCTAATCCTAACAATAACGCTAACCCTAAACCGAACCATAACCCTAAAATCTAACCCTAAACCTAACCGTAACTCTAAATCTAACACTTACCCTAATACCAATGCAAAACTCTATCCATAACCCTAATCCTAACCCTAACCTTAAACTCTAACCCAAACCCTAACGCTAACACTAACCATAAACCTAAACCTAACACTAACCTCTAACCATAGCCGTAACCCTAACCCTAACCCATAAAACTAACCCTAACACTAACCCTAACCCTAAACCTAACCCTAAACCGTACCCTAAACTCTAACTGTAACACTAACCCTAACCCTAACTCTAACCCTAACACTAACCCTAACCCTAAACTTAAACCTAAACTTTACCCTAACCCTAAACCCTAATGCTAACCCTAACACTATCGCTAACCTTAACCCTAACCTAAACCAAACCTTAACCCTAACCCTAACACTAACCCTAACCCTATCAATAAAACCTAAGCCCTAACCCTATGCCTAACCCTGTCTAAAACTAACCCTAAACCTAACCCTAACTCTAACACTTACCCTAACCCTAATCTTAAACCTAATCATAACACTAACCCTAAACAAAACCCAAAGCCTAACCCACTCCCTAACACCTAACCACTAACCCTAAACTTAATCATAACCCTAACACAAAGCGTAACCATAACTCTAACCCTAACACTGACCCTAACCCTAACCCTAACCCTAAACTCTAACCATAACACTAACTCTAACCTTTAACTCTAACTCAAACCCTAACCCTAACCCGAACCTAACGCTAACATCTAACCATAAACGTAACTGTAACCCTAACCCTAAACCGTAAACCTAACCCTAACCCTAAATTCTTATCCTAATGTGACCCTAGCCCTAACACGAAACCGAACCTAATTGTAACCCTAACCCTAACCATAACCATAAGCATAAACCTAAACCTAACCCTAACTCTAACCTTAACCCTAACACTAACACTAACTCTAAGACTACTCCTAACAGTAACACTAAACTCTAAACCTAACCCTAGCACTGACTGTAATCCTAAGACTAAACCTAACCACTAACCCTAATTCTAACTCTTACCCTATCCCTAACCCTAACCCTAAACCAAACCTAACCTTGAACCTAAGCTTTAACCCTAACCCTAACACTAACCATAACCCTAAACCGAAACCTAAACCTAACACTAAACCTATCGCTAACACCTAACCCCTAACCCTAACCCTAACACTAACTCTAACTCTAACCCTAAATCTAACCATAACCCTAACCCTAAACCCAATCGTAAACCTAACCCTAACCGTAACCCAAAACCTAAAGCTAAACCTTTCCTTAACACCTAATTCCTAACCCTAACCTTAATCATAACCCTAACACTAAGCGTAACCCTAACTCTAACCCTAACACTAACCCTAACCCTAAACTGAATCATAACCCTAAACTTTATCCCTAAAACTAATACTAACCCTAAACCTAACACTTACCCTAACACTAACGCTAAACTCTAACCGTAACCCTAACACTAACCATAAACTTTAACTCTACCTGAATCCCTAATCCTAAACCTAACACTAAACCGAACCCTACCCCTAACCCTAACCGTAATCCATACCTCTAACCCTAACCCTAACCCAAACCCTACGCTAACACCAACCCTAACCACTAACACTAACCCTAACACTAAACCTATCCCTAAACCTAACCCTAAACCTAATATTAAAACTAACTTCTAACCCTAACCCTAACCATAAACCTTGACCTAACCCTAACACTAAACATAACCCTAACACTAACCATAACCATAATCCAAAGCCTAACCGTGACCCTAAACCTAAGTCTAACCCGAATTCTATTCTTAACCCTAACACTAACCCTAAACCTAAACATTACTCTAAACCTAACCCAAACCCTACACTAACATTAATCCTAAACATAAGCCTAACAATAACTTCTAAACCTAACCCTAACCCTAACCGTGATGTTAAACCTAAACTTAAGCTTTAACACTAACCCTAACACTAACCCTAACCATAACCTCTAAGCCTAAATATAACACTAAGACAAACCCTAAACTTTACACCTAAACCTAACCGTAACACTAACAATAACCCTAAACCTAACCCTAACCCTAAACTCTAACCCTAACACTAAGACTAACCCTAATGCTAGCCATAACCTAACACTAAACCTAACATTAATCCCTACCCTAACCCTACCCGTTAAACTAACACTAAAACTGAACATAATATGTAACCCCAACCCTAACCCGAAAACTACCAAAAGACTAAACCTAACCCTAACCCTAACCCTAAATCATACCTCTAACACTAACCCTAAACCTAACCCGAAACCTAAACCTAACCCTAAACCTAACCCTAACCCTAAACCATACCTCTAACACTTACCCTAAACCTAACCCAAATCCTAACCCTAACCTTAAACCTAACCCTAACACTAACCCTAACCCTAACCCTAACCCATACCTCTAACCCTAAACCTAACACTAACACTAACATTAATTCTAAACCTAACTCTAAAACTAACACTAACCTCTAACACTAGCCCTAAACCTAACACTAACACTAAAACAAAATTCTAACCCTAACCTTAATCCTAACTTTTAACTCTAACAATTACACTATCCCTAAACCTAACCTTAAACCTAAACCTAACCCTAAACCTAACCATAACACTAACCCTAACCCATACCTCTAACACTAACCCTAAACATAATCCTAAATCTAATGCTAACACTAAACCTAACCCTAAACCTAACCCTAACCCTAACCCTAACCCTAACTATAACCCTAACCCTACCCAAACTGCTAAGCCTAAACCTAACCCTAACCTTAATCCTAAACCTAACTCTAAACCTAACACTAAGCTCTAACCTAACACTAAACCAAAGACTATCACTAAACCAATCTTCTAACCCTAACCATAATCCTAACTTTTAACTCTAACCCAGCACTATCCCTAAACCTAATACTAACACTAACATTATCCCTAACACCTAAACCCTAACCCTAACTCTAAACCTACCCCTCAAACTAACTCTAACCCTAAACCTAAAACTAATCGTAACCCTAACCCTAACCATAACACAAAGCCTAACCCTAAGACTCTTCCTAAAATCTATCCTCTAAACCTCACCCAAATCATAACCCTAACCCTAATCCTATCCCTAACCCTAACCCTAAACCTAACATAACCATAACCCTAAACTCTAAAAATAAACCTAACCTAACCCTAAACCTAACACTAACCCTAAACACTAACACCATTCCTAACCCTAACCCTAATCATAAACCTAACCCTAACACTAACCCTATCACTAACACCTAACCCCTAACACTAATGCTAAACCTAACCCTAAAATTAAGCCTAAAACCAACCCTAACACTAACACTAACCCTAAACCTTACCCTAAAGCTAATCGTAACCCTAACACTAAGTGTAATCTGAAGCCTAACTTTAAGCCTCTCCCTAACTTCTAACCCCTAACCTTAACCCTAAAACTAACCCTGAACCTAACTGTAATCATAAGCATAATCCTACAGTTAACACTAACTTCTAATTCCAACGCTAACCCTAAATCTAACCATAACCCTAACCCTAAACCTAACATTAATCCCTTACCCTAACTCTAACTCTACCCCTTAAACTAACCCAAAGCCTGACTGGAATACTTAACCCTAACCCTAACCCTAACCCTAACCATGTCGCTAAAACCTAACCACCAACTCTCACCCTAACTCTAGCTCTAAATCTAACCCTAACCCTAAATCTAACCTTAACCCTAACCATAAGCCTAAGCCTAAAACTAATCTTAACCCTAAAGATAACTGTAACCGGAATCCTAACCCTAAGCATTTCCCTAACAACTAACCCCTAGTGCTAATCCTAAACCTAGACCTAACCCTAACCCTAACACTAACCCTAAACTTAACAGTATCCCTAACCCTAAACCTCAACCTAACCCTAAACCTAACAATAACCCTAAACCTATCCCTAACCCTAAACACTAACCCTAACCCTAAACATAACCCTATCCCTAACCCTAACCATAAACCTAACACTATCCTTAACCCTAAACCTAACACTAACACTGAACCTAACCTTAACCCTAACACTAACTCTATTCATAAAACCTAACACCTAACCCTAACACTAACTCTATTCATAAAACCTAACCCCTAACCCTAAAGCTAATCATAGCACAAAACCTATCCATAATCCGAAGCCTAACGAAAACCATCTCCCTAACACTTAAAGCTTAACCCTAGCCCTAAACTTAACCCTAACCCTAACCATAACCATAACCTTAACCCTAAACTTAACCCTAAACTTAAATTCTAATCATACCCTAACCATAACACTAACCCAAGTCCTAACCTAAAGCTAAACTCTAACACAACCTTAACCCTAACACTAAATGCAACCTTATCCCTAACACCTAACCCTTAAACCTAACAGTAACCCTAACCCTATAACTAACCATAAATCTAACACAAACACTAACCCTAACACTAACCCTAACATAATTGTAACTCTAAACCTAACAGCAACCTGAAGCCTAACACGTAAACCTATCCCTAACAACTAACCCCTAAACCTAACCCTAAACCTAATCCACACCCTAACCCTAACCCTAACCGTAACCCTAACACTAACCAAATCGTAACCGTAACCCAAACCATAACCAGAAGCATAAGAGTAACCATATCCCTAACCCTAACCCTAACTCTAAACCTGACCCTAAACCTAACCCTAAACCTAAGCTTTAACACTAAGCCTAACCCTGACAATAACCTCTAAGCCTAACCCAACCCTAACTCTAAACCTAGCCCAAAGCCTAACACTAACCCTCTTCCAAAAACCTAACCTCTAATCCTCACGATAATCATAACACTAACCCTAAACCTAATCCTTACCCTAACACTAACGCTAACCCTAACATAATCATAACCCTAAACTCTAATCCTAAACCTAACCCTAACCCTAACCTTAACCCTAACACTAACCCTAAACCCTAACTCTAAACCTAACACTATCCCTAACCCTAACCCTAACCGTAAAGTTAACCCTAACCCTAACCCTATCACTAACACGAAACCCCTAACCCTAACACTAAAACTAACCCTGAAACTAACACTAAAACAAACCCTAACACTAACTCTAACCCTAAACCTTAGCCTAAAGCTAAGTGTAACCCAAACCTTAACCATAATCTGAACCTAACCTTAAAACTCTCCCTAACACCTAACCCCTAACCCTAACCTTAACACTAACACTAACCCTAACCATAATCCTAACCCTACCACTAACACTAATTTCTAATCCTAACCCTAACCCTAAACCTAACCATAACCCTAACCCTAAACCTAACATTAATCCCTTACCCTAACCCTTAAACTAACAAGAAGATTGACTGTAATACCTAACCCTAACGCTAACACTAACCCTGTTGCTAACACCTAACCCCTAACCCTAACCCTAACCCTAACTCTAAATCTAACCCTAAACCTTAACCTAACCCTACCCCTTACCATAGCCCTAAGCATAAACCTAATCGTAACACAAAACCTAACCGTAACCGGAAGCCTAAACCTAACCCTCTCTCTAACACCTAACAACTAAATCTAACTATAAACCTAGCCCTAGCCCTAATCTTAAATGTAACACTAACACTAACCCTAACCCTAAACCAAACATAAATTGTAATCCTAACCCTAACCATAACCCTAAACTTAACCCTAAACCTAATCATAAACCTTAACTCTAACCCTAAACCTAACCCTAACACTAACACTATCCCTAACCCTAAACCTTACCTAAACCTAAACCTAACCTTAACCCCAACCCTAATGCTAACACTAAGTCTATCCCTAATACCTAACCCCTAACCCTAACCCTAACCCTAATCCGAAGCCTAACCATAACCCTCTTCCTAACACTTAACACCTAAACCTAAACTTAAACCTAACCCTAACCCCAACAGTAACCGTAACACTAACCCAAAAGCTAATTCTAACCTAAATTCTAATCCTAACCCTAAAAATAACCCTAACTCTAATCATAACCCTAACCCTAAATTTTAAACCTAAACCTAACCCTAATCCTAATACTAACCCTAAACTTAATCCTAATCCTAAACTCTAAACGCAACACTAACACTAACCCTAACCCTAACCCTAGCCATAAACCTAACATTAAATCTAACATTAATACTTAACCCTAACCCTAACCCTATCACTTAAAAAACCCTAACACAGACCGTAATACCTAACCCAGACCCTAACCCTTAACCTACCATAACAATATCCCTAACCCTAACCCTACCTCTAAACCTAACCCTAACCCTTACTTCTAACCCTACCCTAACACTGACCCTAACCACAACCCTAACCTTAACAATAACCTCTAACACGAACCCGAATGCTAAACCTACCATAACCCTAAACTAACACTAATTCTAACCCTAACCCATACCTCTAACACTAACCCTAACCCTAACCTTAATGCTAACCCTGTCGCTAACACCTAACCCCTAACCCTAACCCTTTCCCTACATCTAAATCTAACCCTAACCCTAAACCTAACCCTAACCATAACCATAACTCTAAGCCTAAACCTAATCACAACCCAAAACCTAACTGTAACCAGAGCCTAACTCTAACCCTCTCCCTAACACCTAACCCCTAACTCTAACCCTAAAACTAGCCCTAAACCTAACCTTTAATGTAACACTAAAACAAACCCTACACCTACCAAATATTGTAATCCTAAACCAAACCATAACCATAACTTTAAAACTAAACCTAACCCTAAAATTAAACTCTAACCCTAAACCTAAACCTAACCCTAACCCTAACTCTAACCCTAACCCTAACACTATACCTAACCCTAAAACTAAACTCTAACTCTAAACCAAAACCTAACCCTAACCCTAACCCTAACTCTAACCCTAAACCTAACACTATACCTAACCCTAAAACTAAGCCAAAACCTAACACTATTCCTAACCCTAAACCTTACCTTAAACCTAACCCTAACTCTAACCCTAACCCTATCTGTAACCCTAACGCTAACTCCATCCCTAATACCTAAACCCTAACCCTAACACTAACCCTAACCCGAAGCCTAACCATAACCCACTTCATAACAATTAACACCTAACCCTAACACTAAACCTAAACCTAACCGTAACCGTAACGCTAACTCTAAACCTAACTCTAACCATAACACTAACCCTAAAACTAACCCTAATCCTAAACTCTAACCCTAACCCTAACACTAAACCTAACCCTAACCATAAACGAAACCCTAAACCAAATATTAATCCCTAACCTAACGCTAACCCTAAACTTACTAACCCTAAAACTGTCCGTAATAGCTAACCCAAACTCTAACCCTAAACCTACCATAACACTATCCCTAAACCTAACTCTACACCTAAACCTAACCCTAACCCTTACTTCTAACCCTATCCTAACCTTAACCCTAACCACAAACCTAACCTGAAACCTAACCTCTAACACTAATCCTAACCCTAAAGCTACCATAACCTAAACCTAACCCTAACTCTAACCCATACCTCTAATGCTAACACTAACCCTATACCTAACTCTAAACCTAACCATAACCCTAACCCTAACCCTAACCCAAACCTTAACGCTAAACTTAAGTCTAAACCTAACACTAACTTCTAACCCTCACAATAACCCTAACACTAACCCTAACAATAACACTAAGCCAAACTTCTAACCCTAACCTTAATCCTAACCTTTAACTCTAACCCTAAACATAACCCTCAACCTAACCATAAACCTAACCCTAACCCTAAACTTAATCCTAACCCTAACCTAACCCTAAATTCTAATCCTAACACTAAACCCTAACCCTAAAACTAGCCCTAACACAAACCCTAACCCTAAACCTAAACCTAACCCTAAACCTAATTCTAACCCTAACCCTAACACTAACCCTAACCCTAACCCTAACTTGAACACTCACCTCTAAACCCTAACTGTAATCCTAACCTAAACTTAACCACAAACCCTAATCCTAATCCTAACACTATCCCTAACTCTAAGCCTAAACGTAAACCTAACACTAAGACTAACACTATCCCTAACACCTAATCACTAACACTAACTCTAAGACAAAGCCTTAATCTAACCTTAACCCTAACTATAAACCTAATAGTAGCCCTAACACTAACCCTAAACCAAAGCCTAACCCTAACCATCTTCCTAACACCTAACCTCTAATCCTCACCCTAATCATAACCCTAAACCTAACACTAACACTAACCCTAACCCTAACTCTAACCTAACCATAACCCTAAACTCTAATCCTAAACCTAACACTAAACCTAACATTAACCCTAACACTAACCTTAAACCCTAACTCTAAACCTCTCTATCCCTAACCCTAACCCTAACTGTAAAGCTAACCCTAACCCTAACCCTATCCCTAACACCTAACCACTAAACCTAACACTAAACCTAACCCTAAAATTAACCCTAAAACTAACCCTAACACTATCCCTAACCTTAAGCCTTACCCTAAAGCTAATCATGACTCTAAACCTAACCGTAATCTGAAGACTAACCTTAAACCTCTCCCTAACCCATAACCCGAGCCCTAAAACCAACCCTAACCCTAACCATAACCATAATCCTAACTCTACCACTAACCCTAACTTTTAATCCTAACCCTAACACTAAACCTAAACATAACCTTAAACCTAAACCTAACATTAATCCCTTACCATAATCCTAACTCTACCCCTTAAACTACCCCGAAGCCTGACTGTAATACCTAACCCTAACCCTAACTCTGTCACTAACACCTAACCACTAACCCTAACCCTAACCCTACCTCTCAATCTAACCTTAACCCTAAACCTAATCATAAACCTAACCCTAACCATAAGCCTAAACCTAATCGTAACACAAAACCTAACCATAACCAGGAGCCTAACCGTAGCCCTCTCCCTAACACCTAACCTCTAACTCTAACCCAAATCCTAGCCCTAACCTTAAAAGTAACCTTAACCCTACACCAACCATAAACTGTAATCCTAAATCTAACCCTAACCTTAACCCTAAACCTAACACTAAACTTAAACCCTAAACCTAAACCTAAACCTAACCCTAACCCTAACACTAACACTAACCTTAACCCTAACACTAACACTATCCCTAACCCTAAAATTTACCCTAAACCTAACCCTAGCTCTAACCTTAACCGTAACTCTAACTCTAGCCCTAATACCTAACCCCTAACCCTATCCGTAACACTAAACCGAAGCCTAACAATAACCCTCTTCCTAACACTTAACACCTAAACCTAACCCTAAACCTAAGCCTAACCCTAAACAGAGATCTAACCCTAAAAGCTAATCCTAAGCCTAAAAATAACCCTAACCCTAAACGTAACCTAATCCTAAAATTTAACCCTAAATTTAACCCTAACCCTAACACTAACCCTAAACCTAATGCTAATATTAAACTTTAACCCTAACCTTAACACTAACCCTAACCCTAACCCTAACAATAAACCTAACACTAAACCAATCATTAATCCCTAACCCTAACCCGAACCCTAACCCTTAAACCAACCCTAACACTGAACGTAATACCTAACGTGAAATCTAACACTAAACGTACCATAACAGTATCCGTAGACCTAACCCTACCCCTAAACCTAACCCTAAAGCTTGATTCTCACCCTACCCTAACCCTGACCCTAACCACAACCGTAACCTTAAACCCAACTTCTAACACTAACCCTTACCCTAAAACTATCCCTAACACTAAAACTAAACCTAAATTCTAACCCTAAAACTAACCCTAACCCTAAACCTCAATCTAACACTAACGTTAACCATAACCCTAACAGTAACCTAAAGCCTATCTGTAACACTATCCCTAAACCTAAACATAACCCTAATCCTAACCCTAACTCTAACCCCAATGCTAACAATAACCCTGACCCTAAACACTAACCCTAACCCTAACCGAAATGCTAAGCCTAAACCTAGGCCTAACCTAAACCCGAACTGTAACCCTAACTCTAACATTAACCCTAACCCTAAATTCTAATCCTAAATCTAAACTTAACCCTAACCCTAAACCTAAACCTAACCCTAAACTCTAACCCTAAACCAAACACTAACCCTAACACTAACCCTACACCTAACCCTAACCCTAAAATCTAACCTTAACACTAACAAGAACTCTAACTTAACCCTAACAATAAACCTAATGCTAACGCTAACAATCATCCCTAACCCTAACAATAACCCTACCCATTAATCTAACACTAACACTGACCGTAATACGTAACCCTAACCCTAACCCTAAACCTACCATAATACTAATCCTAACCCTAACCCTTCCCCTAAACCTAACCCTAACACATACCTCTAACCCTAATGCTAAACCTAAACCTAACCCTAAACCTGACCCTAAACATAACCCTAATACTAAATATTACCCTAACCCTAACCCTAACCCTAACCCTAAACCTAGCACTAACCTCTAACCCTATCCCTAAACTTAACCCTAACCCTAAACCTCAACCTAACCCTAAACCTGCTGATAAAGGTAAACGTAACCCTAATGCTAACTCTAAACATGACACTAACCCTAACACTAACCCTAAACCTAACCCTAAACCTCAACTTAACCCTAACCCTAATCATAACATTAACCCTAACAATAACACTAACCCTAAACCATAAACATAACCCTAAAGCTAAGCATAAGCCTAACACTAAACCTAACCCTTACCCTAAACTCTACCCCTAAACTTAACCCTAAACCTAACCGTAACTGTAACCTTAACCCTAAACCTAACTCTAACCCTAAATTCTAATCCTAACCTAAAATTAACCCTAATCATAAATGTAACTCTCACATTAAAATTTAACCCTAACCCTAACCCTAACGCTAACCTCTAACTCTAACCCCTTACCCTAAACCAAACTCTAACCGTAACCATACTCTAACCCTAACACTAACCCTAACCCTAACACTAAGCCTAACCCTAACTGTAACCATAACCCTAACCCTACCCCTAACAATAACTTCTTTCCTAACACTAACCCTAATCCTAAATCTAACACTAAACCTAAACTCTAAACCTAAACATAACCCAAACAGTAACACTAACCCTAAACCTAAGCATAACCCTAAGCCTAAACCTAACCCTAACCCTAAACCTAATCATAACCCTAACACAAACCGTAACCTAAGCCGAACCCTAACACTCTCACTAACACCTAACCCCTAACAATAATCCTAACCCTAAACCTAATGCTAACCATAACCATAGCCCTAACCCTAACCCGAAATTCTAATACTAACACTAATCCTAAAGCTAAACTTAACACTAACCCTAACACTCACCCTAACTATAACCCTAACACTAACTTTAGGTCTAGTCCTAACCCTAACTCTAACACTAACCTTATTCCTAACCGTAACCTTAACGTCTAACCCTAACACTATCAATAACACTAACCTAAATCTAACACTAAACCTAACTTCTAAACATAACACTAACCCTAACCCTAAACCACAAAATAACCCTAACCCTAAGCATAAACCTAACACTATACGTAACCCTAAACCTAACCATAAACCTAACACTAACACTAACCCTAAAAGTAAACCTAACCCTAAACCTATCTCTAACACCTAACCCCTAACCCTAACCCTAAACCTAAAACTAACCATAAACTTAACACTAACACTAACCCTAACCATAACCATAACCCTAATTGTAACCCTAACACTAACCATAACCCGAAGCCTAACCCTAACCCTCGTCCTAACACCTAACACCTAACCCTAACAGTACACATAACCCTAACCCTACCCTAACCCTCACTTCTAATCCAAACCATAACCCTAAGCCTAACCCTAAACCAAAACCTAACACTCAACTCTAATCCTAAACCTAACTCTAACCCTAACACTAACCCTAAAACTAACTTTAACCCTGACCGTAATACCTAACCCTAACCCTAACCCTAACACTACCATAAGCCTAAGCCTAATGCTAAGTCTAACCCTAAATCTAACCCTAAATTCTCACCCTAAACCTAACCCTAACAATAACACTAACACTAACCCTAACCTTAACAACTCTAACACTAACCCTAACCCTAACCCGAAACCTAACCCTAACACTAAGCCTCACCATAACTCTAACACAAAACCTAACATTAATCTGTAACCCTAACCCTAACACTAAAACTAACACTAACACTGACCGTAATATCTAACCCTAACCCTAACCCTATTCCTAATACTAACATAAGAGTAACCCATACCTCTAACACTAAACCTAACACTAACTCAAACTCTAAACCTAACCCTAACACTAAACCTAACACTAACCCTTAACCCTAACCCTAACCTTAACCCTAACACTAACACTAAACCTAACTTCTAACCCTAACCCTAAACCTAAACCTAAACCTAAACCTAACACTAACCCTTAACCTAACACTAACCCAACCCTAACCTAAAACCTAAACTTAACCTTAACCCTAAAAGTAACTGTAAACCTAACACTGGCCCTAAAACTTATGATAAACAGTACCCCCAAACTTCACACTAACCATAACCCTAACCCTAAACCTATCCGTAAACATAAGCCTAAACCTAATCATAACCCTAAACCTAACCGTAACTCAAAGCCTATCCCCAACACTTTCTCTAACAACTAACCCGTAACACTAGCCCTAACCTAGCCCTAACCCTAACCATAACCCTAACACTAAACCTAACCGTCATCCTAAATTCTCATCATAAACCTAACAATAACCCTAACCCTAACCCGAACACTATCCCTAACCCTAACCCTAAACCTAAACCTAACACTGTCCCTACCCCTAAAACTAACCCTAACAATAAACCTAACCCTAAACCTTGTGCTAACTCTATCCCTAACACCTAACCCCTAACTCTAAACCTAAACGTAAAACAAACACTAACCCTAACCCTAACCCTTACCCTAAATCTAACCTTAAACCTAAACCTAACCCTAACCCAAAATTCAAATCCAAACCTTACCCTAATCCTAATGTTAAACCTAACCCTAAACCTAAACTCTAACCCTTAAACTAACCCTAAATATAACCCTAAACCTAAACCTAACCCTAACCCTAACACTAGCACTAACACTAACCCTTACCCTAAACTCTAACTCTAACCCGAAACATAACCCTAAACGTAAACCTAACACTCACCATAACCCTAATCCAAAACGTAACCTTAATCCGTGACCCTAACCTTACCCTAACCCTAAAACTGACCTTAACACTGACCATAATACCAAACCCTAACTCTAACCCTAATCCTAACACTAACCTGAAACCTAACCCTAACACTAAGCCTCACCATAATCCTAACCCAAAACCTAACCTTAATCTCTAACCCTAACCCTAACACTAAAACTAACCCTAATCCTGACCGTAATACCTAACCCTAATCCTAATACTAACATAAGAGTAACCCATACCTCTAACTCTAAACGTAATGCTAACTCAAACACTAAACCTAATCCTAACCCTAAGCATAACAATAACCCGAAGCCTAACACTACCCCTATTCCTACCACCTGACCCCTAAACCTAACCCTAAACCAAACACGAATCCTAATCCAAACCCTAACCCTAACCCAAACCGTAAACCTAACCCTAACCCTAACACTAACCTAATCTTAACAGTAAACATAATGGTAATACAAAGCCTAAGCTTAACCCTATCCCTAACAATAATCCTAAACCTAACACTCAACCTAACCTGAAACCTAAGCTTTAACCCTAACGTTAACCATAATGCTAACCATTACCTCAAAGCCTAACCCTAAACCTAACCCTAAAACTAAACCTAACCCTAACACTAAACCTAACCCTAACCCTAACCTTAATACTATCCCTAACACTAACCCTAACTGTAAACCTAACCCTAACCCTAACCCTAACACTATCACTAACACCTAAACCCTAACCCTAACTGTAAACCTAACCCTAAAACTAACCTTAAACCTAACCCTAACCATAAACCTAATCGTAACCTAACACAAACCATAACACGAAGCCTAACCCTAACCCTTTCCTTAACACCTAACCCCTAACCCTAACCCTAACTCTAACACTAACGCTAACCCTAACCCTAACCCTAGCACTAACACTAACACTAACACTAACACTAACACTAACACTAACACCACACCTTATTTTTAACCCTCACCATAACCCTGAACTTAAAAATAACATCTAAGCCTAACCCTAATCCTAACCCTAAAGCCAAACTCTAACCCTAAACCTAACGCCAACCTCTAAAAATAACCCTAATAATAAACTTAACCCTAACGTCTAACTGTAAGACTAATCATAACCCTAACATTAATGCTAACCCTAACATCTAACACTAACCCAAACCCTAACTCTAACTGCAACCTAACCCTAACCCTAACACTAAAACAACTTCTAACTCTAACAGTAATCCTAACCCTAAACTTAAACCTACCCCTAACACTAACCCTAACCCTAAACCTAAGTTTTAATCCTAACTCTAGCCATAACCTTAAGCATATCGTCTAACCCAAATCCCTAACCCTAACCATAAACCCAAACTCTAGCCATAAACTTAATGCTACTCTCTAACCATAACCCTAACCCTACCCCTAACACTAACTTCTTTTCCTAACACTAACCCTAATACTAAACCTAACAATAAACCTAAACTATAACCCTAAACCTAATCCTAACCCTAACCCTAAACCTAAACCTAACCATAATCCTAAGCCTAAACCAAACTTAAACCTAATCGTAACCCTATAAGAAACCGTAACTGGAAGCCTAACCCTAACAGGCTCCCTAATACCTAACCCCTAACCCTAAGCCTAACACTAACCCTAACCCTAACCCTAACTCTAGCCCTAACTCTAACCCTAAACCTAAGTTTTTAACCTAACCCTAGCCCAAACATTAAGCATAACCTCTAACCCAAATCCCTAACCCTAACTGTAAACCCAAACTCTAACCATAAACCTAGCGCTATCCTCTAACCATAACCCTAACCCTAACCTTAACCCTATCTCTAACACTAACCCTAACTCTAAATTCTAACTGTAACACTAATCCTAACCCTAACCTTAAGCCTAACCATAACCCAAACCCTAACATCAAACAATAACCTTAACCCTGAACAAAACCGTAACACTAAAACTAAGCCTAACCCTAAACCTAATATTAACCCTAACGCTAACCATAACCTGGAGTCTAATTTTTACCGTCTGCCTAACACCTAACCCCTCACCCTAACACTAACACTAACCCTATCCCTACAAGTAACCATAAACCTAACCCTACCCCTAACCCTGACTTATAATCTTAAACCTAACCCTAACCATAATCATATCCATAGCCATAATGATAACCATTTCTGTAAACCTAACATTAACCCCAAACCCTAAACCTAACCCCAACTCTAACCCTTAAACTAACCCTAAACCTGACTGTATTACCTAACCCTATCCCTAACCCTAACCATAGCATAACCCTAACCCTAACCATAACCATAACCATAACCATAACGCTAACCCATACCTCTAACCCTAACCCTAACACTAACCCTAAAACTAACCCTAATCCTAACCTTAACCCTAAGCCAAAACCTAAGTTTAACACTAACACTAACACTAACCATTAACTCTAAGCCTAACACTAATCTTAACCCTAACATTAAACTCTAACACTAAATCTATCGCTAACCTCTAAACATAACCCTAACACTATTCCTAACTCTAACCCTAACCCTAATACTAAAGCCTAGCCCTAATGCTAAAACTAACCATAACCCTAACCCTAACGGTAAACCTAATGCTAGCCCTAACAATAACCCTAACCATAACACTAATCCTATCCCTAACACCTAACCCCTAACCGTAAAACTAATCCTAACCAGAAAACTAACCATAAACCTAACCCTAACCATAACTGTTACCCTACCCATAACCCTAACACTAACCCTAAACATAATCATAACACTAACACTAACTGTAAACCGATGCCTAACCATAACCCTCTCCCTAACACCTAACACCTAACCATAACCCTAACACTAAGCCTAACCCTACCCCACCGCTAACCCTAACATCTAATCCTAATCCTAACACTAACCCTAACACTAAACCTAATTCTAACACTAAAATCTAACCCTAGCCCTAACTCTAACCCTAACCATAACCCTAAAATTAACTTTAACTCTGACCGTTATAACTAACCATAACCCTAACCCTACCATAACCCTAAGTCTAATCCTAACCCGAAAAAGAATTCTAACCCTAAATTCTAACGCTAAACCTAACCTTAAACCTAACACTAACACGAACAATAACCCTAACCCTAAACTGTAACCCTAATCTTAACCCTAACTGAAAACCTAACCAAAACCCTCACCATAACCTTAACCCAAAATTAACCTTAATCCCTAACACTAACCCTAAAACTAACGCTAACCCTGACCGTAATACCTAACCCTAACTCTAACCCTAAATTATAATCATAAAACTAACCCTTACCCTAAACCTAACCCTAAACTCTAACCCTAACCCTAACCCTGACCCGAAACCTAACACAAACACAAACCCTCATCATAAACCTAACCCTAAACCTAAACCTCATCATAAACCTAACCATAACAAGATGACTAACCCTAACCCTAACCCTAAACACTAACCCTAAGCCTAACCCGAAACCTATCCCAAACCCTAACCCTAGGCCTAAACCTAACACTCTCCCTAACCCTAAACCTAACCTTAACAATAATCCTAACCCTAACCCTAATGCTAAATCAATCCCTAACCCCTACCCATAGCCCTAACCCTAACCCTAAACCTAACCATAAAACAAGCCTTAAGTATAACCCTAAACCAAACCCTAAACATAATTGTAACCTTAAAACTAACCGTAACCTGAAGCCTAACCATAAAATGCTCCCTAACAACTAACCCATAACCCCAACACTAAACCTAACCCTAACCCTATCTCTAACACCGAACCCCAACCCTAACCCTAAAACTAACACTAAACCCAACCCTAACCATAACCGTAACTTCTAATCCTAACCCTAACCCGAATCCAAACCGTAACCCTAACCATAACCCTAAACTTTACATTACTCCCTAACCCTAACCCTACCCCTTAAATAACACTAACACTGACTATAATACCTAACCCTAAAACTAACCCTAACCCTAGCATAACCCTAAACCTAACCCTAATCCTAACCCTAATGCTAACGCATAGCTCTAACCGTAAAACTAACACAAACCCTAACACTTACCATAAAATCTAACACTAACCCTAAAACTAAACCTGTCCCTAACCATAACCCAAACATAATAATAAACCTAACTTCTAAACCTAACCCTACCCCTAACCCTAAACCTCAACCTAAACCTATACCTAACAATAACACTAAAGCTAACACTAAATGCTAACCCTAATTTGTAACATATCAACCAGCAATTTCTTACCTTTTGTTTGTCTGTAATTTAGTATTATTTCTACCCCTTTTTATCTCCATGTATTTTTTTGTTTCCTTTTCTTTAAATAAAAAAAACACTACCCTAACTCTAACACTAAACCTAACCTAACACTAAACCTAATTTAAACCTAACCCTAACCCTAATACTAACGCTAACCCTAACAAAATCCCTAACCCTAAACATAAACCTAACCCTAACCCTAATACCAACCATAACCCTAACACTATTCCTAACCTTAACTGTAAACCTAACCCTAACCCTAAGCTTAACACTATCACTAACACCTAAACACTAACCCTAACCATAAAAATAACCCTAAAACTAAGCCTAGCATTAAACCAACTTCTAACCCTAAACCTAAACCTAAGCCTTATCCCTAACTCTAACACTAACCTTAACCTCTAAGCTTAAACCTAACCCTAATCCAACCCCAAACTCTAATTCTAAACCTAATACTAACCTCTAACGATAACCCGAATAATAACACTAAACCTAAACCTAAACCTAAGCATTCCCCTAAAACTAACCCTAATCCTAACCCTATCCCTAACATGAACACTAACCTGTAACACTAACCCTAACCCTAAAACTTTCCCTAACCCTAACCCTAAAACTAACATTAAACCTAACTTTTAACCCTATCCCTAAACCTAACCATAAAACTAACCGTAAACCTAACCATAAACATAACCCTAACACTAAGCCTAAGCCTAACCCGAATCCTATCACTAACACTTATTCCCTAACCCTACCCTAAACCTACCCCTACAACGAACTATAACCCTAACCCTAAACCTAAACCTAAACCTAACTCTAAATCTAAATGTAACCCTAACCCTAAGCCTAATCCTAAACCTAATCATAACACTAACACTAACCGTGACCTGCAGCCTAATCCTAACCCTATCCTTAACACCTAACCCCTAACTGTAACCCGAACACTAAAACTAACCCTAACCATAACCATAACCCTAACCATACCCCTAACAATAACTTCTTATCCTAACATTAACCCTAACCCTAAACCTAACCCTAATCCTAAACTCTAACCATAAACCTAAGCCTAAAACGAACCTAACTTCACCCTAGCACTAACCCTAAACTCTAACCCTAACACTAATCCTAACACTAACACTAACTTTAACTCTAAACTTAACCATAACCCTAATGCTAACCCTAACCCTAAATCTAATGTTAACCTTGAACCCTAACCCTAACACTAACCTATCCGTAACACTAACCCTATACCTAACACTAAAACTAACTTCAAATGCTAACCCTAACCCTAACCCTAAACCTCAAACTAAGCCTAAACCAAACCCTAACCCTAACCCTAACTCTAGACATAACCCAAACCCTAATCGTAACCCTATCCCAAATCATAACCCTAAACCTAAAACTAAACCTAACCCTAACCCTAAAGCTAAACCTAACTCTAACCCTAACCCTAACCCTAAACTAACCCTAACACTAACCTCTAAAACTTACCCTAACCCTAATCGTAACCCTTACCCTAAACCTAAGCTTTAACCCTAACCCTAAAACTAACCATGATAATAACCTCTAAGCCTAACCATAACTCTAAACCTAACCCGAAACTCTAACACTAAAATTAACGCTAACCTCTAACCATAAACCTAACACTAATCTTAAAACTAACCTAAACCTAACCCTAACCCGAATCCTAAGCATAACCCTAAAACTATCAGTAACCCTAAACCTAAACGTAAACCTAAACCTAACACTAACACTAACCCTAACCCTATCCTTAACACCTAGCCACAAACCCTAACCCTAAATGTTACCCTGAAACTAACTGTAAACCTCACCCTAAACCTGACCCTAACAGTAAGCCCAACCCTAAACCTATTCATAAAGTTAACACTAACCGTAAACAGAAGCCTAACCATAACCCTTCCCCTAGCACCTAGAACCTAATGCTAACACTTACATTAACCCTAACATTACCAGTAATCATAAAGCGAACCCTACCACTAACGCTAACTTCTAATCCTAATCCTAACAATAACCCTAACCCTAAACCTAAATCTAATTCTAACACTAAACTATAAACTTAAACCTAACTCTAACCCTAACCCTAACCCTATCCCTAAAACTAATTTTAACCCTGACCGTAATACCTAACGCTAACCCTAACCCTACCATAAGCCTAAACCTAATCCTAACCCTAAACGTAATTCTAACCCTAAATGCTAATGTTAAACCTAACCCAAACCATAACACTAACACTAACTTTAACCCTAATCATAAACTCTAACTCTAACCCTAACCCTAACCCAAAACCAAACACTAACCCTCACCATAACCCTTACCAAAAACCTAACCTTAATCCCTAACCCTAACCCTAACCCTTACCCTAAAACTAACCCTTAACCTGACCGTAATACCTAACCCTAACCTTAACCCTAAATTCTAATCATAAATTAACCCTAAACCTAGTTCTAACAATAAACCTAACCTTGACCCTAATATCTAACCATAAACCTAACCCTAACCCGAACACTAACACTTAACCTAACTCTAAACTCTAACCCTAACCCTAAACCTGACCTGAAATCTAACCCTAACATTAAACCTAACCCTAAACCTAACCCTAAACCTCAACCTAACCCTAAAACTAACAATAACCCTAACCCTAAACCTAAACCTAAACCTAACCCTAAACCCTAATACTAAGCCTAACCCGAACCCTATCCCTAACCCTAACCCTCAGCCTAAACCTAAAACTATCCCTAACCCTAAACCTAATCCTAACACTAACCCTTACCCTAACCATAATGCTAAATCTATCCCTAACACCTAACACCTAACCCTAGCCCTTACACTAACCCTAAGCCTAACTGTAAAACAAACCTTAACCATAACCCTAAACCTAATTGTAACCCTAAAACTAACTGTAACCTGAAGCCTAACCTTAACCATCTCCCTAACAACTAACTCCAAACCCCAACAATAAACTAACCCTAACCCTCAAACTAACACAACCCTCTAACCCTAACCCTAACCCTAACCCTAACCCTAATCCTAACCATAACCATAACACTTAACCTAACATTAATCCCTAACCCTAACCCTAACACTTAAACTAACCCTTAACCTGACTTTAATACCTAACACTAAACCTGACCGTACCACTAGCATAAGCCTAACATAACCCTACCACTAACCCAAACCATAACCCTAACCCATAGCTCTAACCGGAACCCTAACACTAACCATAATCCTGCTCCTAAACCTAACACTAACCCAAAACCTGAGCTTTAACGCTAACCCTAACACTAAAATTAAGTGTAAACTCTAAGCCTAACCCTAACACTAACACTAACAGCAAACTCTAAGACTAAACCTAACGCAAACCTCTAACCATAACCATAACCATAACCATAACCATAACCATAACCCTAATCCTAATCGTAACCCTAGCCCTAACCATAACCATAACCTTAACCCTAAAGCCTAACCCTAATGCTAAAACTAACCGTGACCCTAAACCTAACTGTAAACCTAACCATAACCCTAACAGTAACTCTAACCCTAAACCTAACCATAACACTAATCCTATCCCTAACAGTTAACCAATAACGCTAACCATAAAACTAACCATAAACCTAACACTAACCGTAACCCTAGCCCAAACACTAAGCCAACCCTAATCCTATCCCTAACACTTAAACCCTAACCCTAACCCTAAACGTAAACCTAAAACTAACCATAAACCTAAACCTAAACCTAAACCTAACACAAAACTAACCCTAACCATAACCCTAAACCTAATCCTAATCCTAAACCTAATCATAATCCTAACCATAACCGTAACCCAAAGCCTAAACCTAACCCTCTCCCTAATATCTAACCCCTAACCCTAAACCTAAAACTAACCCTAATCCTAAACATAACCATAACCCTAAGGCTACCTCTAACAAAAACGTCTTATCCTAACACTAACCCTAACCCTAAACCGAAACCTAACCCTAAACTCTAACCCTAAACCTAACCCTAACCCTAACAAAAACCCTAAGCCTAAACCTAACATTAAACCTAATCGTAACCCTAAAACAAATCATAACCTGAAGACTAACCCTAACCCTCTCCCTAACACCTAAGCCCTAACACTAACCCTAACAAAAATTCTAATCCTAACACTAAACCTAATGCTTAAACTAACACTAAGCCTAAACTCTAACCCTAAACATAACCCTAACACTCACCCTAAACTCTAATCCTAACACTAACACTAACCTTTAACTCTATCCCTAACTCTAACTCTAACACTAACCCTAACTCTAACTCTAATCTTAACCTCTAACCCTAACGCTAACCCTAACCTAATTTCTAACCCTAACCCTTACCTTAACTCTAAACCTCAACCTAACCCTAACCATAACCCTAACCCGAACTCTAACCATAAACCAAAGCCTAACCGTAACTCTATCCCTAAACCTAACACTAAACCTAATCATAACCCTAACCCTAACCCTAAAACTAAACCTAAACCTAACTCTAAGCTAAACCCTAACACTAACACAAACACTAAACCTAAACCTAACCCTAACACTAACCTCTAAACCTAACCCTTAACCTAAACGTAACCCTAAACCTAAATCTAAGCTTTAACCCTAAACCTAACACTAACTCTAACCATAACCACTAAGTCTATCCCTAATGCTAACGCTAACCCCAAAATTTAACACTAAACCTAACGCTAAACTCGAACCATAACCCTAACCCTAATTATAAGCCTAATACTAACCCTAACCCTAACCCTAACCCTAACACTATCTGTAACCCTTAATCTAACCATAAACCTTACCCTAACACTAACCCTAAACCTAACCCTAACCATAAACATATCCATAACAACTATCCACTAACACTAAACCTAACATTGAAACTAACTGTAAACTTAACCATAACTCTAACCCTAAAAGTAACCCTAAACCTAATCATAACCCTAACACTAACAGTAACCCGAAGCCTAACCTGAACCCTCTCCCTAACACCTAACCCCTAACCCTAAACCTAACACTAACCCTAACCCTAACAGTAACCATAACCCTAACCCTAGCCCTAACCCTAACTTCTAATCCAAACCATAACCCTAACCCTAAACCTAAACCTAACTGTATCACTCAACTCTAATCCTAAACCTAACTCCAACCCTAACCCTAAACCTAAAACTAACTTTAACCCTGACCATAATACCATAACCATAACCCTAACCCTACCATAAGCCTAACCCTAATGCTATGTGTAACCCTAAATCTAACCCTAAATTCTAAACCTAACCTAACCCAAACACTAACACTAACCTTAACAACTCTAACTCTAAACTTAAGCCTAACTAGAAACCTAAACATAACACTAACCATAACCATAACCCTAACCCAAAACCTAAACATATCTCTAACCGTAACCCTAACCCTAAAACTAACACTAAACCTGACCATAATACCTAACTTTAACCCTAACCCTAATACTAACCCTAACATAAGCCTATCACATACGTCTAACCATAAACCTAATGCTAACTCACACCCTAAACCTAACCCCAATGCTAAACCTAACACTAACCTCTAACCCTAACCATAACCATAAACATAACCTCAACCTAACCCTAACTCTTAACCTAACCCTAAGCCAACACTAAACCTAAACCTAACCATATCCCTAACCATAAAACTGACCATAAACCTAACTCTGAAACTAAACCTTACCCAAAATCCTAACCCTAAACCTCACACTAACCATAACCTTAACCCTAAACCTAAAGCTAACCCTAATCCTAACCGTAAATTTCAGGCTAAACCTAATCATAACCCTAAACCTAACCATATCACAAAGCCTAACCCTAACCATCTCGCTAACACCTAACCCATAACGCTAGCCTTAAACCTACTCCTAACACTAACCCTAAACATAACCCTAACCCTAACCATAATTCTAATCATAAAACTATCCTTAACCCTAAAACTTAACCCTAACATCTAACCCTAATCCTAACCCTAAAACTAACACTAACCCTAACCCTAACCTTAACTCTAAACTCTAATCCTAACCCTACTAAAAACCAAAATGTAAACCTAACACTAACCCTAATCCTAACCCTAACCCAAACCCTAAACCTCAACCTAAACCTAACCCTAACTCTAATATCTAACCCTAAACTTAACCCTAAACCTAACACTAAATCTAACCCTAACATTTACCCCTAAACCTAACCCTAACGTGAAACCTAACCCTAACACTAACACTAAGCCTAACACTAATTCAAACCCTAATCCTCAACCTAACCCTAACCCTAACAATAAGCCTAAACCTAACACTAAACCCTAACCCTAATGCTAACCCGAACCCTATCCATAACCCTAACCCTAACCCTAAACCTAACATTATCCCTAACCCTAAACCTAACCGTACACCTAACCCTCACACTAAACCTAACCCTAACCCTAACGCTAAGTCTATTCCTAGCACCTAAACCCTAGGCCTAACCCTAATCCTAACCCTAACCATAAAACAAACCCTAACCATAACCTTAAACTTAACCCTAAAAATAATCGTAACCCTAAACCTAACCATAACCCGAAGCCTAACAATAACCCTCTCCCTAACACGTAACACCCAACCCTAAACCTAAACCGAACCACAACCCTAAATTCTAATCCTCAACCTAACCCTAACCCTAACACTAAACCTAACCCTAAACTTAAACTCTAACCCTAAACCTTACCCTAACCGGAACCCTAACCCTAAATTTAAACCTAACCCTAAACTTTAAACCTAACCCTAACCATAACCATAACCCTAAATACAAACTTATCCCTAATACCTAATTCTTAAACCTAACCCTAACCCTAACCGTAAATCTAACGATAAATCTAAAGCACACGCTAACCCTAACCCTAAACCTAACCCAAGCTAATAGTAACCCTAACCCTTACCATAACCCCAAGCCTAACGCTCCCCATATCCCTAACACCTGACCCCTAAACCTAACCCTAAACCTAACCCTAACACGAAGGCTAATCCAAACCCTAACCCTAACCCTAACCATAACACTAACCCTAACCCTAAACCTAACCCTAACACTAAAATAATCGTAACTGTAACCCTAACCCTAACCCAAAGCCTAAGCGTAACCCTATCACTAACACTAACCCTAACCCTAACCCTAAACCTAACCCTAAACCTAAGCTTTAACCCTAAAGTTAACCCTAACACTAAACATAACCTCTAAGCCTAACCCTAAACCTAACCTAACCCTAAACCTAAGCCTAACACTAAGCCTAATAATATCCCTAACACTAACACTAACTGTAAACCTAACGCTAACCCTAACCCTAACACTATCACTAACACCTAAACTCTAACCATAACCATAAACCTAAATCTAAACCTAATTGTAACCTAACACAAACCATAACCCGAAGCCTAACCCTAAACCTTTCCCTAAAACCTAACCCCTAACCCTAACCCTAATACTAACCCTAACACAAACTCTAACACAAAACCTAAGTTTTATCCCTAACTATTACCCTAAACTTAACCATAACATATAAGCCTAACCCTAATCCAAACACTAAACACAAACTCTAACCCTAAAACTAACGCTAACCTCTAAGCATAACCCTAACCGTAACACTAAGGTCTAACTGTAACACTAACCCTAATGCTAACACTAAACCTAACCCTAACATCTAACCCTAACCCTAACTCTAACTCTAACACTGACCCTAACCCTGACGCTAAAAGAACTTCTAACACTAACAATAACCCTAACCCAAACCTAAACTTAATCCTCACCCTAACCCTAACCCTAAACATAAGTTTTAACCCTAACACTAGCCTTAACCTTAAGCATAACCTCTAACCCTAATCCCTAACCCTAACCCTAAACGCAAACTCTAACCATAAACCTAACGCTATCCTCTAACCATAACCCTAACCCAAACTTTAACCCTAACACTAACCCTAAACCTAACTGTAACCATAAACCTACCCCTACCCCTAAACCTAACTTCTAATCCTAAACCTAACCATAACCCTAACCATAACCAAAACCATAACCGTAAACCTAAAATTAATCCCTAACCCTAACCCAAACCCTAACCATAACCCTAACCATTAAACTAAACCTAAACCTGAAGGTAATACACAAACATAACCCTAACCCTAACCTTAGCATAACCCTAACCCTAACCCTAACCATAACCCATACCTCTAACCCTAACCCTAACACTAACCCTAATCCAAACCCTAAGCCTACCCTAAAACCTAAGCTTTAATGCTAACACTAACATTAACCCTAACCATAAACTCTAAGCCGAACCCTAACCATAACCTTAACATCAAACTCTAACACTAAACCTAACACTAACCTCTAAAACATAACCCTAACACTAATTTTAACCCTAACCCTAAACCTAAACCTAAAGCCTAACCCTAACACTAAAACTAATGATAACTCTAAACCTAACTGTAAACCTAAACCTAACGCTAGCCGTAACCTTAAATCTAACCCTAACAATAACACTAATCCTATCCCTAACACTTATTCTCTAACCCTAACCATAACTCTAAAAATAAAATTTACCATAAACCTAACCCTAACCATAACACTTACCCTAACCCTAAGCCTAACCAGAATCCTATCCCTAACTCTAACCCTACAACTAACTGTAAACCTAAAACTAACCCTAAACCTAACCCTAACCGTAACCCTAACCCTAAACCTAAGCCTAAACCTAATTGCAACCCTAACACTAACCGTAACCCACAGCTTAACCATAACCCTCTCACTAACAAATAACTCCTATCCCTAACCCTAACAATAATCCTAACCCTAACTGTAACCATAACCATAACTCTACCCCTAACAGCAACTTCTTATCCTAACACTAACGCTAACCCTAAACCTAACCCTAACTGTAAACTCTAACCCTAAACCTAACCTTAACACTAACCCTAACCTCACTCTAGCACTAAACCTAAACCCTAACTCTAACACTATCCCTAACACTAACCCTAACACTATCATTTAACCTTAACCCTAACCATAATGCTAATGCTAAACCTAACACTAAACATAACCTTAACCTCTAATCCTAACATTAAACCTAACACTAACCTATCCAGAACCCTAACCCTAAACCTAACACTAAACCTAACTTCTAAACATAACCCTAACCCTAACCCTAAACCTCAACCTAACCCTAAACCTAAACCTAACCCTAACCCTAAGCATAACCCTAACACTATCCGTAACCATAACCTAACCGTAAACCTAAACCTAACACTAACCCTAACCCTAACCCTATCCCTAGCACCTAACCCCTAAATCTAACCCTAAACCTAACCCTAACCTGAACCCTAACCCTAAACCTAATCGTAACACTAACACAAAACGTAACCTGAAGCCTAACCATAACCCTCTCCCTAACACCTAACACCTAACCTTAACCCTCACCCTACCAGTAATCATAAACCTAACCCTACCGCTAACCCTAACTTCTAATCCTAATCCTAACACTAACAATAACCCTAACCTTAAAACTAATTCTAACCCTAAACTCTAACCCTAACTCTAACGCTAAAACTAAATTTAACACTGACCGTAATACCTTACCCTAACCCTAACCCTACCATAAGCCTAAGACTAATCCTAACACTAAATGTAATTCTAACACTAAATTCTTACGCTAAACCTTACCCTAACCCTAACCCTAACACTAAGACTAACCCTAACCCTAACCCTAAAATCTAACCCTAACCGTAACCCTAACCCAAAACCTAACCATAAACCTAACAATAACCCTAACCCAAAATCTAACATTAATCCCTAAATCTAACCCTTACCCTAGCCCTAAAACTAACCTTAACCCTGACCGTAACACCTAACCCTAACCCTAATCCTAACCATAAATTCTAATCATAAAACTAACACTAACCCTAACCCTACACCTAACCCTAACTATAATATCTAAACCTAAGCATAACCCTAACTCTAATGCTAACCCTAACCCTAACCTTAACCCTAAACTCTAACCCGAAACCTTACCCTGACCTGAAACCTAACACTAACACTAACCCTAATCCTAACCCTAAACCTAAATCACAACCTAACCCTAACCTTAACAATAACCCTAACCCTAAATCTGACCCTAACCCTAAACCCTAACCCTAAGCCTAACCCAAAACCTATCCCTAAACCTAACACTAAGACTAAACCTAACACTATCCCTAACCCTAAAAATAACCCTAACCCTTAAATCTAACCCTAACCCTAACACTAACACTAACCCTAACCATAACTCTAACACTAACTCTATCCCTAACACCTAACACCTAACCCTAGCCCTAACCCTAACCTAACACTAATGGTAAAACAAATACAAACCATAACCCTAAACCTAATCCTAACCCTAAAACTAACCGTAACCCGAAGCCTAATCATAACCATCTCCCTAACAAGTAACTCCTAAACAAAACATTAAACCTAAACCTAACTCTTAAACTAACACTAACCTCTAACCCTAACCCTAAACCTAACCCTAAACCTAACCATAACAATACCCCTAAAACTAACTCCTAACCCTAACCCTAACTATAAACCTCAACCTAACACTAAAACTAACGGTAACCAATAGCCTAAAGACAATCGTAAATCTAAACCTAAACGTTACACAAAGGCTAACCCTATCCCTCGCCCTAACACCTAACACCTAACTCTAACCCGAAAAACAACAATAAAACTAACCTTAATGCTAATCCTAACCATAAACCTAAGTTTTAAGCCTAACCCTAAACCTAACCATAACCCTAACTTTAACCCTAACTCTAACATTAACCCTAACTCTAAACTCTAACCGTAACACTAATCCTAACACTGAAACTAACCCTGATATCTAACCCTAAGCCTAACTATACCTCTAATGCTAATCCTAACCTTAACCCTAAGATTAAACCAACTTCTAACCCTAACACTAACCCTATCCCTAAACCTAAACATAACCGTAACCCTAACCCTAACCTAACCCTAACACTAACCTCTAAACCTAACAATAACCCTAACCATAACACTAACCCTAACCTTAAGCTTTAACCCTAACCCTAACACTAACCCAAACCATAACCTCTTAGCCTAACTGTAACCCTAAAGCTAACCCCAAAATCTAACACTAAAATTAACGCTAACCTCTAAACATAACCCTAACAATAATCCTAACCTTAACCCTAAACCTAACCATAACCATAACCGTAAACCTAACATTAATCCCTAACCCTAAACCTAACCCTAACCCTAACCCCTAACCCTAACACTAAACCTAAGCCTGAAACTAACCATAAACCTAACCCTAACCTTAACCCTAACAATAAGCCTAAATGCAACCTTATTCCTAACACCTAATTCCTAAACCTAACCCTAATCCTAACCATAAAACGAACCATAAATCAAAGCAAACGCTAATGCTAACCCTAACCCTAACCCTAACCTAATCATAAGCCTAACCCTAACTGCAAACTGAAGCCTGATGCTACCCCTATCCCTAACACGTGACCCCTAAACATAATCCTAACACGATGCCTACTCCAAACCCTAACCCTAACCCTAACTGTAACCCTAACCCTAACTCTAACTCTAACCCTAACTCTAACACTAAACTAATCGTAACCGTAACCCTAGCCGTAACCTGAAGCCTAAATGTAACCCTTTCCCTAACACTAACACTAAATCTAAAACTAAGTTTAACCCTAAATTTAAACCTAACGCTAACTATAACCTCTAAGCCTAACCCTAAACCTAACCCTAACACTAAACCTAACCCTAACACTAATCCTAATACCATCCCTAACACTAACACTAACTGTCAACCTAACCCTAACCCTAACCCTAATCCTAACATTAACACTATCACTAACACCTAATCCCTAACCCTTACCCTAAACCTAATGCTGAAACTAACCCTAAACCTAACCGTAACACTGAACCCCTAACCTAACACTAACACTAACCCTAACACTAACCCTAACCCTAACCATAACCCTAACACTAAATCTAAGTTTATTTCCCTAACCTTAACCATAAACTTAACCATAACATATAAGCCTAACACTAATCCTAACCCTAAACCCAAACTGTAACCATAAACCTAACGCTAACCTCTAAACAACACTAACCTTAACCCTACGGTCTAAATGTAACACTAACCCTAACGCTAACAAAATACCTAACACTAACATCTAACCCTAAACCTAACTCTAACACTAACACTAACACTAAAACAACTTCTAACCCTAACAGTAACCCTAACCTTAAACCTAAACTTAACCATAACCCTAACGCTAACCCTAACCCTAAACCTACGTTTTAACGCTAACCCTAGTCCTAACTTTAAGCATAAACTCTAACCATAAACACTAAACCTAACCCTAAACCTAACCCTAACACCAAACTCTAACCATAAACCTAACGCTATCCTCTATCCATAACCCTAACACTAACTTTAAGCCTAAATCCAACGCTAACCCTAACCCTAACCTCTAACCATAACACTGACCCTAACCCTAAAACTAACCCTAATATCTAACCCTAATCCTAACAGTAAAACAAACCCTAACACTAAACCTGAGACTAACCCTAAACCTAAGAGTAACCCTAACGCTAAGCATAACCCGAAGTCTAATCTTAACCCTCTGCCTAACACCTAACGCCTAACCCTAACACTAACACCAACCCTAACTTTAACCATAAACCTGACCCTACACCTAACCCTAACTTCTAAACCTAACCCTAACCCTAACAATAACCCTAACCCTAAATTTAATCATAACACTAACCCTAACCCTAAGCTTAACCCTAACACTAACCCTAACCGTAACATTAACCATAACCCTAACTGTAAACCAAACTGTAACACTAAACCTAAGCCTAACCCTAAACCTAAGCATAACCGTAAAGCTAACCATAACCCCGTCTAATCTTAACACTCTGCCTAACACCTAACACATAACCCTAAAACTAACACTAAACCTAACCCTAACTGTAACCATAAACTTTACCCTACCACTTACCGTAACTTCTAACCCTAACCCTAAACCTAACCCTAACCTAACCCAACCATAACCATAACCATAACCATAACCATAACCATAACAATAACCATAACCATAAATATAACATTAAACATAGCATTAATCCCTAACCCTAACCCTAACCCTTAAAATAACCCTAAACATGACTGTAATACCTAACCATCACCATAACTCTAATCCTAGCATAACCCTAATCCAAACCCTAACCCTAATCCTAACCGTAACCCTATGCCATACCTCTAACCCTAACCCTAACACTAACTCTAACACTAAAACTAATCCTAACCCTAACACTAACCCAAAACCTAAGATTTAACACTAACCCTAACACTAACCCTAACCATAAACTCTAAGCCTAACCCTCACCATAAACCTAACATCAAACTCTAACACTAAACCTAAGGCTAACCTCTAAACATAACCCTAACACTAATCCTAACCCTAACCATAACCCTAAACCTAAAGCCTAACCCTAGAACTAAAACTAACCTTAATCATAAACCTAACCATAAACCTAACCGTAACCCTAACCATAACCCTAACCATAACACTAATCCTATCCCTAACACTTAATCTCTAAACCTAACCCTAACACTAACCATAAATCTAAATGTAAACTTAACCCTAAACCTGACCCTAACACTAAGCCTAAACAGTATCCTATCCCTAACATTTAACCCCTAACCCTAACCCTAAACCTAACCCTACAACTAATTGTAACCCTAACCCTAACCCTAACCGTAACTCTAACCCTAAACCTAACCCTAACCTAATTGTAAAACTAACACTAACCATAACGCGGAGGCTAACCCTAACCTCTCCGTAACACATAATCCCTATCCCTAACTCTAACAATAACCCTAACCCTAACCGTAATGATAACCCTAACCCTACCCCTAACAGTAACTTCTTATCCTAACACTAACATAACCCTAAACCTAACCCTAACCCTAAACTCTAACCCTAACACTAACCATAACACTAACACTAACATTTAACGTTAACCCCAACCATAACCCTAATGCCAACCCTAACCCTAACCCTAACCTTAACCTCTAACCCTAACCCTAACACTAACACTAACCTTTTCGGAACCCTAACCCTAAACCTAACACTAAACCTAACTTGTAACCATAACCCTAAACCTAACACTAAACCTCAACCTAACCCTAACACTAAAATTAACACTAACCTCTAACCATAAACCTAACACTAATCCTAACCCTAAGCATAAACCTAACCATAACCCTAAACCTAACCCTAACCTTAAGCATAACCCTAACACTATCTGTAACCCTAAACGTAACCGTAAACCTAAACCTAACACTAACCCTAACCCTATCACTAACACCTTACCCCAACCCTAAACCTAAACCTAAGCTTGAAACTAACCGTAATACTAACCCAAACACTAAACCTAACCCTAACCCTTAACCTAATCGTATCACTAACAATTACCGTAACCCAAAGCCTAACCATAACCCTCTCCCTAACACCTAACACCTAACCTTAACTTCTAATCCTAATCCTAACACTAACCCTAAACCTAATTCTAACATTAACCTCTAAACCTAACCCTACCCCTAAAACTAAATTTAACCCTGACCATAATACCTCACCCTAAATCTAACTGTACCATAAGCCTAAGTCTAATTCTAATCCTAAACACAATTCTAACCCTGAATTATAAGGCTAATCATAACCCAAAACCTAACACTAACCCTAAACCAAACCCTAAACTCTAACCCTAACGCTAACCCTAAACCAAAACCTAACCCTAAACCTAATAATAACCCTAACCCAAAATCTAACATAAATCCTTAACCCTAACCATAAAACTAACCCTAACCCTAACCCTAAGCCTAATCATAACACTAAATTCTAATCATAAAACTAACCCTAACCCTAAATCTAACACTAAATCGAACCCTAACCCTAATATATAACCCTAAACCTAACCCTAACTCTACAACTAACCCTAAACCTAACCCTAAACTCTAACCCTAACCTTACCCTGACCCAAACCTAACCTTAACCCTAACCATAACCATAAGCCTAACCCATAACCCTAAACCTAACCCTAGCACTAACCCTAATCCTAACCTTAACGCAAAACCTACGCTTTAAACTAACCCTAACCATAAACACAGATCCTAATCATAACTATAACCCTAACATCAAACTCTAACACTAAACCTAACGCTAATCTCTAAACATAACCCTAACACTAATCCTAACCCTAAACCTAACACTAACCCTAAATCGTAACCCTAACACTAAAACTATACTTAACCATAAACCTAACCATAAACCTATCTCTAACCATAACCCTTAGCCTAACCCTAAGCCTAACCAGAATCCTATCACTAACACTTAACACCTAACCCTAACCCTAAACCTAACCCTACAAATAACTGTAAACCTAACCCTAAACCTAACCCTAACCTTAAACCTAACCCTAACCTTAACCCTAACCCTAACACTAACCATAACCGGCAGCCTAACCCTAACACTCTCCCTAACAACTAACACCTATTCCTAACCCTAACAATAACCCTAACCCTAACTGTAACAATAACCCTAACCCAACCCCTAACAGTTACTTCTCATCCTAACACTAACCCTAACCCTAAACCTAACCCTAACCCCAAACTCTAACCATAAAACTAACCCTAACACTAACCCTAAACTCACCCTAGCACTAACCCTAAACTCTAACATTAACACTAACCCTAACACTAAAACTAACATTTAACATTAACCCTAACCATAACCCTAACGCTAACCCTAAACCTAATCTTAAATTCTAACCCTAACCCTAACCCTAATACTAACTTATCCGGAACCCTAACCCTAAGGCTAACACTAAACCTAAATTCTAACCCTAACTCTAACTCTAACACTAAACCTCAACCTAACCCGAACACTAAAATTAATGCTAACCTCTAACCATCACCCTAACACTAATCCTAACCCTAACCCTAAACCTAACCCTAACCCTAAGCATAACCTTAACACTATCGGTAACCCTAAACATAACTGTAACAGTAAACCTAACACTAACCCTAACCGTAACCATAAACCCATCCCTAACACCTAACCCCTAAACCTAACCCTAAGCCTAAGCCTGAAACTAACCGCAAACCTAACCCTAACCCTAACCCTAACTCTTAACCTAATCATAACACTAACACTAACCATAACCAGAAGCCTAACCATAACACTCTCCCTAACACCTAACACCTAACCCTAACTTCTAATCCTAATCCTAATCCTAACCCTAACCCTAACCCTAACCCTAACCCTAACCCTAAACCTAATTCTAATACTAATACTCTAACTGTAACCCTAACCTTAAAACTAACTTTAACCCTGACCGTAATACCTAACCCTAATCCTAACCCTACCATAACCCTAATCCTGATCCTAACCCTAAACATAATTCAAACCCTAAATTCTAACACTAAACCTAACCCTAACCCTACCACTAACCCTCACCCTAAACTCTCACCCTAACCCTTACTCTAACCCAAAACCTAACCATAACCATCACCATAACCCTAACACAAAATCTAAACTTAAGCCCTAAACCTAACATTAACCCTAACCCTAAAACTAACCCTAACCCTTACCATAATACTTAACCCTAACCCTAACCCTAAATTCTAATCATAAAACTAACCCTAACCCTAACCCTAAACCTAACCCTAACCCTAATATCTAACCCTAAACCTAACCCTATCACTAACAATATCCCTAAACCTAAATCACAACCTAACCCTAACCCTAATCCTAACAATAACCCTAAGCCTAACCCTAAACCCTAACCCTAAGCCTAACTCGAACGCTATCCCTAACACTAGCCCTAAGCCTAAACCTAACAGTATCCTTAACCCTAACCCTAAACCTAACCCTAACACTAATCCTAACCCTAAACCGCACTCTAACTCTATCCATAACACCTGCCACCTAACCCTGGCCCAAACCTAAACCTAAACCTAACGGAAAAACAAACCCAAACCATAACCCTAAACCTAACCCTAACCCTAACCCTAACCCTAATGGTAAAACAAACCCAAACCATAACCCTAAACCTAACCCTAACCCTAACCCTAACCCTAACCCTAACGGTAAAACAAACCCAAACCATAATCCTAAACCTAATCATAACCCTAAAAGTAACTGTAAACCGAAGCCTAACCATAACCGTCTCCCTAACAAGTAACCCCTCACCCCATCACTAAAACCAAACCTAACCCTGAAACTAACACTAACCCTAACCCTAACACTAACACTAAACCTAAATCTAACTTCTAACCCTAAAGCTAACCCTAAACCTCAACCTAACCCTAACTCTTAACCTAACCCTAACCCAAACCTAACCCTAACTCTAAAACTGACCATAAACCTAATACTAAACATAACACTTAACGTAAACAGTATCTCTAAGCTAACACTAACCGTAACCCTAACCTTAAACCTCAACCTAACCCTAAATCTAACCATAACCTTAAGCCTAAAACTAATGGTAACCCTAAATCAAAACGTAACACAAAGCCTAACCCTAACCTTCTCCCTAACACATAACACCTAACCCTAACCCGAACCCAAACACTAACATTAACACTAACCCTAAGACTAAACCTAACCCTAACCTGAACTTAAGTTTTAAACCTAGCTCTAACCCTAACCCTAACCTAAACCCTAATTCTAACCTTAAACCTAACCCTAAACTCTAACCATAACACTAACTCTAACGCTAATGCTAAACCTAATATTTAACCCTAAACCTAACTCTAACTCTAACTCTAACCATAACCCTAATCCTAAACTTAACCCTAAACCTAATCTCTAACCCTAACCCTAACCCTAGACCTAACATTAACCGTAAACCTAACCCTAAATACAACCTTATCCCTAACACCTAATTCCTAAACATAAACCTAATCCTAACGGTAAAGCTAACCATGAATCTAAAGCAAACACTAACGCCAACCCTAATCCTAAACTAACCTAATCGTAACCCTAAACCTAACCGTAACCCGAAGCCTAATGCTACCCCTATCCCTAACACCTGACCGCTAAACCTAACCCTAAAACGAAGCCTAATCCAAACCCTAACCCTAACCCTAACACTAACCTAATCATAACCATAACCCTAACCTAATCATAACCCCGTAACCCTAACCGTACCCTGAAACTAAAACATAACCCTATCCCTAACCCTAACCCTAACCCTAAACATAACACTAAACCTAAGTTTTAACCCTAACCTCTACCCTAACGCTAACCATAACCTCTAAGCCTAACCCTAAATTTAACCCTAACACTAAACCTAACCCTAACCCTAATACTATCCCTAACACTAACACTAACCGTAAACCTAACTCTAACCCTAACCCTAACACTATCACTAACACCTAAACCATAATCCTAACACTAAAGCTAGAACTAAAACTAACCCTAAACCTAACCCTAACACTAAATCTAAACCAAATCGTAACCTAACACAAACCATAACACAAAGCCTAACCCTAACCCTTTCCCTAACACCTAACCCCTAACCCTAACCCTAATACTAACACTAACACTAACGCTAACCCTAATCCTAACACTAAACCTAAGTTTTTTCCCTAACCATAACCCTAAACTTAACCATAAAATATAAGCCTAACCCTAATCCTAACCATAAACACAAACTGAAACCCTAAAACTAACATTAACCTCAAGACGTAACTGTAACCTTAACCCGAAGGTCTAACTGTAATACTAACCCTAAGGCTAACACTAAAATTAACCCTAACATCTAACCCTAACCCTAACTCTAATTCTAACACTAACCTTAACCCTAACACTAAAAGCACTTCTAAACCTAACAGTAACCCTAATCTTAAATCTGAACATAACCATAATCCTAACCCTAACCGTAACCCTAAACCTAAGTTTTAACCATATCACTAGCCCTTACCTTAAGCATAAACTCTAACGCTAATCCCTAACCCAAAACCTAAACCAAAACTCTAACTACAACCCTAACGCTATCCTCTAAACATAACATTAATCCAAACCTCAACCCTAACCATAACGCTAAACTCTAACCATAACACTAACCCTAAATGTAACCTTAACCCTAAAACTAACCCTAACCCTAACGTCTATCCCTAATCCTAACTGTAAAGCAAACCCTAACACTAAACCTAAGCCTAACCTTAAACCTAAGTGTAACCCTAATGCTAACCATAACCCGAAGTCTAATCTTAACCCTCTGCCTAACACCTAAGCCTTAACCCTAACACAAACACTAACCCTAACCCTAACTGTAACCATAAACCTAACCTACCCCTAAACCTAACTTCTAACCATTACCTAACCCTAACCCTAACCCTAAACCTAAACCTAACCCTAACCACAACCACAACCATAATCATAACCATAACCATAATCATAACCATAACCTTAACCGTAAACCTAACATTAATCCCTAAACCTAAACCTAACCCTAGCCCTAACACGAACACTAACCCTAACCCTAAACCTCACTGTAATACCTAACCCTAACCCTAACCCTAATCCTAGCATAACCCTAACGCTAACCCTAACCCATACCTCTAAACCCAACCATGACAGTAACCCTAACACTAACCGTAATCCTAACACTAACCATAACCCAAAACCTAAGCTTTAACGCTAACCCTAACACTAACTCTAAACATAAACTCTAAGCCTAACCCTAACCATAACCCTAACATCAAACTCTAACACTAAACCTAACGCTAATTTCTAAACATAAAGTTAACAATAATCCTAAACCTAACAATAACCCTAACCCTAACCCTAAAGCATAACGCTAACACTAAAACCAAACTTAACAATAAACCTAACCATAAACTTAACCCTAACCATAACTGTAACCATAACATAACCCTAAACATAACAATAATCCTATCCCTAAAATTTAATCCCTAACCATAACACAAACAATAACCATAAAACTAACTGTAAACCTATCCATAACTATAACCCTTACCCTAACCCTAAGATTAACCAGTATCCTATCCCTAACACATAACCCTTAACCCTAACACTAAACCTAACCCTAAACCTAATTGTAACCCTAACACTAACCATAATTCGCAGCCTAACCCTAACCCTCTCCCTAACGAGTAACCGCTATCCCAAACCATAACAATAACCCTAACCCTAACCATAACCATAACCCTAACCCTACCCCTAACAGTAACTTCTTATCCTAAAACTAACCCTAACCCTAAACCTAATGCTAACCCTAAACTCTAACCCTAAAACTAACCCTAACACTAACGCTAACCTCACCCTAGCACTAACCCTAAACTCTAACCCTAACACTAACCCTAACCCTAACACTAACATTTAAAGTTAACCAAAACTATAACCCTAATGCTAACCCTAAACCTAATCCTAACCTTAACCTCTAAACCTTACCCTAACCCTAACACTAATCTATCTAGAACCCTAACCCTAAACCTAACACTAAACCTAACTTCCAACCATCACCCTAACCCTAACCCTAAACCTAAACCTAACTCTAACACTAAAATTAACACTAACCTCTAACCATAACCCAAACACTAATCCTAACCCTAACCCTAACACTAACCCTAACCCTAACCCGAACTCTAATTCTAACCCTAAACCTATGTTTTCACCCTAACCCTAGGCGTAACCTTAAGAATAATCTCCAAGCCTAATACCTAACCCTAACCCTAAACACAAACTCTAACCATAAACCTAATACTATCCTCTAAACGTAACCCTAACCCTAATTTTAACCCTAACTCTAACCCTAACCTAACCCTAAACTCTAACCGTAACACTAAACCTAACCCTAACCCTAATCCTAACCTAACCCATACATCTAACCATAACCCTAACACCTAACACTAACCCAAACCCTAAACCTATCCCTAACCCTAACACTAACACTAACACTAACACTAAATATAACTTCTAACCCTAACCATCACCCGAAACCTCAACCTAACCCTAACCATAATACTAACACAAACCCTAAACCTAACTCTAATCTCTAACCCTAACCCAAAGCCTAACCAGTACAATAACCCTAACCCGAACACTAACACTAACTGTAACCCATAACACTATCCCTAACACCTAACCCCTAAACCTTACACTAAACCTAACCCTAAACCTAACACTAAATCTAATGCAAACCCTAACCTTAACCCTAACCCTAACCCTACCGTTAAACTAATTGTAACCCTAACACAAACCATAACGCTAAGCCTAACCCTAACCCTAACACCTAAGCCCTAAACCTAATGCTTACTCTAACCCTAAACCTAACACTAAATTTAACGCAAACCCTAACCCTAACCCTAACGCTAACCGGATTGTAACCCTAACACAAACCATAACGCTAAGCCTAAACCTAACCCTAACCCTAACTCTAAAACTATCCCTAACCCTCACACTAACCCTAACCCTAACACTAACATCTAAACCTTACCCTAACAATAATCTCAACACTAACTCTAAAACTAACGAGTAACCCTAATCCTAACCCTTACCATATCCCTAATCCTAACCCTAATCCTAACCCTAACCCTGAATCTAAGCTTTAACCCTAACCCTAACCCTACACCTAACACTAACCATAACCTGTAAGCCTAACACTAACCCTAACACTAACCCTAACTCTAATCCTAAACCAAAAGCTAACCTCTAACCATAACCCTAACCCTAACCATAACCTTAAACATAATTCTAAACTCTAACCGTAAACCTAACAGTAAACCTAAAGGTAAACCTAAACCTAAGCTTTAACACAAAACCTAACACTATCACTAACCATAACCTGTAAGCGTAACGTAACCCTTACTTGAACCCTAAATCAAACGCTAACCTCCAACCATAACCCTAAACCTAACCCTAAGCCTAACACTAAATCTAACTTCTAAACCTAACACTCACTCTAACCCTAAACCTAAACCTAACCTTAATCCTAACCCTAAATCCTAACCATAACCCTAACACTATCCCTAACCCTAAACCTAAACCAAATCCTAACCCTAACCCTAACCCTAACCACTAAACGTAACCATAACCTCTAACTCTAACCTAACCCTACCCCTAAACCTAATGCTAACCTCTAACCATAACCGTAAGCCTAACTCTAACCGTAAACCTAACCTTAGCTCTAACACTAACACTAACCCTAAGCCATAACCCTATCCGTAACACCTAACCCCTAAACCTAATGATAAACCTAACCCTAACCCTAACCCTAAAACTAAATCAAATGCAAACCCTAACCGTAACCCTAACCCTAACACTAACATAATTTTAACCCTAACCCTAACCATAACCCTAAACCTAACTCTAAACATAACCCTAACTCTAGCCCTAAACCTAACCCTCACAATAACCCTAACCTTAACACTAACACTAACCTCTAAAACTAACCCTAACCCTAACCGTAACCCTTAACCTAAAACTAACCACTGACCTAATCCTAACCCTTAGCATATCCCTAACTGAACCATAACCCTAAGCCTAAGCCTCAATCTAAGCTTTAACCCTAACTGTAAGCATAACCATAACCATAACCTCTAAGCCTAACACTAACCCTAACACTATCCCTAATTCTAAAACTAAACCTAAAGCTAACCTCAAACCATAACCATAACCCTAACCTTAAAACTAACCCTAAACTCTGTCCATAACCATAATCTTATCCTAACCGTGAACTTAAGCTTTAACCCTAACCCTAACCCTAACCGTAACCATAACCATAATCTCTAAGACTAAACCTGACTGTAACCCTAACTCTAACCCTAACCCTAAACCAAACCAACACCCTATACTCTAACCCTAAACCTAATCCTAACCGGAAACCTATCCCTTATCCTAAAACTAACCCTAAGCTCTAACCGTAATGCTAAATCTTACCGAAACCTTTAACTCTAACCCACAACATAACCCTAACCCTAACCCTAACCCTAACCCTAACCCTAACCCTAATCCTAAACTTAAGGCTAACCTCTATCCATAACCGTAACCCTAACTCTAACAGTAACCCTAAGCCTAACACTAACCCTAAACCATAACCCTATCCGTAACACCTAACCCCTAAATATAACCCTAACCCTAAGCCTAACACTAAATCTAACGTAAACCTAACCCTAACCCTAAGGCTAACCTAATGGTAAACCTAACCCTAACCATAATCCTATGCCTAACTCTAAACATAACCCTAACTCTAAACCTAACCCTAACCCACACACTAACCCTAAACCTAACCCTAACCCTAACAGTAACCCTAACCCTAAAGCTAACCACTAAACCTAATCCTAACCTTTAGCATATCCCTAACCCAACTCTACCCCTAACCCTAACCCTGAACTTAAGCTTAACCCTACCCCAACCCTAACCATAATGATAACCTCTAAGCTTAACAGTAACACTAACACTAACCTTAACTCTAACACTAATCCAAAACCTAACCTCTAACCCTAACCCTAGCCCTGACCTTAAACTTGAACCTAAACTCTAACCGTAAACATAACCTTAACCATAACCATAAAACTGAAGCTAAGCTTTAACCCTAACCCCTAACCCTAACCCAAACCCAAACTCTAAAACTAACCCTAAACCTAAACCTAACACTAACCCTAACCCTAACCCTAAACTTAATCATAACACTTACCCTAACTGTAACCCAAAGCCTAACCCTAACCCACTTCCTAACACCTTACTCCTAACAGTAACCTTAAACATAACCCTTACAATAAGCATAACCCTAACCCTAACCCTAACTCTAATACTAATCCTAAACTGAACTAAAACACTATACTCAACCCTAACCTTAAACTTAACCCTTACATTAACCCTAAACTCTAACCATAAGGCTAAACCTAACCCAAACCTTTAACTCTAACCCAAACCATAACACTAACCCTAAACCTAAACCTAATGCTAATCTCTAACCATAACCATAACCCTAAATCTAACCGTAACCCTAACCCTAACACTAAACCATAACCCTATCCCTAACACCTAACACCTAAACCTAACTCTAACACTAAATCTAAAATAAACCCTAACCCTAACCCAAACTCTAACCTAATGATAAACCTAACCCTAACCATAATCCTATGCCTAACTCTAACCACAATCCTAACTCTAAACCTAACCCTAACCTCACACTATTCCTTACCCTAACACTAACCCTAATGGTAACCTTAACCCTAAAGATAACCACTAAACCTAATCCTAACCTTTAGCATATCCCTAACTGAACTCTACCCCTAACCCTAAAACTGAACCTAAGCTTTAACCCTAACCCTAAGCTTTAACCCTAACCCTTAGTTTAACCCTAACCATAATGATAACTTCTAAGCCTAAAATCCTAATACTAACACTAACCCTAACTCTAACACTAAACCAAAACCTAACATCTAACCCTAACCCTAACCCTAACCCTAACCTTAAACCTGAACCTTAACTCTAACCATAACACTAACCTTAACCCTAAACATAAACCTAAACCTAAGGTTTAACCCTAACCCTAACCATAAACATAACCTCTAAGCCTAACCCAAACCCTAACCCTAACTCTAACCCTAAAGCAAACGTTAACCTCTAAACATAACCCTAACACTAACAATAAACCAAACTCTAAACCTAAACCTAACCCTAACCGTAACACTATCCCTAAACCTAACCCTAAACCTAAATCGAACCATAAACCTAACCCTAAACATAACCCTATCGCTAACACCTAACACCTAACCCTAACCCAAGCCTATCTCTAAAACTAAACCTAAACCTAAACCTAACACTAACACTAACCCTAACTCTAAACCTAATCATAACCCTAACTCTAACCGTAACCCAAAGCCTAACCATAACCCACTGCCTATCACCTAACCTAACCCTAACCAAATCCAAACCTTAAACTTAACCATAACCCTAACACTAAGCGTAAACCTAAGCCTAACCGTAACACTAACCCTAACCCTAAACTGAACTGTAACCCTATACTCTAACCCTAAACCTAACCCTAACACTAAACCTAATTCTTATCCTAAACCTAACCCTAAAAGATAACTGTAAGGCTAAACCTAAACCTAACCTTTAACTCTAACCCAAACCATAACAGTAACCTTAAGCCTAACACAAAACCTAATGCTAACCTCTAACCATAAACATAACCCTAACTCTAATTGTAACCCTAACACTAACCCTAACCCATAACCCTATCCCTAACACCTAACCCATAAACCTAACCCTAATCCTAACTCTAACACCAAATCTAACACAAATCCTAACCCTAACCCTAATGCTAACCTAATGGTAACCGTAACCCTAACCATAACCCTAAGCCTAACTCTAACCATAACCCTATCTCTAATTCTAACCCTAAACCTCACACTAAACCTAACCCTAACCCTAACCCTAATGGTAACCCTAAACCTAAAACTAACCACTAAACATAATCCTAACCCTTAGCATATCCCTAACCGAACCCTACCCCGAACCCTAACCCTGAACCTAAGCTTTAACCATAACCCTAACCCTAATCCTAACACTAACCATAACAATAAACTCTAAGCCTAACATTAACTCTAACACTAACCCAAACTCTAACCCTAAACCACAACTTAACCTCCAAGCGTAACCCTAACCCTATCCTTAAACCTAAACCAAAACTCTAACCGTAACCCTAACCTTAACCCTAACCGTAAACCTGAACCTAAGCTTTAAACCTAACCCTAACCCTAACGATAAACTCTAAAGCTAACCCTAATCCTAACCCTAACTCTAACCCTAAAGCAAACGCTAACTTCTAACCATAACTGTAACCCTAACACTAACCCTAACACTGACACTAAACCTAAAATCTAACCCTAACAATAAACCTAACCCTAAACCTATACCTAACTGTAACCCTAACACTATCCCTAACCCTAACCCTAACCCTAACCCTAACCCTAACCCTAAACCTAACCCTAAATATAATCCTATCACTAAAACCTAACCATAAACATAACCCTATCGCTAAAACCTAACACAGATCCCTAACCCTTAGCCTAACTCTTAAACTAACCCTAAAACTAAACCTAACGCTAACACTAACCCTAAACCTGATCGTAATCCAAACCCTAACCATAACCCAAAGCCTAACCATAACCCTCTCCCTAACACCAATACACTTACATTAACCTAAATCATAACCCAAAACACTAAGCGTAAACCTAACCCTACTCTTAACAATAAACTGAACCCTAAAACGAACCATAAACCAAAACTCTAACCCCTAACCTAAACCTAATCCTAAACCAAACAGTTACCCTAACACTAACCCTAAACTCTAACCATAACCCTAACCATAACTTTTAACTCTAACCCAAACTCTAACCCTAGCCCTAACCCTAACCCTAAAACTAATGCTAAACTCTATCAATAACCGTAACCCTAACCCTAACCCTAAATTTTAATCCTAACCGTAACCATAAACCTAAGCATAACTTTGACCCTCTCCCTAACACCTAACCCCTAACCCTCACCTTAATCATAACCCTAAAACTAAGCGTAACCTTACCCTAACCCTAACAATAAACCTAACCCTAAACCAAACCATAACCAAAACTCTAACACTAAACCTAACTGTAACCGTAAACTTAACACTTACCCTAACACCAACCCAAAACTCTAACCCATACCCTAACCCTAACCCTAACCCTAAACCTAACGCTAACCTCTAACCATAACCGTAACCCTAACTGTAACCCATAAAACTAACCCTAACACTAAATTCTAATTCTAACCCTTACCATAACCCTAACCATAACCCTAAAAATAATCCTAATCCTAACCTAACTATAACCTAACCATAACCATTACCCTATCCCTAACACCTATCCCCTAAAACTAACCCTAACCCTAACCCAAAATTGTAATCCTAACCCTAAACCTAACACTAACCCTAATACCAACCCTAACCTCTAACACTAACCCTAAAACTAAACCCTTCCCTAACCCTAACCCTAAACCTAACACTAACCCTAAATTGTAACGCTAACCCGAACCCTAACCCAACCCCTAACCTAAATGTAATTGTAACCCTAACCATAACCCTAAGCCTAGCCCTAACCCAAACACTAACCCTATCCCTAACCCTAATGCTAACCCTAACCCTAAAACTAAGCTTTAACCCGAACCCTAACCATGACCCTAAAAATAGCATCTAAACCTCATCCTAACAGCAACCCTAACCCTAACCACAAACTCTATCACTAAACCTAACGCTAACCTCTAACCATAATCCTAACCATAACCCTAAACCTAACCCTAGCACTAACACTAACCCTAAGCTTAACCCCTCACATTACGCCCTAAAACAAATCCTAACCCTAACCCTAACGGTAAACCTAACCCTAATCCTACCCTAAACCAAACCCTATCCCTAACAGCTAACCCCTAACCCTAATGCTAAACCAAACCATAAAACTAACAATAAAACTAATGCTATACCTAACCCTACCATAAGCCTAACCTTAAACCTAATTGTAATGCTAAACCTAACCGTAACCCGAAGACTAACTGTAACCCTAACCATAACACAAACACTAAATCCTAAACCTAAACTTAACAGTAACGCTAACACTAACCCTAACCCTAAACCTAAACCTAACCCTAAACCTAACTCTAAACCTAAACCTAACCCTAACACTACTCCTAAACCTAACCCTAACCCTAACACTAACCTCTAAACCTAAACATACACCTAACTGTAAACTTAACCCTAAACCTAAACACTAAGCCTAACCTATCCCTAACCCTCACGCTAACCCTAACACTAACATAAGCTTTAAACTTAACCCTAATCCTCACCCTAATGATAACTTCTAAGCCTCACGCTTACCCTCACCCTAACGCCAAAATCTATCACCAAACCTGACGCCAACCTCTAATCCTAACCCTAATCCTAACCATAACCCTAACCCTAACCGTAACCTTAACACTAACCCTAACCCTAAACCTAACATTAATCCTAACCCTAAACCTAAGTTTTATCCCTAACCCTAACCCTAACCCTAAAGTCTTACTATAACACTAACCCTAACCCTAAACCTATCAATAACATATAATCCTAACCCTAAACCTAAACCTAAACCTAACCCTAACCCTAAACTAAACATAACTCTAAAGCTAACCGTAAACCGAAGACTAACCGTAATCCTAACCCTCACCTAACACTATCCCTAACACTAAACCTAACCCTAAAACTAACCCTAACCCTGACACTAACCCTAACCCATAACCCTATCCCTAACACCTAACCCCTAACCCTAACTCTAACACTAAACCTAACACTAGACCAAATGGAAACCCTAAACCTAACCCTAACCCTAAATATAACGCTAACCTAATTGTAACTCTAACCCTAAAAATAACCCTAGGGCTAACCCAAAACATAAGCCTAACTCTAATCCTAACCCCTACACTCACCCTAACACTAATCCTAACACTAAACTCCAAACCTAACCCTAACCCTAAACATAACTCTAACCCTAAAACTAACCACTAACCCTAATCCTAAACTTTAGCATATGCCTAAACGAACCCTACCACCAATCCTAACACTCAACCTAAGCTTTAACCTTAACCATAACCCAAACCATAACCATAACCTCTAAACCTAACACTAGCCCTAACAGTAACCGTAACTCTAACACTAAACCAAAAGCAAACTTCTAACCATAACGCTAACACTAACCATAACCTTAATCCTATCCCTAAAATAAAATTGTAACCCTAACTTAACACTAACTGTAAACCTGAACTTAAGGTTTAACCCTAACCCTAACCCTAACCATAACCTCTAAGCATAACCCTAATACTAACTCTAACCCTAAACCAAACGCTAACCTCTAACCATAACCCTAACCCTAAACCTAACCCTAACACTAACACTAAAACTAACTTCTAACCCTAAACCTAACCCTAACCCTAAACCTAAGCCTAACCCTAAACCTAATCATAACACTAACCCTAACCATAAACCGAAGCCTAATCTTTACACTCTCCCTAAAACTTAACCCCTAACCCTAACCGTAACCCTAACCCTAAACCTAAACGTAACAATATCCCTAAACCTTCCCCTAACTTCTAATCCTAACCCTAACCCTAACCATAACCATAACCCTAACCCAGACATAACATTAATCCCTTGCCCTAAACCTAACCCTAACACTTAAACTAACCCTAAGCCTGACTGTAATACCTAACCTGGCATAGCCCTAACTGTAAATATAACCCTAACACTAACACTAATCCTAACCCATAAATCTAATCCTAACCCTAACCCTAACCCTAACCCTAAACCTAAACCTAACCCTAACCCTAACACTAAACCTAACCTCTAACACTAACCCTAACCCTAACCCTATTCCTAAACCTAACACAAAACCTAACTTCTAATGCTAACTTTCACCCTAAACCTCAACCTAACCCTAACCCTAACCATAACACTAACCCAAACCATAGCCCTAACCGTAACTCTAACCCTAACCCTACACTAGCAAAAACACTAACCCTAACCCATAACACTATCCCAAACACCTAACCCATACATCTAACCATAACCCTAACCTAAATCTAACCCTAAACATAACACTAACCTAATTGTAACCCTAACACGAACCATAACCCTAAGCCTAAGACAAACCCTAACACTAACTCTAAACCTAAACATAACCCTCAAACTAACCCTAACACTAACCATAGCACTAACCCTAACATCGAAACCTAACCATAAGCTTAACTGTAACCCTAACCCTAAAACTAACCACTAGCCCTAACGCTAACCCTTACCATATCTCTAACCCTAACATTAATTCTAACCCTAACCCTGACCCTAAGCTTTAACTCTGCCCGTAACCCTAAACTTAACCCTAACCATAACCTTTAAGGATAACACTAACACTATCTCTAACCCTAAAACAAAAGCTAACCTCTAACCCTAACCATAACCATAACCATAACTTTAAACCTAAACTCCAACTGTAACCCTAAAGGTAAACCTGAGCCTAAGCTTTAACCCTAACCCTAACCCTTACCCTAACCATAACCTCTAAGCCTAACCCTAACCATAAACCTAATGCTAACTCTAACCCTAAACCAAATGCTAACCTCTAACCATAACCCTAATCCTAATCCTAACCCTAACCCTATACCTATCTTCTAAACCTAACACTAACCCTAACCCTAAACCTAAACCTAAAACTAACTCTAACCCTAACCCTAAACCTTACACTAACAATATCCCTAACACTAACCCTAACCGTAAACCAAACCCTAAACCTAACACTAACACTAACCCAGTTGCTACCAACTAACCCCTAATGCTAATCCTAACTCTAACACTAACCCTAAACCTAACCACAACCCTAACACTAACCCTAACCCTAATACTAACCCTAACACTAACCCTAAGTCTAATCATAACCCTAAATTTAAGCGAAACCCAAAGCCTAACCCTAACCCTCTCCCTAACACCTAACTGCTAACCCAAATCATAATTATAGCCCTAACACTAAGCATAACCCTAACCCTAACACTAACACTAACACTAACCGTAACCCTAACCCTACCACTAACCCTAACGCTAAACCAAACTATAACCATAAACTTTAACAATAAACCTAACCCTAACACTAAACCTAACCTTTATCCAAACACTAACCCAAAACTCTAACCATAACACTAAACCTAACAATAACATTTAACTCTAAGCCAAACCCTAACCCTAACCTTAAAACTAACGCTAACCTCTTACCATAACCGTAACCCTAAATCTAACCGTAACCCTAACCCTAACCTAACCCTAACCCTAACCCTAAGGCTAACCTAATTGTAACCCTAACACTAATCATAAACCTAAGCCTAACCTTAACCTTCACACTAAACCCCAATCTTAAAACTAACACTAACACTAATCTCTAAACCTAACCCTAACGCTTACCCTAACCGTAACTCTAACCCTAAAACTAAGCACTAACCCTAATCCTAACCCTTAGGATATCACAAACCGAACCCTACCACTAACCCTAACCCTCAACCTAAGCTTCAAAAATAACTGAAACCATAACAATAACCAAAACGTCTTAACCTAACACTAACCCTAACACTAAATATAACTGTAACCCTAACCCTAAACCTAACCCTCAACCTAAGCTTTAACCATACTGTAAACCTAACCATAACCATAAACTCTAAGCCTAACACTAACCCTAACACTAACCCTAACTCTAACCCTAAAACAAAAACCAACCTCTAACCCGAACCCTAACCCTAAACTCTAAGCCTAACACTAACCCTAACTCTAACCTTAACCTAAGCTTTAACCCTAACCTTAAACCTAAGCTTTAACCCTAACCCTATCCGAAACTTAATGCTAACTGCTAACCCTAACCCTAACCCTAAACCTAAGCTTTAATCCTAACCCTATCCGAAACTTAATGCTAACTGCTAACCCTAACCCTAAACTCTTACCATAACACTAACACTAACCCTAAACCTATCACTAATATGTAACCCTAACCCTAAACCTAACCCTAACCTTAACCTAAATGTAACTCTAAACCTAACCGTAAACCGAAGCCTAACTATAACCCTAACCCTCACCCTAACCCTATCCCTAACACTAACCCTAACCCTAAACCTAACGCTAACCTCTAACCATAACCATAAACCTAACTCTAACTGTAACCCTAACCCTAACCCTGACACTAACCATAACCCATAACCCTATCCCCAACACCTTACCCCTAACCCTAACCTTAATCCTAACCCTAACACTGAACCTAATGCAAACCCTAACCCTAAACCTAACCCTAACCCTAACTATAACGCTAACCTAATTGTAACTCTAACCCTAAAAATAACCATAGGGTTAACCCTAACCATAACCCTAACTCTAACCCTAACCCTCAAACTAATCCTAATACTAATCTTAAACTAAACTCCAAACCTAACCCTAACCCTAACCATAACCCTAACCGTAAAACTAACCACTAACCCTAATCCTAAACCTTAGCATATATTTAACCAAACTCTACCACCAACCATAACCCTCAACCTAAGCTTTAACCTTAACCATAACCCTAACCATAACCATAACCTCTAAGCCTAACACTAGCCCTAACAGTAACAGTAACTCTAACACTAAACCAAAAGCTAACTTCAAACCATAACTCTAACACTAACACTAAACTTAATCCTATCACAAAACTCAAACCATAATCCTAACCTTAACCCTAACTGTAAACCTGAACTTAAGCTTTAACTCTAACCCTAACCATAACCTCTAAGCCTAACCCAAACCCTAAAACTAAACCTAAACCAAATGCTAACCTCTAACCATAACCCTAACCCTAACCCTAAACCTAACCCTAACACTAACCCTAACCCTAAACCTAAACATAACACTAACCCTAACCCTAACCTAAACTGAACCATAAAACTAACCCTAACCTTAACACTATCCAACACCTAAACCCTAACACTAACCCTAACCCTAAATCTAAAAGTAACCCTAAACCTATCCCTAACCCTAACCCTAAGCCTAACCCTAAACCTAATCGTAACACTAACCCTAACCGTAAACCAAAGCCTAACCTTTACACTCTCCCTAAAACCTAAACCCTAACCTAACCGTAACACTCACCCTAAAACTAAATGTAACCATATTCCTAACCCTTGCCCTAAACCTAACTTCTAATCCTAACCCTAAACCTAACCATAACCATAACCCTAACCCAGATCTAACATTAATCCCTTACCCTAAACCTACCCCTAACACTTAAACTAACCGTAAGCCTGACTGTAATACCTAACCCTATCTCTAACCCTAACCTGCCATAACCCTAACCCTAACTATAATCCTAACCCTAACACTAAACCTAACCAAACATCTAACCCTAACCCTAACCCTAACCCTAACACTAACCCTAACCCTAAACCGAACTATAACCCTAAAATTTAATCCTAAACCTAACACTAAACCTAAACCTAGCCCTTAACGTAACACTAACCCTAAACTCTAACCGTACCCCTAAACATAACCATAAACTTTAACTCTAACCCAAACCCTAAACCTAACCATAACCCTAAACCTAAACTCTAACCCTAACCCTAACAACCCTAACACTAACAGTAACAGTAACAATAACACTAACACTAACACTAACGCTAACCCATAACACTATCCCTAACACCTAACCCCTAAACCTAAGCCTAAACCTTACCACAAACCTAAGACTAAATCTAATGCAAATCCTAAGCCAAACCCTAACCCTAACCCTAATGCTAACCTAATTGTAACCCTAACATTAACCATAACTGTAAGCCTAACCCTAACAATAAACCTAACTCTGAACCTAACCCTAACACTCACACTAACCGTAAACCTAAACCTAACCATAACACTAACATCTAAACCTAACCCAAACCTTAACTGTAACCCTAACCCTAAAACTAGCAAGTAACCCTAATCCTAACACTTACCATATCCCTAACACTAACCCTAACACTAATCCTAACCATAACCCTGAACCTAAGCTTTAACAGTAACCCTAACCCTAAAATTAACCCTAACCATAAAATTTAAGCCTAACACTAATCCTAACCCTAACCCTAGCTCGAACCCTAAATCAAAAGCTAACCTCTAACCATAACCCTAACCCTAAACTTAACCTTAAACCTAATCCTAAACTCTAACAGTAACCCTAACCGTAACCCTAAACATAAACCTGAACCTAAGCTTTAACCCTAACCGTAACCCTAACACTAACCATAACCTTTAAGCCTAACCCTAACCCTAAAACTAACACTAACTCTAACCATAAATCTAATTGTAACTCTAACCGTACCCGAAACCCAAAGCCAAACACTATCCCTCTCCTTAACACCTAACAACTAACCCTAGCCTTAATCATAACCCTAACACTAAGCATAACCCTAACCTTAACCCTAAAAATAACCCTAATACTAAACCGAACTATAATTCTAAATTTTAACCCTAAACGTAACCCTAACCCTAAGCCTAACCCTTACCCTAAAACTAACACTAAACTCTAACCGTAACACTAAACCTAACCATAAAATTTAACTCTAACCCAAACCCTAACCCTAACCCTAACCCTAAACGTAATGCTAACCTCTAACCATAACCATAACCCTAATTCGAACCGTAAACCTAATGCTAACCCTAACCCTAACACTAACTCTAACACATAACATTGCCCTACCACCTAAACCCTAAACCTAATCCTAACCCTAACCCTAACACTAATGTAGTGCAAATCCTAACACTAACCCTAAACTAATGCTAACCTAGTTGTAACCCTAACCCTAACCATAGCGATAAGACTAACCCTAACCATAACCTTAACTCTAACCCTAACCCTAACCCTAACCCTAACCCTCACACTAACCCTAACCCTAACCGTAACCCTAACACTAACCTCTAAACCTAACCCTAACCTTAACTGTAACCTTAAACATAAAACTAACCACTAACCCTAATCCTAACCCTTATCATATCCCTAAGCGAACCCTACCCCTAACACTAACACTCAACCTAAGCTTTAACCCTAACCATAACCCTAACCATACCATAACCTCTAAGCTTAACACTAACCCTAACACTAACTCTAACTGTAACCTGAAAACAAAAGCTAACCCCTAACCATAATCCTGACCCTAACCTTAATCATAACCATAAACTCTAACCATAACCCTAACCGTAAGCCTAACCGTAAACCTGAACTTAAGCTTTAACCCTAACCCTAAAACTAACCCTAACCCTAACCATAACCTCTAAGCCTAACCCTAAATCTAAACCTAAACCAAACGCTAACCTCTCCACCTAACCCTAAACCTAACACTAACACTAAAACTAACTTCTAACACTAACCCTAAACCTAAATCTAAACCAAACTCTAAAACTAAGCCTAACCCTAAACACTAACCCTAACGCTAACACTATCTGTAACCCTAAGCCTAACCCTAAACCGAACCATAAACCTAACCCTAACACTAACCATATTGCTAACACCTAAGCCCTAACCCTAACCCTATATCTAACTCTAAAACTAACCCTAAACCTAAAACTAACCCTAACCCTAAACCACTACCTAAAACCTAACTCCTAACCCTAACATTAATCATAAACCTAACACTAAGCCTTATCCTAACCCTAACCCTAACACTAAACCTAGCCCTAAACCGAACCATAAGCCTAAACTCTAACCCTAACTTAGCCCTAACCCTAAATCTAACCCTTACCAGAACACTAACCCTAAACTATAACTGTAAAGCTAAACCTAACCCTAACCTTTAACTCTAACCCAAACCCTAACCCTAACCCTAATCCTAAATTTAAAGCTAACCTCTAAGCATAACCATAACCCTAACTCAATCCATAACCGTAACCCAAACACTAACACTAACCCTAAGCCATAAACCTACCGTTAACAACTAACCACTAAACATATTCCTAACCCTAACACTAACACTAAATATAAGGCAAACCCTAACCCTAACCCTAATGCTAACCTAATTGTAACCCTAACACTAACCATAGCCCTAAGCCTAACCCTAACCATAACCCTAACTCTAAACCTAAACCTAACCTTCACACTAACTTTAAACCTAACACTAACCCTAATACTAAGCTCTAAATATAACCCTAACCCTAACTCTAATCCTAACCTCAACCCTAACTGTAACCCTAAAGCAAATGCTAGCCTCTAACTATAACCCTAACACTAACACTAACCCTAACACTAACCCTAAAACTAACTTCTAACCCTAACACTAACTCTCACACTAAACCTAAATCTAACGTTAAACCAAAAGCTAACCTCTAACTATAACCCTAACACTAAACCTGACATTAATCCGAACACTAAACTCTAACGGTAACACTAACCTTAACCCTAACAGTAAACCTGAACTTAAGCTTTAACCCTAACCCTAACCATAACCATAACCATAACAATAACCTCTAAGCCTAACCCTAACCGTAACCCTGACCATAACTCTAACCCTAAAACAAATGCTAGCCTCTAATCATGACCCTAAAAATAACCCTAACACTAACACTAACACTAACACTAACACTAACACTAAAACTAACTTCTTACGATAACACTAACCCTAACCCTACCCTAACACTAACCCAAACTCATAACCCTATCCCTAACACCTAACACCTAAACCTAAACTTAACACTAACTCTAAATCTAAACCTAACACTAAATGTAATGCAAACCCTAAACCAAACCCTCAACCTAACCCTAACACTAACCCAATTGTAAACCTAACCCTAACCATAACTCTAAGCCTAACTGTAATGATAACCTTAACTATAACCATAAACATATCCCTCACATTAACCCTGACACTAACCTCTACATTAACCCTAACCCTAAATGTAACCCTAAACGTAAAACTAACCGCTAACCCTAATACTAACCCTTAGCATATCCATAACCGAACCCTACCCCTAACCTTAACACTCAACCTAACCTTTAACCCTAACTGTAAGCCTAACTATAACCACAACCTCTAAGCCTAACACTAACCCTAACCCTAAACCTAACCCTAAAACTAACCATAACGTCTTATCCTAACGATAACCTCTAACCATAACAGTAACCCTAACTCTAACAGTAAACTTAATGCTAACCGTAACCTCTAAGCCTAACTCCACCACTAACACTTATTCTAAACCTAAACCAAATTCTAGCCTCTTACAATAACCCTAACCCTAACCCTAACACTAACACTAACACTAACACTAAAACTAACTTCTAATCCTAACTCTAAGCCTAAACCTAAACCTAAACATAAACCGAACCCTAAATCTAACCCTAACCCTAACCATAACCATAACGCTAACCTAATTGTAACCCTAACACTTACCATAACCCTAAGCCTAAACCTAAACCTAAACCTAACTCTAAAGCTAACCCCAACCCTCACACTAACCCTAACCCTAACATTAACACTAACAGTAACATCTAAAACTAACCCAAACCCTAACCGTAAACCTAACCCTAACCCTAAAACTAACCACTAACCCTAATCCTAACCCTTACCATATCCATAACCCTAACCCTAAGCCTAACCCTAACCCTAAACCTAACCCTAACCATAACTTCTAAGCATAACACTGACCCAAACACTAACCCTAACTCTAACCCTAAACCAAAAGCTCAACTCTAACCTTAAACCTAACCCAAACAATAACCATAACCCTAAACCTAATCCTAAACTCTAACCGTAACTCTAATGGTAACTCTAAACATAAACATGAACCTAAGTTTAACCCTAACCCTAACCCTAACCCTAACCATAACCATAACTATAACCTCTTACCTTACCCTAACACTAAATGAACCCTAACTCGAACCCTAAACCAAATGCTAACCTCTAACCATAACCCTAACCCGAACCCTAACGCTAACAGTAAACCTATCTTCTAACCCTAACAATAACCCGAACACTAAAACTAAACCTAAACCTAAAAATAACCCTAACCTTAAACCCTAACCCTAACCCTAATGCAACCCCTATTCCTAACCCAGCCTTAAACTGAACCCTAAACCTAACCCTAACCCTAACACTATCGCTAACACCGAAACGCGAATTATAACCCTCAGCCAACTCGCTAGCACTAATCCTATAAGCTAACCTCAAAACCTAACCCTAACCCTAACCTGAACCCTAACACTAAATATAACCCAAACCCTAAAACTATCGCTAACCCTAACCCTAACGCTAAACTAATTGTAACACTAAACCTAACCATAACACTAAAGCTAAACCTAAACATAACACTAATTCTAACCCTAACCTTAACCCTCACACTATCCCTAAAACTAACCTCTAAACCTAACCCTAACCCTAACACAAATCTAATGCAAACCCTAACCATAACTCTAACCTGAAACCAAACGCTAACCTCTAACCATAACCCTAACCATAACCCTAACACTAACACTAAACATAACTTTTAACCCTAACACTAACCCTAACCATAAACCTAAACCTAAACCTAAACCTAAACCTAACCCTAACCCTAACACTGACCCTAATCCCAAACAATAACCCTAATACTATCCCTAACCCTAACACTAACCCTAACCCTAAACTGAACCCTATATCTAACTGTAATGCTAACTCTAACCCTAACTCTAACCCTAACCCTAAACTGAACCATAACCCTAACCCTAAACCTAATCCTTACCCTAACACTAACTCTTACTCTAAATGTAATGCTAAAGCTAACCCTAACCTTTAACTCTAACCCAAACCCTAACACTAACCCTAAACCTAAAGTTAACCTCTAACCATAACCGTAACCATAACTCTAAATGTAACCCTAACCCTAACCCTATACCCATTCCCTAACACCCAAACCCTAACCCTAACCCTAACCCTAACCCTAAACTTAACCCAAACACTAAATCTAAAGCAAACCCTAACCCTCACCCTAAACCTAATGCTAACCTAGTTTTAACCCTAACCATAACCATAAGCATAACCATAAGACTAATCCTAACCAGAAACCTAAATCTAACCCTAACCCTAACCATAACCCTCACACTAACACTAAACCTAACCCTAACGCTAACCCTAACACTAACCTCTAAACGTAACCTTAACCTTAACTGTAACCCTAACCATAAAACTAACCACTAACCTTATTCCTAACCATTAGCATATCCGTAACCTAATCCTACACCTAACCCGAACCTTCAACTAAGCTTTAACCATAACCGCAACCCTAACCCTAACAATAACCATAACCTCTAAGCCTAACACTAACCCAAACACTTACACTAACTCTAACCTTAAAACAAAAGCTAAACTCTAACCACAACCCTAACCCTACCCCAAGCTTAATCATAACCCTAAACTCTAACCATAACCCTAACCTTAACCCTAACCATAAACCTGAACTTAAGCTTTAACCCTAAACCTAAAACTAACCCTAACCCTAAACATAACCTCTAAGCCTAACCCTAACCCTAACCCTAAATCTAAACCTAAACCAAATGCTAACTTCTAAACATAATCCTAACCCTAACCCTAACACTAACACTAACACTAAACTATTTTCTAACACTAACAATAACCCTAAACCTAAACATAACCCTAACCCTAAACAGTAACCCAGACCCTAACACTATCCCTAACCCTAACCTTAACCCTAACCATAACTCTAAGCCTAACCGTAACGATAACCTTAACTCTAACCCTAAAACTAACCCTCAAATTAACCCTGACACTAACCACTACACCTAACCCTAAACCTAACTGTAACCCTAAACCTAAAACTAACCACTAACCCTAATACTAACCCTTGGCATATCCCTAACCGAACCCTACCCTTAACCCTAACCCTCAACCTAAGCTTTAACTGTTACCATAACCCTAACTATAACCATAACCTCTAAGCCTAAAACTAACCCTAACTCTAACTCTATACCAAAAGCTAACCTTTAACCATAACATTAACCTTACCCATAAGCTTAATCATAAACCTAAACTCTAACTTTAACCCTAACATTAACCCTAACTGTAAACCTGAACTTAAGCTTTAACCTTAACCCTAAAAGTAACCCTAACCCTAACCATAACCACTAAGCCTAATGCTAACCACTAACCATAGCAGTAACCCTAACTCTAACAGTAAACTTAACCCTAACAATAACCTCTAAGTCTAACCCTACCACTAACACTAATTCTAAACCTAAACCAAATGCTAGCCTCTTACCATAACCCTAATCCTAAACCTAACACTAACACTAACACTAAAACTAACTTGTAATCCTAACACTAAGCCTAAACCTAAACCTACCTAACCCTAACGCTAACCTAATTGTAACCCTAACACTAACCATAACCCTAAGCCTAACCTTAAACGTAACCGTAACTCTAAACCAAACCCAAACCCTCACACTAACGCTAACCCTAACACTAACCCTAACTCTAACACTAAACCAAAAGCTAATCTCTAACCTTAACCCTAACCATAACCATAACCCTAAAGCTAATCCTAAACTCTAACCGAAACCCTAATGGTAACTCTAAATATAAACCTGAACCTAAGCTTTAACCCTAACTCTAACCCTAACCATAACAATAACCATAAACTCTTAGCCTAACCCTAACAGTAAACCGAACCCTAACTCGAACTATAAACCAAACACTAACCTCTAACCATAACCCTAACCCGAACCCTAACGCTAACATTAAGTCTATTTTCTAACCCTAACCCTAACCCTAACCCTAAACCGAAATCTAAACATAACTCTAACCCTAAAACATAACCCTAAACCTAATTCAAACCCTATCCCTAACCCTAGCCTTAAACTGAACCCTAAACCTAACCCTAACCCTAAACCTACAGCTAACACCAAATCCTGAACCATAACCCTCAGCCTAACTCCCTAATCCTAACCCTAACCCTAAAAGTAACTGATCACCCTAGCCCTAAAACCTAACCTCAAAACCTAACCTAACCCTAATCTGAACCCTAACACAAAAACTAACCAAAACCCTAAACCTAACCCTAACCCTAAACCTAATGCTAACCTAATTGTAACACTAAACCGAAGCATAAAACTAAGCCTAACCTTAACCATAGCCCTAACTCTAACCCTGACTTTAACCCTCATACTAACCCAAACACTAACTTCTAAACCTAACCCTAACCCTAACACTAAACCTAATACTATCCCTAACCCTAACCCTAACTCTAAACCTAAACTGAACCATAATCCTAACACTAACCCTAAGACTATTGCTAACACCTATCCCCTAACACTAACCCTAACCCTAACTCTAAAACTAACCATAAACCTAACACTAACCCTAACCCTACATCTAACCGTAATGCTAACCCTAACTCTAACCCTAACCCTAACCCATTACCCTATCCCTAACACCTAATCCCTAAACCGAACCCTAAACCTAACCCTAACCCTAATCCTAACATAACCCAAACCCTAAACCTAACACTAAATCTAATGCAAACCCTAACCCTAACCCTAATCCTAATGCTAACCTAATTTTAACCCTAACCCTAACCATAACCATAAGCATAAGAGTAATCCTAACCATAAACCTAACTCTAACCCTAACTCTAACCCCTAACACTAACCATAACCCTAACTCTAAAACTAACCCTAAACCTAAACCTAATCGTAACGCTAACCCTAACCCACAGCCTAAGCCTAACCCAATCCTTAAAAAATAACTCCTAACCCTAACCTTAATCATAACCCTAACACAAAGCATAACCCTAACCCTAAACCTAATCCTTACCCTAACACTAACCCTTACTCTAACTGTAACGCTAAAGCTAACCCTAAACTTTAACTCTAACCCAAACCCTAACACTGACCCTCAACCTAACGTTAACCTCTAACCATAACTGTAACACTAACTCTAACCGTCACCATAACCCTAACCCTATCCCTAACCCATAACTCTATCCCTAACACCTAACCCCTAAACCTAACCCTAACCCTAACCATAAACATAACCCTAACTCTAACACTAACACTAAATCTAACGCAGACCCTAACCCTAACCCTAAACCTAACGCTAACCTAATTTTAACCCTAATCCTAACCATAACCATAAGCAAAAGAGTAATCCTAACCCTAAACCTAACTCTAACCCTAACCCTAACCCTAACACTAAACCTAAACCTAATTCTAATCCTAACCCTAATACTAAACTCTAAACCTAACCCTCCTTAACAGTAATCCTAACCCTAAAACTAACCACTAACCTTAATTCTAACTCTTAGCATATCACTAACCTAATCCTACCCCAACCCTAACCCTCAACTAAGCTTTAATCATAACCATATACATAGCCATAACCATAACCTCTAAGCCTAACACTAACCCTAACACTTACCCTAACTCTAACCATAAAACAAAAGCTAACCTCTAACCATAACCCTAACCCTACTGCTAAGCTTAATCATAACACTAAACTCTAACTGTAACCCTAACCTTAATCCTAACCGTAAACCTGAAATTAAGCTTTAACCCTAACCCTAAAACTAACCCTAAACCTAAACATAACCTCTAAGCCGAACCCTAACTCTAAACCTAAACCAAATGTTAACCTCTAAACATAACCCTAACCCTAACCCTAACCCTAACACTAACACTAAACTAACTTCTAACCCGAACACTAACAATAACCCTAAACCTAAACATAACACTAACCCTAACCCTTACCCTAAATACTAAACACAGACCCTAGCACTATCCCTAACCCTAAACCTAACCGTAAATGGAACAATAAACCTAACGCAAATCCTAACCTCATCGCTAACACCTAACCCCAAAACCTAACCCTAAACCTAACTCTAAAACTAACAATAAACCTAACCCTAACACTAACCCTAACCCTAAAACTAATCGTAACCCTAACCCTAACCGTAACCCAAAGTCTAACCCTAACCCACTCCCTAACACCTAACTCCTAACCCTAAACTTAATCATAACCCTAACACTAAGTGTAATCCTAACCCTAACCCTAACACTAAACCTAACCATAAACAAAAGCATAAGCATAAATTCTAATACTAAACCTAACCATAACCCTAAACCTAACCATTATGCTAACACTAACCCAAAACTCTAACCGTAAATCTAAACCTAACATTAACCTTTACTTTTAACCCAAACCCTAACCCTAACCCTAACCATAATCCTAAACGTAACGCTAACCTATAATCATAACCATAACCCTAACTCTATCCGTAACCCTAACGCAAATCCTAACAATAACGCTAACCCATAACACTATTGCTAACACCTAACCCCTAAACCTAACCCTAACACTAACACTAACACTAAATCTAATGCAAAAAAGAAAAAGAAAAAAAAAAAAAAAACGCTAACCTAATTGTAACCCTAACCCTAACCATAAGCCTAAGCATAACCCGAAACATAACACTAACTATAACTGTAACACTAACCCTCACACTAAACCTAACCCTAACGCTAACACTAACACTGACCTCTAAACCTACCCCTAAAACTAAAAATAACCCTAAACCTAAAAATAACCACTAACCGTAAACCTAACCCTTAGAATATACCTAAGCGAACCCTACCACTAACCCTAACCCTCAACCTAAGCTTTATCTCTAACCCTAACCCTAACCATAACCATAACCACTAAGCCTAACACTAACTCTAACATTTACCCTAACTCTAACCCTAAACCAAAAGCTAACCTGTAACCATAACCCTAACCGTAACCCTAACATTAGTCCTAACCCTAAACTCTAACCATAACCCTAACCTTAACCCTAACTGTGAACCTGAACTTAAGCTTTAAACCTAACCCTAACCCTAAACATAACTCTAATCCTAAAACAAAGCTAAACTCTAACAATAACACTAACCCTAACCATAAATTTTAACCTACCTAATCCTAAACTCCAACCGTAACAATATCTGTAACTCAAAACATAAACCTGAACCTAAACTTTAACCGTAACCCTAACCCTAACCCTAACCATAAACCCTAAGCATAACCCTAACCCTAAACCTAAGCCTAACTCGCAGCCTAAACAAAATGCTAACCTCTAAACCTAACCCTAAACCTAACCCTAAACCTAACACTAAACCTATCTTCTAATCCTAAAACTAACCCTAACACTAACCCTAAACCTAAACCTAAGCCTAACCCTAAACCCAACATTATCCCTAACCCTAAACCAAACCCTAAACCTAACCCTAAACCTAACACTAACACTAAATCTAATGCAAACCTAACCCTAAAAATAATGTTAACCTAATTGTAACACTAACCCTAACCATATGCCTAAACCTAACCCGAAACATAACCCTAATTATAACCATAACCCTAATCCTCACACTAACCATAACCCCAACACTAACACTAACTTCTAAACCTACCCCTAAACCTAACCGTAACCTTAAACCTAAAACTAACCACTAAACCTAAACCTAAGCCTTAGCATATACCTAACTGAACACTACACCTAAACCTAACCCTCAATCTAAGCTTTAACTCTAACCGTAACCCTAACCAAAACCATAAACTCTAAGCCTAACAATAACCCTAACACTAACACTTACTCTAACCCTAAACCGAAAGCTAACCTCCAACCATAATCCTAACCCTAACCCTAACACTAAACATAACTCTAATCCTAAAACAAAGCTAAACTCTAACCATAACCCTAACTCTAACCATAAATTTTAACCTAATCCTTAACTCTAACTGTGACAATATCTGTAACTCCAAATGTAAATGTGAACATAACTTTAACCCTAAACCTAACCCTAACCATAAACCCTAAGCCTAACCCTAACCCCAAACCTAACCCTAACTAGAACCCTAAACCAAATGCTAACCTCTAACCGTAACCCTAAACGTAACCCTAAAACTAACACTAAACCTATCTTCTAATCCTAAAACTAACCCTAACGCTAACCATCAACCTAAACCTAACCTGAACCCTAACCCTAAACCCAACACTATCCCTAACCCTAAACCTAACCCTAACCCTAACATAATCGCTAAAACCTAACCCCTAACCCTAACACTAACCCTAACTGTAAAACCTACTCTAAACCTAAACCTTACCCTAACACTAACCCTAACCCTAAATCTAACCCTAAACCTAATCCTAATCCTAACCCTAACTGAAACACAAAGCCTAACCCTAACCCTCTCCCTAACACCTAACTCCTAACCCTAACCGTAAACATAACACTAACACAAAGCGTAACCCTAAACCTAACCCTAACACTAACTCTAACCCTAAACTGATCTATAACCCTAAATTTTAACTCTAAACCTAAACCTAACCCTTACACTAACACTAACCCTAAACTCTTACCTTACCCCTAAACATAACCATAACCTTTATCTCTAACCCAAACCCTAAACCTAACGCAAACCTCTAACCATAACCATAACCTCTAAGCCATACACTAATCCTAACACTAACCCTAACCCTAAAACTAGCCCTAAATCATAACATTATCCCTAACACCTAACCCCTAAACCTAACCCTAACCCTAACACTAAATCTAACGCAAACCCTAACCCTAACCCTAACCCTAATACAAACCTAATTGTAATCCGAAACCTAACCATAACCCTAAGGCTAAACCTAACTCTAACCCTATCCCTTACCCTAACACTCACACTAACCCTAACCCTAAACCTAACCCTAACAGTAACTTCTAAACCTAACCCTAACCTTAACCGTAACCCTAACCCTAAAACTAACCACTAACCCTAATCCTAACCCTTAGCATATCCGTAACCAAACACTACCACTAACCCTAACCCCACCTAATCTTTAACAATACCAAAACCATAACCATAACCATAACCTCTAAACCTAATACTAACCCTAACCCTAACACTAACCCTAAAACAAAAGCTAACCTCTAACCATAACCCTAACTCTAACCCTAAACTTAATCCTAAACCTAAAATCTAACCGTAACCGTAACATTAACCCTAACCATAAACATGTACTTAAGCTTTAACCCTAACCCTAACCATAACCTCTAAACCTAACCCTAACCTAACCATAATTCTAACACTAAACCAAACACTAACCTCTAAACATAACACTCACCCTATCACTAACACTAAAACTAACTTCTAAGCCTAAGACTAACCCTAAACATAAACATAAACCTAACCCTAATCCTAACCCTAACCCTAAACACTCACCCTAACCCTAACCATAACAATAAGACTAACCCAGATCTAACATTAATCCCTGACCATAACCTTAACTCTAACCCTAACAATAACACTGAAACTAAGTTCTAACCCTAAGACTATCCCTAACCCTAAACAAAAAACTAACCCTAATCCTAACCCTAACACTAAACCCTCAACCTAATCCTAACCATAACAATAAGACTAACCCAGACCTAACATTAATCCCTTACCCTAAACTTAACCCTCACACTTAAACTAACCCTAAGGCTGACTGTAATACCTAACCCAGCACTAGCATAACCCTAACCCTAACTCTAACCCTAACCCTAACCCTACCCTAACCCTAACACATACAAGTAACCCTAACCCTAAAACTAACACTATCACTAACACCTAACGCTAACCCTAAACCTAAACCTATCTCTAACCCTGACCCTAAACCTAACACTAAACCTAACTTCTAACCCTAACCCTCACCATAAACCTCAACCTAAGCCTAACCCTAACCCTAAACTCTAACCCTAAGCGTAACCTTAACCTTAACCCTAACCCTAACAATAACACAAACGGTAACCCATAACACTATCCTTTTAGGAATCTAACCCTAAACCTAAACCTAAACCTAAACCTAACCCTAACCCTAACCCTAACCATAAGGCCAACCTAATTGTAACCCTAACACTAACCATAACCATAACCCTAAGCCTAATGCTAACCCTAACCCTAACTATACACTTAACCCTAACCCTCACATGTACCGTAATCCTAACCCTAACATTAACACTAACATCTAAACCTAACCCCAATGCTAACCATAACCCTAACTGTAAAACTAACCACTATCACTAATCCTAACAATTACCATGTCCCGAACCCTAACACTAATCCTAACCCTAACACTGAACCTAAGCTTTAATAATAAAATTAACCCTAAATGTAACCCTAATCATAACCTCTAAGCCTAACCATAACAATAACACTAACAATAACCTAACAATAACAATAACACTACCCCTAACTCTAACCCTAAAAACAAAAGCTAACCTCTAACCATAACCGTAACCCTTACCATAGCCTTAAACCTAATCCTAAACTCTAACCCATAACACTGTCCCTAACACCTAACCCCTAAACTTAACCCTAACCCTAACCCTAACACTAAGCTCTAAATCTAACCCTAACCCTAATGATAACCCTAACCCTAAAACTAACCACTAACCCTAATCCTAACCCCTAGCATATCCCTAACCAAACCCTACCCCTAATACTAACCCTAAACCTAACCTTTAAACCTAACCATAACCTTAACCATAACCATAAATTCTAAGACAAACACTAACCATAACAATAACCCTTACTCTAACCCTAAACCAAAAGCTAACCTTTAACCATAACCATAACCCTAACCCTAACCTTAATCCTAACCCTAAACTCTAACCGTAACATTAACCTTAACCCTAATTGTAAACCTGAACTTAAGGTTTAACCCTAATACTAACCCTAACCATAACCTCTAAGCCTAACCCTAACACTAACACTAATTATAAAACTAAACCAAACGCTAGCCTTACCATAACCCTAAACCTAACACTAACACTAACACTAAAAGTAACTTCTAATCCTAACACTAACCCTAAACCTAAACCTAAACCTAAACCGAACCCTAACTCTAACCCTAACGCTAACCCTAACGCTAACTAATTGTAACCCTAACACTAATCATAACCCTAAGCTTAACCCTAAACCTAACCCTAACTCTAAACCTAACCATAACCCTCACACTAACCCTAACCCTAACTCTAGCACTAACACTACTATCTAAACCTAATCCAAACCATAACCATAACCCAAACCCTAAAACTAACCACTAACCCTAATCCTAACCCTTACCATATCCCTAACACTAACCCTAAGCCTAACCCTAACACTGAACCTAAGCTTTAACCCTAACCCTAACCGTAAACCTAACCCTAAACATAACTTCTAAGCCTAACACTAACCCTAACTCTAACCCTAAACCAAAAGCTAACTTCTAACGATAACCCTAACCCTAACATAACCCTAAACCTAATCCCAAACTCTAACCATAAACCTAACGGTAACCCTAAACATAAACCTGAACGTAAGCTTTAACCTTAACCCTAACCATAACCATAACCTCTAAGCCTAACCCTACAACTAAACCTAAACCTAACTCAAACACTAAACCAAACGCTAAGCTCTAACCATAACCCTAACCCTAACTCTAATGCTAACACAAAATCTATCTTCTAACACTAACCCTAACCGTAACCCTAAACCTAAACCTAAACCTAAATATAACCCTAACACAAACCGTAACCATAACCCTAATTCGACCCCTAATCCTAACCCTAGCCTTAAACTAAACCTTAAACCTAACCCTAAACCTTACCCTTTCATTAACCCTGAACCCCTAACCCTAACCCTAAATCCCTAGCCCTAACCCTACCCCTAACACTAACCCTAACCCATCACCCAATCTCTAAAACCTAACCCAAAAACCTAACACTAAACTTAACCTGAACCCTAACACTAAATCTAACCCAAACCCTAAACCTAACGCTAACCTAATTGTAACACTAAACCTAACTATAACCCCAAGCCTAACCCTAAACATAACCCTAATTCTAACACTAACCTTAACCCTCACACTAACCCTAACACTAACCATAATACTAACCTCTAAACCTAACCCTAAGCCTAACCCTAACCCTAACACAAACCCTAACATTAAATCTAACTCAAAGCCTAACCCTAATGCTAACACTAAAGCAAACGCTAACCTCTAACAATAACCCTAAACCTAAACCTAAATTTTAACCTAACACTAACCCTAACAATAACCTTAACTCTAACCCTAAACCAAAAGCTAACCTCTAACCATAAACCTAACCAAACCTAACATTAATCCTAACCCTAAACTCTAACTGTAACCCTAACCTTAACCCTAACCATGAATCTGAACTTAAGCTTTAACCCTAACCCTAACCCTAAACATAACTCTAATTCTAAAACAAAAGATAAACTCTAACCATAGCCCTAAATCTAACCATACATTTTAACCTAATCCTAAACTCTAACCGTAACCCTATCTGTAACTCGAAATATAAACCTGAACCTAAACTTTAACCGTAAATCTAACCCTAACCCTAACCATAAACCCTAAGCCTAACCCTAACCCTAAACCTAACCTTAACTCACAGCCTAAACTAAATGCTAACCTCTAACCCTAACCCTAACACTAACCCTAAACCTAACACTAAAACTATCTTCTAATCCTAAAACTAAACCTAACCCTAACCCTAAACCTAAACCTAAACCTAACCCTAACCCTAAAACCAACTTTATCCCTAACTCTAACCCTAACCCTAAACCGAACCCTAAACCTAACCCTTACCCTAACCCTATCGCTAAAACCTAACCACTAACCCTAAACCTAACCCTAACTGTAAAACCTACTCTACACCTAACACTTACCCTAACCCTAAACCTAACCCTAACTCTAACCCTAAACCTAAACAGAACTATAACCCTAAAATTTAAACCTAAACCTAACCCTAAACCTAAACCTAACCCTTCCCCAACACTAACCCTAATCTCTAACCGTACCCCTAAACATAACTATAACCGTTAACTCTAACCCAAACCCTAAACCTAACCCTTAACCTAACGCAAACCTCTAACCATAACCATAACCTCTAAGCCTAACACTAACCCTAACACTAACCCTAACCCTAAAACTAGCCCTAACCCATAACATTATCCCTAACACCTAACCCCTAACCCTAACTCTAAATATAACACAAACAATAACCCTAACCATAACACTAAGCTAATTATAACCCTAACCCAAACCCTAACCCTAAACTTAATCCTAAACCTACAATCTAACATTAACCCTAATCTTAACCCTAACTGTAAAGCTGTACTTAAGCTTTAACCCTAACCCTAACCATACCGTCTAAGCCTAACCCTAACCTAACACTAACTCTAACCCTAAACCAAACACTAACCTCTAAACATAATCCTAACCCTAACACTAAAACTAACTTCTAAACCTAAGACTAACCCTAACAATAAACATAAAACTAACCCTAATCCTAACCCTAACCCTAAACCCTAACCCTAACCCTAACCATAACAATAAGACTAACCCAGACCTAACATTAATCCATTACCCTAAACCTAACACTAACACTAAAACTAACTTCTAACCCTAAGACTAACCCTAACCCTAAACATAAACCTAACCCTAATTCTAACCATAACCCTAAACCCTCAACATAACCCTAACTATAACAATAAGACTAACCCAGACCTAATGTTATTCCCTTACCCTAAAGCTAACCCTAACCCTTAAACTAATCCTAAGGCTGACTGTAGTACCTAACCCTAAGCCTAGCATAATCCTAACCATAACTCTAACCCTAATCCTAGCCTAACCCTAACCCTAAAACTAACCCTAACCTCTAACACTAACCCTAACCCTAAACCTATCCCTAAACCTGACCCTAACCCTAACACTAAACTTAACTTCTAAAACTAACCCTCTCTGTAAACATCAACCTTATCCTAACCCTAACCTTAACACTCATCCAAACCATAACCTTAACCCTAAACACTAACCCCAAGCCTAACCCTACCCTAACTCTAATAATAACACTAACTCTAACCCATAACACCATCCTTAATACCTAACCCCTAAACGTAACCCTAAACCTAACCCTAACCCTAACCCTAAGGCTAACCTAATTGTAAGCCTAACAGTAACCATAACACTAAGCCTAATCCTAAAACTAATTATAACTCTAAACTTAACCCTAACCCTCACACTTACCCTAAACCTAACCCTAACATTAACACTAACATCTAAACCTAACCCTAACGCTAACCGTAACCCTAACAGTAAAACTAACCACCAACCCTAATCCTAAACCTTGCCATGTCTCTAACCCTAACACTAATCCTAACCCTAACTCTGAACCTAAGCTTTAACAATAAACTTAACCCTAAACATAACCCTAACCATAACCTCTAAGCCTAACACTAACCATAACACTACCCCTAACTGTAACCCTAAAACAAAAGCTAACCTCTAACCATAACCCTAACACTTACCATAACCTTAAACCTAATCCTAAACTATAACTGTTACCATAACTGTAACCCTAAAAGTAAACCTCAAACTAAGCTTTAACCCTAACCCTAACACTATTCCTAAACCTAAACATAACCTCTAAGCCTAACGCTAAACCTAAACCTAAACAAAAATCTAACCCTAAACCAAAAGATAACCTGTAACCATAACCCTAACCCTAACCTAAACCTATCTTCGAAACCTAATACTAACCCTAACCCTAAACATAAACATAAACCTAACCCTAACCCTAAACCTAAACCCTAACCATAACCCTAGCATTATCCCTAACTGTAAGCCTAACCCTAAACCGAACCCTAATCCTAACCCTAACCCTAAACCTATTGCTAACACGTAACCCCTAACCCTAACCATAACCCTAACTCTAAAATTAACCCTAAACCTAAGCCTAAAACTAATCCTAACGCTAACACTAACCCTTACCCTAACTCTAACCCTAAATCTAATCGTAACCCTAAACCTAACTGAAACCCAAAGGCTAATCCTAACCCTCTCCATAACACCTGACTCCTAACCCTAACCTCAATAATAACCCTAACACTAAGTGTAACCCTAATCCTAACCCTAACATTAACCCTAACATGAAACCAAACTATAACCCTAAAATTTAACATTAAAACTAACCCTAACTGTAAACCTAACCATTACCCTAACACTAACCCTAAATTCTTACCATAAAACTAAACCTAACCATAACCTTTAACTCTAACCAAAACTGTAACCATTACCCTAAACCTAAGGCTAACCTCTAACCATAACTGTAACCCTAACTCTAACCATAACCCTAAACCTAACACTAACCCTAACCCATAACTCTATCCCTAACACCTAACCCCTAAACCTAACCCTAAGCTTAACACTAACACTAAATTTAACGCAAACATTAACCCTAAACCTAACGCTAACCTAATTGTAACCCTGGCCCTAACCATAACCCTATGCCCAACATTAAAAAAAAAAAGAACATTAAATTTAACCATAAAACTAACCCTCACTCAAACTCTAACCCTAACACTAACAATAACCTCTAAACCTAATCCTAACCCTAACCATAACCCTAACACTAAAACTAACCACTAACCATAATGCTAACCCCTAGCATATCCCTAACCGAACCCTACCCCTAATCCTAATGGTCAAACAAAGCTTTAAACCTCACCGTAACCCTAACCATAACCATAACCTCTAAGCCTAACACTAACCATAACACTAACCCTTACTCTATCCCTAAAACAAAAGCTAACCTCTAACCATAACCCTACCCCGTAATCCTAACCTTATCCTAACCCTAAACTCTAACCGTAACCTTAATCTTATCCCTAACCATAAACCTGAAATTAATCTTTAACACTAACCATAACCCTAACCCTAACCATAACCTATAAGCCTAACCCTACAACTAACAATTATTCTAAACCTAAACCAAACACTAGCCTCTTACCATAACCCTAACACTAACACTAAAACTAACTTCTAATCCTAACACTAACCTTAAACCTACACCTAAACCTAAACCTCAACAGAACCCTAACCCTATCTCTAACGCTAACCCTAACCCTAACCCTAACGCTAACCTAATTGTAACCCTAACACTAACCATAACCCTAAGCCTAACCCTACCCTAATCCTAACTCTAAACCTAACCCTAACCCTCACACTAACTGTAAACCTAATGCTAACACTAACATCTAAACCTAACCCAAGCCATAACTGTAACCATAAACCTAAAACTAACCGCTAACCCTAATCTTAACAGTTACCATAACCCTAACCCTAACCCTAACCCTAAGCCTAACCCTAAACCTAACCCTAAACAAAACCCTAACCCTAACAATAAACATAACCCTAACCCTAACACTAACCCTAACACTAAATCTAACGCAAACCCTAACCATAACCCTAACCCCAACTCTAACACTAACACTAAACCTAACTTTTAACCCTAACACTAACCATAACCCTAAACCTAACCCTAACCCTAACACTAAACCGTAACAGTAACCATAACAGTATCCGTAACCCAAACTCTAACCCTAACACTAACCTGAAACAAAATCCTAACCCTAACCCTAAGCTTATCGCTAACACCTAACCCCTAACACTAACCCTAACCCTAACTTTAAAACTAACTCTAACCCTAACCCTAACCCTATCCCTAATCCTAAACCTAATCGTAACCCTAACCCACAGACTAACTTAACACAATCCCTAAAACATAACTCCTAACCCTAACCTTAATCATAACCCTAACACAAAGTGTAACCCTAACCCTAAACCTAATCCTTACCTTAACAATAACTCTTACCCCAACTGTAATGCTAAAGCTAACCCTAAACTTTAACTCTAACACAAATCCTAAGCCTAACCCTAAACCTAAATCTAACGCTAACCTCTAACCATAACCGTAACCCTAATTCTAACCGTAACCCTAACCCTAACAATAACCCTAACCCATAACCCTATCCCTAACACCTAACCCCTCACCCTAACCCTAAACCTAACCCTAACCCTAACACTAAATCTAATGCAAACCCTAACCATAACACTAACTCTAACCTAATTGTAACCCTAAACCTAACCATATCCCTAAGCCTAACCCTAACCATAACCCTAACTCTAACCCTAACCCTAACCCTCACACTAACCCTAATCCTAACCCTAACCCTAAACCTATCACTAACCTCTAAACCTAACCCAAACACTAACCGTAACCCTAACACTAAAATTAACCACTAATCCTAATCCTAACTCTTAGGATATCAGGAACCTAACCCTTCCCCCAACCCTAACCCTGAAACTAAGTTTTAACACTAACCCAAACCATAACCATGACCATAACCTCTAAGCCTAACCTAACCCTAACATTAAGCCTAATTCTAACCCTAAACCAAAAGCTAACTTCTAACCATAACACTAACCCTAACCATAACCTTAAACCAAACCCTAAACTCTAACCATAACCCTAACCATAAACCTAACTGTAAACCTAAACCTTAGCTTGAACCTTAACACTAACATTAACCATAACCTCTAAGCCTAACCCTAATCCTAAATCTAACCCTACAGCAAACTCTAACTTCTAAATATAAACCTAACCCTAACTAAAACCCTAAACCTAACACTAACACTAAACCTATATTCTAACCCTAACACTAACCCTAAATATAACCCTAACCCTAAACTTAAATGCTAACCCCAACCCTAGCACCATCCCTTACAAAAACTCTAACCCTAAACCTAACCCTAACCATAACCATATCGCTAATACCTAACTCCTAACCCTAACATTGACCCTAACTCTAAAACTAACATTAAAACTAACCTTAACCCTAACTCTATAACTAACCCTAAACCTAATCATAACTCAACCCTAACCGTAACACAAAGACTAACCTTAACCCTCTCGCTAACACCTAACCCCGAAACCTAACCTTAATCATAACCCTAACACCAAGCGCAAACCTAAACCTAACCCTAACAATAACCCTAACCCTAGGCCGAATCATAACCCTAAACTCTAACCCTAAACGTAAGCCTAACCCTAAACCTAACCCTAACACTAAAACTAACACTTACCCTAAAACTAACCCTAAACTCTAACCGTGTCCTTAACCGTAACCCTAAACTTTAACTCTAATCCAAACCCTAATCCTAACAGTAACCCTAACCTAAACCTAACACTAACTTCTAAACATAACCGGAACCCTAACACTAACCCGTAAAACACTACCCCTAAACCTAACCCTAATTTCTACTACTAACCCTAACCATAAACCTATCTATAACCCTAAACCTAACCCTAACCCTAACCTAACACTAAACCTAACCATAACCCTTACACTATCCCTAACACCTAACTCCTAAACCTATCCCTAAACCTAACCCTAGCCCAAAATTCTAATCCTAACCCTAACCCTAAGGCTAATGCTGACCCTAAAACTAATCCTAACCTCTCACACTAAACCTAACCCTAAACCTACCCCTAAACTTAACCCTAAACCTAACAGTAACCCTATCCCTAAACCTAACGCTAACCCTAACACTAAACCTAAGCTTTAACACTAAACCTAAACATAATCATAAAAATAAAATATCAGCCTCACTGTAATCCAAACCCTAACCACAAACTCTATCACTAAACCTAATGCTTACCTCTAAACATTACCCTAACCCTAACACTAACCCTAAACCTAACACTAACCCTAACACTAAATTAACCCTAACCCTAAACCGAAGGTTTAACCCTAAACCTAACCCAAACCTAAAGCTAACCACTAACCTAACCCTAACCCTAACCCAAACCCTAGCCCTAAACTAAAAAATAACACTAACCCTAACCCTAAACATATCCCTAACATCTAACCCCAACCCTAAGACTAACCTTAAACCTAACCCTAACTCTAAACCTAACCTAAACGTAACTCTAACCCTAACCATAACCAGAAGCGTAACCGTAACCCTAACCCTAACCCTAAACCTAACACTAACCCTATACCCTAACCATAATGCTAACAAGATCCCTAAACCCAACCCTAATGGTAAACTTAACCCTAGCTGTACCTCAACTCTATCCCTAACACCTAACCCCTAACCCTAATACTGAACCTTATGTAAATATTAACACTAAACCTAAGCATAACCCTAAGCCTAAGCCTAACCTGAAAACTAACCCTAACCCTAACCCAAACCTTAACCCTCTCCCTAACACCTAACACCAAAATCTAACCCTGACCCTAACACTCATCCTAACCCTAAAGTTACCATATTGCAAACCCTACCACTAACCCTCACATCTTAACACTAATACTAACAATAACCATAACCTTAACCCAGAACTAACATTAATCCCTTAATCTAACCCTAAACCTACCACTTAAACTATCACTAAGCGTGACCTTAATACCTAAACGTAACCCTAACCCTAAACCTAGCATAACCCTAATCCTAAACCTAAACCTAAACCTAACCCTAACCCTAAACCTAACATTTACCCTAAAACTAACCCTAAACTCTAATCGTGACCTTAACTGTAACCCTAAACTTTAACTCTAATCCAAACCCTAATCCTAACACTAACCATAACCTAAACCTAACACAAACCTCTAAACATAACCGGAACCCTAACACTAACCCATAAACCTACCCCTAAACCTAAACCTAATTTTTACTACATACCCTAACCATAAACTTATCCATAGCCCTAACCCTAACCCTAACCCTAAACCTAAACCCTAACCCTAACCCTAACCCTAAAACTAACCTAAATGTAATCCTAACCCTAACCATAACCCAAAGCCTAAACCTAAACTTAACACTAACCCTATCCATAAACCTAACGCTAACCCTAACCAAAAACCTAAGCTTTAAACCTAACCCTAACCATAATCCTAAAAATAACATCTAAGACTCACCCTAACACTAACTCTAACAACAAACTCTATCACTAAACCTAATGCTAACATCTAACCATAAACCTAACCCTAACCCTAACCCTAACAATAGACCTAACCCTAACACTAACACTAACCCTAACCCTAACATTAAACCAAACCTCTAACACTAACCCTAACCCGAAACCTATCCTTAACCCTAAGCCTAAACCTAACACTAAAACTAACTTCTAACCCTAACACTCACCTTAAACCTCAACCTAACCCTAAACTTAATCGTAACACTAACCCAAACCCTACTCCTAACCATAAACTCTAACCTTAACCCCAACCCTAACCCTAAATATAACCCTAACACTAACAGTCACCCTAACCCTTAACACTATCCCTATCACCTAACACCTAAACCTAACCATAACCCTAACCCTAAACCTAACACTAAATCTAACGCAAACCCTAACCCTAACCAAGCCTAATTCTAACCTAATTGTAACCCTAACACTAACCATAACACTAAGCCTAAACCTAAACCTAACTCTAAACCTAACCCTAACCCTCACACTAACACTAAAGCTAACACTAACACTAACATCTAAACCTAACACTAAATTAACTGTAATTGTAACCCTAAAACTAACCACTAACCCTAATGCTAACCTTTACCGTATCCCTAACCCTAACCCTAATCTGAACACTAACCCTGAACCTATGTTTTAATCCTAAACCTAACCATAAACCTAACCCTAACCATAACTTCTAAGCCTAAAACCCTAACACTAACCCTATCTCTAACACTAAACCAAAAGCTAACCTCTAACCATAACTCTAACCGTAACCATAACTTTAACCTAATCCTAAACTCTAACCATAACCCTATCCATAACCCTAAATGTAAACCTGAACCTAAACTTTAACACAAACCCTAACCCTAACCCTAACCCTAACAATAACCTCTAAGCCTAACCCTAACCCTCAAACTAACCCTAAACCAAAAGCTAAACTCTAATCATAACACTTACCCTAACCCTAACCCTAACACTAAACCTATCTTCAAACCCTAACACTAACACTAACCCTAAATCTAAACATAAACCTAAACCTAACCCTAACCCAAATCCCTAACCGTAACCCTAACACTATCCCTAACTTTAACCTTAACCCTAAACCAAACCCTAATCCTAACCCTAACCCTAACCCTATCGCTAAAACCTAACACCTAACCCTAACCCTAACCCTAACTCTAAAACTAACCCTAAAATTAACCCTAACCCTAACACTAACACTAACTCTACCCTAATGCTAAACTAATTGTAACCCTAATCCTAACCATAACCATAAGCCTAATCCTAACCTTAACCAAAACTTTAACCATAAACCTAACCCTCACACTAAACCTAACCCTAACTCTAACACTAACCTCTAACCCTAACCCTAACTCTAACCGTAATCATAAACCTAAAACTAACCACAAAACCTAATCCTAACCCCTAGCATATCCCTAACCGAACCCTACCCCTAATCCTAACGCTCAAACTAATCTTTAAACCTCACCGTAACCTTAACCATAACCATAACCTCTAAGCCTAACACTAACCCTAACACTAACACTTACTCTAACCCTAAACCAAAAACTAACCTCCAACCATAACCCTAACACTAACCCTAACCTTAATCCGAACACTAAACTCTAACCGTAACCCTAAACTTAACCCTAACCGTAAAACTGAACTTAAGCTTTAACCCTAACCTTAACCCTAACCCTAACCATAACCTCTAAGCTTAACCCTAACCCTAACCCTAACTCTAACCCTAAACCAAACGCTACCCTCTTATCATAACACTAACACTAACACTAACACTAACACTAACACTAACACTAAAACTAACTTCTAACTCTAACACTAAACCTAAACCTAAAACTAACCCTAACCCTAACGCTAACCTAATTGCAAGCCTAACACTAACCATAGCCCTAAGCCTAACCCTACACCTAACATTAACTCAAAATCTTACCCTAAACCTCACACTAATGCTAAACCTAACCTTAACACTAATACTAACATCTACACCTAACCCAAACCCTAACCATAACCCTAACTATAAAACTAACCACTAACCCTAATCCTAACCCTTACCGTATCCCTAACCCTAACACTAATCCTAAATCCAACACTGAACCGAAGCTTTAACCCTAATCCTAACTGTAAGCCTAAGCCTAATCATAACCTCAAGCCTAACACTAACCCTAACTCTAACCCCAAAACAAAAGCTAACCTCTAACCATTACCCTAACCCTAACCATAACCTTAAACCTAATACTAAACTCTAACCGTAACCCTAACCGTAACCCTAAATGTAAACCTGAACCTAAGCTTTAACCCTAATACTAACTCAATCCCTAACCATACCCTCTAAGCCTAACCCTAACCCTAAACCTAACACTGACTCGAACCTTAAACCAAATGCTAACCTCTAAACATAACCCTAACCCTAACCCTAACACTAAACTTTTCTTCTAACCCTAACACTAACCCTAACCCTAAACTTAACCGTAACACTAACCCTAAACCCAAAACTATTGCTAACCCTAACCCTAAACCGAACCCTAAAACTATCCATAACACTAAACCTATTGCTAACACCTAAACCCTAAACCTAACCCTAACTATAAAACTAACCCTAACCCTAAGCCTAACCCTAATTCTAACCCTAAAACTAATCGTAACCCTAACCCTAACCAAAACCGAAAGCCTAACCCTAACCTTCTCGCTAACACCTAACTCCTAACCCTAACCTTAATCATAACCCTAACACTAAGTGTAACCCGAACCCTAACAGAAACACTAACCCTAAGCCTAAACGGAACTATAACCCTAAACTTTAACCCTAACCCTAACTCTAAATCTAAACCTAACCCTAGACTCTAACCGTAACACTAAACCTAACCATAACCTTTAACTCTAATACAAACCCTAACCCTAAACCAAAAACTAATGCTAACCTCTAACCATAACCATAACCCTAACTCTAACCGTAATCATAACCCCCACACTAACCCTAACCATAACTCTAACTTCTAAACCTAACTCTAACCCTAAACACTAACCCTAAACCTAAACCCTAACCCTAAAACTAACACTATCCCTAAACTTAAACCTAACCCTAATCCAAACCCTAGCCTTAAACCTAACCCTAACCCTAATGCTATCGATAAAACCTGATCCTAACCGTAACCCTAACCCTAATGCAAATCCTAACCTTAAACCTAACGCTATCCTCTAACAGTAACCGTAACACTGAGCCTAAACCTAAACTCTAAACCTAACACTAACCCTAAATTCTAATCCTAACGCTGACCCTAGCCCTAACCCGAACACGAACCTAATTGTAACCCTAATCTAACCATAACCATAAGCCTAAAACTAACCCTAACCCTAACTCTAACCTTAACCCTAACCCAAACACTAACCTTAAGCCTAATCCTAACACTAACCTCTAAAACTAACCCTAGCACTAAGCATTATCTTGACCCTAAACCTAACCACTAACCCTAATTCTAAACCTTACCCTATCACTAATACTAACCCTAACACTAAACCTAACCCTGAACCTAAGTTATAACCCTAACCCTAACCCTAACCCTAGCCCTAACACTATTGCTAACCCTAACCCTGACCCTAAGCTGAACCCTAAACCTAACACTATCGCTAACACCTAGCCCCTAAACCTAACCCTAACCCTAACTCTAAAACTAACCCTAAATCTAACGCTAAACATATCACTAAACCTAATCATAACCCTAACCCTAATGGTAACCCAAAGCCTAAACCTAACACTCTCAATAACACCTAAAAACTAACCCTAACCTTAATCATAACCCTAACGCTAAGCATAACTCTAATGCTAACCCTAACACTAACCATAATCCTAAACTGAATCATAACCCTAAACTCTAACCCTAAATGTAAAACTAACCCTAAACCTAACACTTACTCTAACACTAACCCTAAACTCTAACCGTAACCCTAACACTAACCGAAACCTAAACTCTAAATGAAAGCCTAGACCTAACCCTAACCCTAACACTAACCCTAACCTAAATGTAATCCTAACCCTAACCATAACCCTAAGCCTAGCCCTAACACTAACACTAACCCTATCCCTAACACTAACGCTAACCCAAGCCCTAAACCTAACCTTGAAACCTAACCCTAACCATAACACTAACCATAACTTCTAAGCCTCACCCTAACCCTAACTACAAACCCTATCACTTAACTTAATGCTAACCACTAACCATAACCCTAACCATAACCCTAACCCAAACCCTAACCCTAACACTAAACCTAACCCTAAACCTAACTCTTACACTAACACTAACACTAAACTCTAACCGCAACCCTAAACCTAACACTAACCTTTAACTCCAAGCCAAACCCTAACCCTAACCCTAACCCTAACCCTAACACTAAACCTAATTCTAACCTCTAACCATAACCGTAACCCTCACCCTAACCATACCCAAAAGCCTAACCCTAACTGTAAACCTAACACTAACACTAACCCTAATCCATAACCCTATGCCTAACACCTAAACCCTAACCCTAATCCTAACCCTAACACTAAATCTAACGCTAACCCTAAACCTAACCCTAACCCTAAAACTAACCTAATTGTAACCCTAAGCCTAACCCTAAACCTAACCCTAACTCTAAGCCTAACCCTAACCCTCACACCTACCCTAAACCTAATACTTACCCTAAAACTAACCTCTAAACCTAACCCTAACACTAACCATAACCCTAACCCTAAAGCTAACCACTAATACTAATTCTAATCTTTAGCATATCCCTTACATAATACTAACCCTAACCCTAACACTGAACCTAAGCTTTAACCCTAATCCCAACCCTAAACCTAACCATAACCTGTAAGCCTAAAAGTAAACCTTACACTAAGCCTAACTTTAACGCTAAATCAAAAGCTAACCTCTAACCATAAGCCTAACCCTAACCCTAAACTTAAACAAAACCCTAAACTAATTGTAAACCTAACCCTAACCATACTCCAAAGCTTAACCATAACCCAAACCCTAATTGTAACACTAACCCTAAACCCTAAACATAAAGCTAACACTATCCCTAAGCCTAACCCTAACCATCGACCTAACCCTAACACTAACCCTAACCTTAACCCTGACCCTAACAACTAACCCCAAACCCTAACGCTAAATCTAACCCCAAAATCAACACTAACCCTAACCCTAAGCCTAAGCCTAAGCCTAACTCTAAACATAATAGTAACCCTAACACTAACCATAAGCTGAAGCCTAACCTTAACCCTCTCCCTAACACCTAACCCGAAAACCTAACCCTAATCCTTACCCTAGCACTACATCTAACGCAAACCCTACCCTAAACCTCAACCTAACCCTAACGTGAACCTAAATGGAATGCTAACACTAACCATAACTCCAAGCCTAAGCCTAACCCTAAACCTAAATCTAACACTAACCCTAACCCTCACACTAACTCTAACATTAACCCTAAACCCAAAACTAACACCTAAAGCTAACCGTAACCCTAACCGTAACCCTAATCCTAAAACTAATCACTATACCTAATCCTAAACCTTACCCTATCCGTGACCTTTACCTTAACCCTAAACATAATCCGGAACCGAAGTTTCACCCTAACCATAACCCTAACCATAACCTCTAAGCCTAACGTTAACACTAACACTACTCCTAACTGTAACCCTAAACCAAACCCTAACCTCTAACCGTAACCGTAACACTAAATCTAACCCTAACCCAAACCCAAAATCTAACCCTAAACTCTAACTGTAACACTAAAACTAACCCTAACCCTAACCCTAACCCTAAACCTCTACCTAACCTTAACCCTAACCATTATCCTAACCCTAATACTAAGCCTAAACCTAAATGTTAACCCTAACCATAGCACTAACCCAAACAGTAACCCTAACCCTAACCTTTAACCCTATCCCTAACACCTAACCCGAAAACCTAACCCTAATCCTAACCCTAGCACTACATCTAACGCAAACCCTAATCCTAAACCTCAACCTAACCCTAACCCTAAAGTGAACCTAAAGGAAATCCTAACCCTAACCATAACTCCAAGCCTAAGCCTAACCCTAAACCTAAATCTAACACTAACCCTAAACATCACACTAACTCTAACCTTAACCCTAAACCTAAAACTAACACCTAAAGCTAACCCTAACCCTAACAATAACCCTAACCCTAAAACTAATCACTAAACCTAATCCTAAACCTTACCCTATCCCTGACCCTTACCTTAACCCTAAACCTAACCATGAACCTAAGCTTTCACTCTAACCCTAACCCTAACCATAACCTCTAAGCCTAACCTTAACACTAATGCTAATCCTAACTGTAACCCTAAATAAAACGCTAACCTCTAACCATAATCGTAACACTAACTCTAACCCTAACCCTAACCTTAACCCAAAATCTAACCCTATACTCTAATTGTAACACTAAACCGAACCCTAACCCTAAACCTAAACTTAAACCTAAACTTAGCCCTAACCCTAACCCTAAAGCGAAACCCTAACCCTAAAACTAGCACTATCCCTAAAATTAACCCTAACACTAAACCAAATCCTAGCCCTAACGCTATCAATAAACCTGACCCTAACACTAAACCTTACCCTAACGCAAACAATAACCCTAAACCTAATGCTAACCTCTAACCATAACCGTAACACTAACTCGAACCCTTAACCTTAAACCTAACCCTAACCCTAAATTCTAATCTTAACCCTGACCCAAGCCCTAACCTGAACCCGAACCTAATTATAACACTAACCCTAACCATAATCTTAAGCCAAAACCTAACCATAATGCTAACTCTAACCTTAACCCTAACACTAAGACTAATCCTAACACTAACACTAACCTCTAAACCTAACCCTAGCACTAACTGTAATCCTAACCCTAAACCTAACCACTAACCCTTATTCTAACCCTTACCCTCTCCCTAAACCTAACCCTAACCTTAAACCTAAACCTGAATCTAAGCTTTAACCTTAACCCTAACCCTAACCCTAACACTATCACTAACCCTAATCCTAACCCTAAACCTAACCCTAACCCTATCACTAACTCCTAACCCCTAACACTAATGCTAACACTAATCTGAAGATTAACCATAACCTGAACCCTAATCGTAACACTAACCCTAAACCCTAACCCTAACCCTAACAATCAACCTAACCCTAACCTTAAAATTAACCCTGACCCTAACACATAACCCCAAACCCTAATGCTAAATCTAACCCCAAAACTAACACTAACACTAACCCTAACTCTAACCCTAAGCCTAAGCCAAACTCTAAACATAATAGAAACCCTAACCCTAACCATAAACCGAAGCCTAACCCTCTCCCTAACACCTAACCCCTAACCCTAAACCATAAAACTACCCCAACCCTAAATGTAACCATAACCCTAACCCTACCACTAACCGTAACTTCTAATCCTAACCCTATCCCTAACCATAACCATAACCATAACCCTAACCCTAAACCTAACATTAATCCCTTACACTAACCCTAACCTTACCCCTTAAGCTAAAGCTAACTCTGTCTGTAATACCTAACCCTAAACCTAACCCTAACCCTAGCATAAACCTAACCCTAACCCTAACCCTTACCCTAACCCTAATGCTAAAACTAACCATAACACATACCTCTAACCCTAAACTTATACCTAACACTAACCCTAAACTCTAACACTAACACTAAACCTATCCCTAACACTAACTCTAAACCTAACACTAAACTTAATTTTAACCCTAATTCTAAACCTCAACCGAAACCTAACCCTAACCATAAAATTAACCCTAACCATAAGCCTAACCCTAAATGCTAACCCTAACCATAACATTAACCTTACTAACACTAACCCTAACTCTAACCCATAACCCTATCCCTAACATCTAAGCTGTACACCTAACCCTAACCCGTACCTAACACTACATCTAATGAAAACACTAATCCTAAACCTCAATCTAACCCTAACCCTAACATTAACCTAAATGTAATCCTAACACTAACCATAATGCTAAACCTAACCCTAACCCTAACCTAACTCTAACCCTAACCCTAGCCCTCACAGTAACACTAACCCTAACCCTAAAACTAACCCCTAAATCTAAGCCTAACAGTAATCATAACTATAGAACTAGTCACTAAACCTAATCCTAACAATTACCCTATCCCTAACCCATACCTTAACCCTAAACCTAATCCGGAACCTAAGATTCACCCTAACCATAACCATAACCCTATCGTTAAAACGTAACCCTAACCCTATGCCTAATCCTAACTCTAAAACTAACCCTAAACCTAAACCTAAAATTAACCCTTACCCTAACCCTAAACTTAAACCTAATCGTAATGCTAACGCTAAACTTAACCCAAAGCCTAATACTTTTCCTAACACCTGACCCCTAAACCTAACCTTAATCATAATACTAACACTAAGCATAAACCAAACCCTAACCCTAACACTGATCATAACCCAACCCTAACCCTTACCCTAACACTAACCCTAAACTCTAACCATAACCCTATCCCTAACCCTAACCTTTAACTCTAACCCAAATCCTAACCCTAACCCAAAACCTAATGCTTACCTCTAATCATAAACGTAACCCTAACCCTAACCTTAAACCGTAAACCCAACCCTAACCATAAATTCTAATCCTAACCCTGACCCTAGCCTTAACCCGAACCCGAACCTAATTGTAACCATAACCCTAATCATAATCATAAGCCTAAACCTAACCCTAACCCTAATGGTAAACTTAACCTAACACTAACACTAACCCTAAGCCTAATCCTAACATTAACACTAACATCAAAACCTAACCCTAGCACTAACCATAATCCTAACCCTAAACCTAAACACTAACTCTAATTCTAACCCTTACACTATCGCTAACCCTAAAAATAAACCTAAACCTAATCTTGAACCTAAACTTTATCCCTAACCCTAACCCTAATGCTAACATTATCGCTAAACCTAACCCTAACCCTAAACCAAACACTAAAGCTAACCCTAACCATATCGCTAACACCTAACCCCTAACCCTAACCCTAACACTAACCCTAAAACTAACCCTAAATCTAACCCTAACTCTAACACTAACCCTAACCCTCACGCTAACCCTAACACTAACCGTAAAAATAACGTTAACCTCTAACCCTAACCCTAACCCTAGCTGTAACCCTAACCCTAGAACTAACCACTGACCCTAATCCTAACCTTTAAGATTTTCCTAACCCTAACCCTAACTCTAACCCTAACCCTAAACCTAATCATGAACCTAACCCTAACCGTAACCCAAAGCCTAAAACTAACCCCCTCTGTAACACCTAATCCCTAACCCTAACCTTAATCATAACTCTAACACTAAGCGTAAGCCTAACCCTAACCCTAACCCTAAACCTAACCCTTAACTTAACTCTTACACAAACACTAACACTAAACTCTAACCGTAACCGTAAACTAACCTCAAACCCTAACACTAAACCTAACACTAACCTTAACCCTAACCATAACCATAATAATTACACTCTAAAACTAACATTGACCCTAGTGTAACACTAACCCTAACCCTAAACTCTAACCCTAACCGTAAACTTAACTCAAAACCTAACATTAACCCTAACACCAACTCTATCCTCTAACCCTAATGGTAACCGTAACCCTAACCCTAACCTCTAATCCGAACACTAACCCTAACACTAACCCTATCCCTAAACCTAACCATAACCCTAACACTAACCATAAACCAAACCCTAACACTAACTCTAACACTAACCCTAACCCGAAACCATAACACTAAACCTAACAATAACACCAACCCTAACACTAACTCTAACATGAAACTCTAACCCTAACCCTAACCTTAACCATAAACGTCTAAACCTAACCATAAACCTAACCCTATCCTAAATCCTAACCCTAACCATAAACCTAACACAGGCCCGAACACTAACCCTCACCCTAAACCCTAACCCTAACTCTAACCCTAAACTAAATGTAACCCTAGCATTAAATTTAACGCTAAATTAACCCTAACCCTAACAATAACCCTAACCCTAACGATAACCCTAACCTCTAACCATAAACTTAACCCTAACCGTAAACTTAACCGTAACCCTCACCCTCACCCTAATCCACTTATCCTAACAATAACTCTATCTCTAACCCTAAACTTAACCCTAACCCTAACCCTAAACCAACCTCTAACCGTAACACTAACCCTAAATCTAAACCTATCACTAACATGTAACCCTAACCCTAACACTAAACCTAAGCTAAACGTAACTCTAACCCTAACTGTAAACCAAAGCCTAGCCATAACCATAACCATAACCCTAACACTAACACTAAACCCTAACCCTAAAACTAACACTATCCCTAATCCTAACCCTAACTGTAAACGTAACCCTAACACTAATCCTAAACTTTAACTGTAACACTAACCCTAAACCTAAACCTATCACTAAAATGTAACCCTAACCCTAAATCTAACCCTATCCCTAACCCTAAACCTAAGCTAAAAGTAAACTATAAACCTAACTGTAAACCGAAGCCTAGCTATAACCCTAAGCCTAACACTAACACTAACCCTAAACCCTAAACCTAAACCTAACACTATCCCTAACCCTAAACCTAACCCTAAACCTAAACCTAAGCCTAAACCTAACACTAACCCTAAAGTGTAACCCTAAACCTAAATCTATCCCTACACATAACCCTAATGGTAAACCTAACCCTAACCCTAAACTCTAACCTTAACCCTAACCCTAACACTAAGCATAAATCTAACCCTAACACTAACAAAAACCATAACCCATAACACTATCCCTAACACCTAAACCCTAAACCTAACCCTATCTCTAACCCTAAACCTAACACTAAATGAAAAGCAAACCCTAACCCTAACCCTAATGTGAACCTAACTGTAACCCTAACACTAACCATAACACTAAGCCTAACCCTAAACCTAACCATAACTCTAAACCTAACCCTAACCCTCACACTAAACCTAACCCTAACACTAACAATAACATCTAAAACTAACCCTAAATCTAAAGGTAACCCTAACCCTAAAACCCACTAAACCCTAAAACCACTAACCCTAATCCCAACCCTTACCATATACCTAAGCCTAACCCTAAGCCTAATCCTAACGCTGACCCTAGCTTTAACCCTAACCTAACCCTAAAACTAACCCTGCCCATAACCTCTAAGCCTAACACTAACCCTAACACTAACCCTAACTCTAAACCTAAACCAAAAGCTAAATTTAACCATACCCTAACCATAACCTTAAGCCTAACCCAAAGCTCTAACCATAAGCCTAACCGTAACCCTAAACATAAACCTGAACATAAGCTTTAACCCTAACCTTAACCATAACCCTAACTGTAATCTCTAATCCTAACCCTAACCCTATACCTAACCCTAACTCTAACCCTAAACCAAACGCTAACCTCGAGCCATAACCCTAAACCTAATGCTAACCCTAACACTAAACCTATCTTCTAACCCTAAATTAAACCTAACCCTAAACAAAAACCTAAACGTAATATTAACCATAACCCTAATTCCTAACCCTAACCCTAACACTATCCCTAACCCTAAACAGAACCGCAACACTATCCCTAACCCTAAACCGAACCCTAAATTTAACCCTAACCCTATTGCTAACGCTTAACACCTAAACCTAAACCTAACCCTAACTCTTAAGCTAACCCTAAACCTAACCCTAACCCTAACCCTAACTCTAACTTTAAACCTAATCATAACCTTAACCCTTACTGAAACCCAAAGCCTAACCCTAACCATCTCCCCAACACTTAATTCGTAACTCGAACCTTAATCATAACCCTAACACTAAGCGTAACCCTAAACCTAATCCTAACACTAACCCTAACCCTAAAAGGAACTATACTGCTAAACTTTAACCCTAAACCTAACCCTATCCCTAAACCTAACCCTTACCCTAAAAATAACTCGAAACTCTAACAGTAACACTAAACTTAACCATAACCTTTAACACTAAACCAAACCCTAACCCTAACACCAAACCTAATACTAACCTCTAACCATAACCGTAACACTAACTCTAAATGTAACCTTAACCCTAACCCTAACACTAACCCTAACCCATAACCCTATCCCTAACACCTAACCCCTAAACCTAACCCAAACCCTAACCATAACACTAACACAAACCCCAACCCTAACCCTAATCCTAACACTAACCTAATTGTAGCCCTAACCCTAACCATAACCCTAACTCTAACCCTAACCCTCACACTAACCCTAACCCTAAACCTAAACCTAACACTAAATTCTAAACCTAACACTAAATCTAACCATAACCCTAACCCTAAAACTAAACATTAAACCTAAACCAACACTTAGAATATCCCTAACCTTACCCGACCCCTAAGACTAACCCTCAACCTAAGCTTTAAGCCTAACCGTAACCCTAACCATAACCATAACCATAACCTCTAAGCCTTACATTAACCCTAACACTAACCCTAACTATAACCCAAAACCAAAAGCTAATCTCTAAACAAAAATCTAACCCTAATCCTAAACTTAAACCTAAAGCTAAACTCTAAGCATAACCTTAACTGCAAAACTGAACGTAAGCTTTAACGCTTACCCTAACCCTAACACTAATCCAAACCATCAAGTCTAAGCCTAACCCTAACTCTAAACCTAACTCTAACCCTAAACCGAATGCTAACCACTAACCATAACCCTAACCCTAACCCTAACCCTAACACTAACACTAACACTAAAACTAACTTCTAACACTATCACTAACCTTAAGACTAAAACTAAACCTAACCCTAACACTAACTCTAAACCTTAACACTAATCCTAACCATAAGCCCTAACCCTAACCCTAACACTATCACTAACCCTAACCCTAACCCTAAACTGAATCATAAACCTAACCCTAACTATATCGCTAACACCTATCCCCTAACCCTAACCCTAACTCTAACTCTAAAACTAACCCTAAACCTAAACATAACCCTAATCCTAAACCTACCCCTAAACCTAATCATAACCCTAACCCTAACCGTAACCCAAAGCCTAACCCTAAGCCACTCACTAACACCTAACTCCTAACACTAACTTTAATCACAACCCTAACACTAAGTGTAACCCTAAGCCTAAACCTAACACTAACCCTAACCCTAAACTGAGCCATAACCCTAAACCATAACACTAAACCTAAACCTAACCCTAAACCTAAACCTTACCCTAACACTAACCCTAAACTCTAACCGTACCGGTATACCTAACCCTAACCTTTAACTCTAACCCAAACCCTAACCCTAACGCTAAACCTAAACCTAACGCTAACCTCTAACGATAACCGTAACCCTAACTCTAACTGTAAACCTAACCCTAACCCTAACACTAACCCTAACCCATAACCCTATCGTTAACACGTAACACCTAAACCTAACCCTAACCCTAACACTAACACTAAATATAACGCAAACCCTAACCCTGACCCTAACGCTAATCTAATTGTAACCCTACCCCTAACCATAATCCTAAGCCTAACTCTAACCCTAACCCTCACAATAACCCTAACCCTAACCATAAACCTAACACTAACACTAACCTCTAAAAGTAACCATAAACCTAAGGGTAACCCTAACCCTAAAACTAACCACTAACCCTAATCCTAACCCTTGCCATATCCCTAAGCAAACACTACCCCAACCCTAACCCTGAACCTAAGCTTTAACCCTAACCCTAACCATAACCATAACCATAACCATAACCATAACCTCTAAGACTAACACTAACCCTAACACTAAACTTAACTCTAAACTTAAACCAAAACCTAACCTCTAAACATAACCCTTGCCCTAAAACTAACCTTAAACCTAACCGTAAACTCTGACTGTAACCCTAACGTTAACCATTAGCATAAACCTGAACCTAAGCTCTAACCCTAACACCTAACCCTAACAATAACCTCTAAGGTTAACCCTAACACAAACTCTAAACCAAACGCTAACCTCTAACCCTAAACTTAACCCTAACTCTAAACCTAACCCTAAGCCTAACTCTAACCCTAACCTAAACCTAACTCTAAACCTAATGACCAAACCTAATCCTAACCCTTACCCTATCCCTTACCTAAACGCTAACCTAACCCTAAAGCTATCCATAACCTTAACCCTAAATATTAACCCTAACCCTAACCCTAAACTAAATGTAATCCTAACCCTAAACCTAACCCTAAGACTAGCCCTAAACCTAACACTAAACCTATCCCTGACCCTAACACTAACCCTAACCCAAAATCTAAGCTTTAACCCTAACCATAATCATAACAATAAAAATGACATCTAAGCCTCACCTTAACGCTAACTTTACCACAAACTCTATCAATAGCACTAAAGCTAATCTCTGAACATAACCCTAACACTAACCCTAACATTAACCCTAAGCCTAACACTAAACCTAACCCTAACTCTAACTCTAATGCTAACCCAATCCTAACCCCTCACATTAAGCCCTAACACTAATCCTAACCCTAACTGTAAACCTAACCCTACACTAATCCTAACCCTATCCCCAACACCTAACCCCTAAACCTAAAGCTAAACCTAACCCTAAATCTCCTACCCAAAGCCTAACCCTAAACCTAATTGTAACCCTAAGCCTTACAATAACCCGATGCCTAGCCATAACCCTATACCTAACCCTAATCCTAACAATAACCCTAATCCTAAGCCTAACACTAACCCTAAACTAAACCTAATCCTAAACCAAACGACTAAACCTAATCCTAACCCTTACCCTATCCCTTAACTAAACGCTAACCCTAACCCTAAACCTAAGCTTTATCCCTAAGCCTAACCTTAACACTAAAGATAACTTCTAAGCCTTACCCTAACCCTCACCCTAACCCCAAACTCTAACACTAAACCGAATGCTAACATCGAAACATAAGGCTAAACCTTACCCTAATCCTAACCCTAACCCTAACACTAACACTAACACTAACACTAACACTAACACTAACCCTAACACTAACCCTAACCCTAACCCTAAACCTAAGCTTTAACTCTAACCCTAACGCAACCCTAACCCTAAACCTAAACTCTAAACGTAACACTAACCCTAACCCTAAACTTTAAACGTAACACTAACCCTAAACCTAAACCTAAACCTATCACTAACATGTAACCCTAACCCTAACCCTAAACCTAACCCTAATGGAAACCCTAAGCTAAACGTAACTATAACCATAACTGTAACTCGAAGCCTAGACATAACCCTAACCCTAACGCTAACCTTAACCCTAATCTTAACCCTAAACTTAAGCTTTAACTCTAACCCTAACCCAACCCTAACCGTAACTGCTAACCCTAAACCTAACCCTAACCCTAACCCTAAACTCTAACCATAACACTAACCCTAAACCTAAACCTATCACTAACATGTAACCCTAACCCTAATCCTAACCCTAACACTAAGCTAAATGTAACTCTAACCCTAACTGTAACCCGAAGCCTAGACATAACCATAACCCTAACCCTAACCCTAACCCTAACACTAAGCCTAAACCCTAACCCTAAACCTAACACTATCCCTAACCCTAACCGTAAACCTAACCCAAACCCTAACACTAACCCGAAACTCTAACCCTAAACCTAACACTATCCCTAACCCTAACCATAAACCTAACCGTAACCCTAACCCTAAACTCTAACCGTAGCACTAACCCTAAACCTAAATCTATCACTAACATGTAACCCTAAACCTAAACCTAACACTAACCCTAACACTAACCCTAAGCAAAACGTAACTCTAACCCTATCTGTAACCCGAAGCCTAGCCGAAAACCTAACCCTAAACCTAACACTAACCCTAAACCCTAACCCTAAACCTAACACTATTCCTAACCATAACCCTAAACCTAAACCTAAACCTAACGCTAACCCTAATACTAACCCTAAACCCTAACCCTAAACCTAAAACTATCCCTACACATAACCCTAATGGCAAACCTAACTCTAACCCTAACCCTAAACTTATGCCTAACACCTAACCCCTAACCCTAACGCTAAATCTAACAATAAACCTAACCCTAACAATAACCCTAAACTTAACCCTAAATCTAATTGTAATTGTAACACTAACCCTAACCGTAAAACGAAGCCTAACTTTTACACTCTACCTAACAGCTAACCCCTAACCCTAACCCCTAAATCTAACTTCTAATTCTAACACTAACCGTAACAATAACCATAACCCTAACCCAGAACTAGAATTAATCCCTTAACCTATCCCTAACCCTAACACTTAAACTAACTCTAAGCCTGACTGTAATACCTAACCCTAACTGTAACCCTAACCCTAGCATAAACCTAACCCTAACTCTAACCCGAACCCTAACCCTAACCCTAACCCTAACCGTAGCATATACCTAACCCTAACTCTAACCCAAACCCTAACCCTAACCCTAACACATACATCCAACCTTAATGCTAAAACTAACCCCAAACCTATCCCTAACCCTAACCCTAACACCAACACTAACCCTAACCTCTAACAATAACCCTAACCCTAAACATAACCCTAAAACTAACACTAAGTCTAACTTCTAACCCTAACCCTCACCCTAAACCGCAACCTAACCCTAACCTTAAAAATAACATTAACCAAAACCTAAGCCTAACACTAAACTCTAACCCTAACCCTAACCATAACCCTAAATCTAACCCTAACCCTAACGCTAACACTAAACATAACCCATAACATTATACCTAAAACCTAACCCCTAAACCTAACCCAATCTCTTACCCTAAACCTAACACTAAATCTAAAGCAAACCCTAACCCTAACCCTAAGCCCTAATGCGACCCTAATTGTAACCCTAGCACAAACCATAACCCTAAGCCTAACACTGAACCTAACCATAACTCTAAACCTAACCCTAACCCTCACACTAACCCTAACCCTAACAGTAACACTAACATCTACACCTAACCCTAAAACTAACCATAACCCTAACCCTAAAACTCACCACTAACCCTGATCCTAACCCTTACCATATCCCTAAGCCTAACCCTAAGCCTAATCCTAACACTGACCCTAAGCTTTAACAAAAAACCTAACCCTAAACCTAAACCTGCACATAACCTCTAAGCCTAACACTAACCCTAACTCTAAACCTAAACCAAAAGCTAACTTTAACCATAAACCTAACCCTAACCATAACATTAAGCCTAATCCTAACCTCTAACCATAAGCATAATCGTAACCCTAAACATAAACCTGAACCTAAGCTTTAACCCTAACCCAACCATAACCCTAACCGTAATCTCTAAACCTAACCCTAACCCTATACCTAACCCTAACTATAACGCTAAAATACATGCTAACCTCTAGCCATAACCCTAAACCTAACGCTAACCTTAACACAAAACCTATCTTCTAAACCTAACTCTAAACCTAACCCTAAACATAAACATAAACCTAACCCTCACCATAACCCTAAACCCTAACTCTAACCGTAACGCTATCCCTAACACTAAACCAAACCCTAAACCTAACATTAACCCTAACCATATCGCTAACACCTAACACTAACCCTAAACCTAACCCTAAATCTTAAACTAACCCTAAACCTAACCCTAACCCTAACCCTAACTCTAACTGTAAAACTAATCGTAACCCTAACCCTTACCAATACCCAAAGCCTAACCCTATTCTTCTCCCCAACACCTAATTCCTAAATCTAACCTTAATCATAACCCTAACACTAAGCGTAACCCTAAACCTAATCCTAATCCTAAACCTAACCCTAAAAGGAACTATAATACTAAACTTTAACCCCAAACCTAACCCTAACCCAAACCCTAACACTACCAAAAACCTAACGGTAACACTAAACCTAAGCATAACCTTTAACTCTAAACCAAACCCTAACCCTAACCACAAACCTAACGCTAAACTCTAACCATAACCGTAAATCTAACTCTAACCCTAACCATAACCCTAACCCTAACACTAACCCTAACACATAACCCTATCCCTAACATCTAACCCATTAACCTAACCCTAACCCTAACCCTAACCCTAACACTAACCCTAACCCATAACCCTATCCCTAACAACTAACCTCTAAACCTAACCCTAACCCTAACCATAACAATAACCCAAACCCTAACACTAACCCTAACCCTAACGATAACCTAATTGTAACCCTAACCCTAACCATAACCCTAAGCCTAACCCTAACCAAAACCCTAACTCTAACCCTAAACCTCACACTAACCCTAAACCTAACACTAACTTCTAAACCTAACCCTAACTCTAACCGTAACCCTAACCCTAAAACTAAACATTAACTTTAATCCCAATCCTTAGAATATCCCTAACCGTACCTGACCCCTAAAAATAACCCTTAACCTAATCTTTAACCCTACCCATAAACCTAACCATAACCATAACCTCTAAGCCTGACACGAACTCTAACACTAACCCTAACTCTAACCATAAACCAAAAGCTAATCCCTAACCAAAAATCTAACCCTAATCCTAACCTTAAACCTAAACCTAAACTCTAACCATAACCCTAACCGCAAACCTGAACTTAAGCTTTAACGCTAACCCTAACACTAACACTAATCCTAAAGATCACATCTAAGCCTAACCCTAACTCTAAACCTAACTCTAACCCTAAACAAAACGCTAACCTCTAACCATAACCCTAACAGTAACGCTAACACTGAAACTAACTTCTAACCTTGTCACTAACCCTAAGCCTAAAACTAAACATAACCCTAACCCAAATATTAACCCTAACCCTAACCCTAAACCCTAACCCTAACCCTAACACTAACACTATCACTAACCCTAACCCTAACCCTAAACAGAACCATACACCTAACTCTAACACTATCCCTATCGCTAACACCTAATCCCTAAACCTAACCCTAACTCTAAAACTAACCCTAAACCTAAAACGAACCGTAATCCTAAACCTAACCCTAAACCTAATCGTAATCCTAAATCTAACTGTAACCTAAAGCCTAAGCCTAACCCACTCCCTGACACCTAACTCCTAACCCTAACATTAACCATAACCCTAAAACTAAGTGTAACCCTAAGCCTAAATCTAACACTAACCCTAAACCTAAACCCAGCCATAACCCTGAAATATTACACTAAACCAAACCCTAACCCTAACCCCAAAACTAACGCTAACCTCTAACCATAACCGTAAACCTAACTCTAACCGTAACCCTAACCCTAACCCTGGCACTAACCCTAACACATAACCCTATGCTTAACACGTAACACCTAAACCTAAACCTAACCCTAACCCTAACCCTAAACATTAAATTTAATGCAAACCCTAAACCTAGCCCTAACGCAAACCTAATTGTAACCATACCACTAACCATAACCCTAAGCCTAACCCTAACCATAACCCTACCTCTAACCCTAACCCTAACCCTCACAATAAGCCTAACCATAAGCCTAACGCTAACACTAAACTCTAAACCTAACCCTAAACTAAGGGTAACCCTAACCCTAACCCTTGTCATATGCCTAACCGAACACTACCCCAACTCTAACCTTGAACTTAAGCTTTAACCCTAACCCTAACCATAACAATAACCATAACCTCTAAGCCTAACACTAACCCTAACACTAACTCTAACCCTAAACCAAAACCTAACCTCTAACAGTAAACCTAACCCTAACCCTAATATTAAACCTAACACTAAACACTAAACATAACCCTAAACTTAACCATAAGCGTAAATCTGAACCTCAGTTTTAACCCTAACCCTAACCCTAACCAAAACCTCTACGGTTAACCCTAACCCAAACCCTAAACTAAATGCTAAACTCTAAACATAACCTTAACCCTTACCCTTACCTTATCCCTAACCCTAACCGTTACACTAAAACTAACTTCTAACCCTAACACTAACCCTAACCCTAAACATAAACTTAACCCTAACACTAACCCTAACCCTAACCGTAAACATTAACCCTAACCCTAACTGTATAAAAACCCTAACCCTAAATGTAACCATAACCATAACCCTATCACTAACTCCTAACACCTAAACATAAACCTAACACTAACTGTAAAACTAACCACAAACCTAAACCTAAACCTAACCCTAAACCTAATTGTAACACAAACCCTAAGAGTAACACAAAGCCTAACCTTTGCCTCTCCCTAACACCTAACCACTAAAACTAACCTTAATCATAACCCTAACACTAAGCATAAACCTAACCCTAACCCTAACAATAACCGTAACCCTAAACCGAACCAAAACCCTAAACTGTAACCCTAAAGCTAACCCTATCCCTAAACCTAACACTTAACCTAACACTAACCCTAAACTCTAACCATAAAACTAACCCTAAACTTTAATTCTAACCCAAAACATAACCCTAACCCTAAAACTAACACTAAACTTAACGCTAATCTCAAACCATAAGCTTAACTCTAACCCTAACCCTAAACATAACCCTAACACTAACCCTAACACTTACCCTAAACCCTAAATATAATGATAAATATATCACTAACCCTAAACAAAACCCTAACCTCTAAACTAACTGTAACCTTAACTCTAAACCTAAAATTAACAGTAACACTAACTCTATTCTCTAACCCTAATTGTAACCCTAACCCTAACCCTAACCTCTAATCCAAACCCTAAAACTAACACTAACCCTATCCCTAAAACTAACAATAACATTAACACTAACCGAAATCCAAACCCTAACACTAACCCTATCCCTGAACCCTAACCCTAATTCTAACCATAACACTAAACATAACCCTAACTCTAACATGAAACTCTAACCCTAACCCTAACACTAACCCTATAACCCTAACCCTGACCCTAACCCTAACCCTAAAACTATCATTAAGCCTAATGTTAATGCTAAACCTAACCATAACCCTAACACGAACCTGAACACCAACCCTTACCCTAACCCCAATCCCTAACTCTAACCCTAAACCTAAACCTAACACTAAATTCAACGTTAAACTTAACCCTAACACTAACGATAACCCTAAACCTAACCATAACCCTAACCTCTAACCATAAACCTAAACCATAACCCTAACCATAACCCTAACACATACCCTAATCCACTAAACCTAACCCTAACTCTATCTCTAACGCTAACCCTAAACCTATCACTAACCCCCATCCCTAACACTAATTCTAACCAATACCCTAAACCCTAACTGTAACCCTAACCCAGACCCTAACCATAAACCTAAACCTAACACTATCCCTAACGCTAACCCTAAGCCAAATCCTAACCCTAACCCTAACAATAACCCAAACCCTAACACTAACCCTAACAATAACCCAAACCCTAACCTAACATAACTCTATCCTTAACTATAAACCTAACACTAACCCTAACCATAAAAATAACCGTAAGGCTAACTCTAACCATAACCCTAACCCTAAACCTAAGCCTAACCCTATCCTATCCCTAACACTTAACACCTAACCCTAAACCTAAACGAACCCTATAACTAACTGTAAACCTAACCCTAACACTAACCTTAACTGCAACCCTAACCCTAAACCTAAGCTTTAACCCTAACCCTAAACCTAAGCTTTAACCCTAACCCAACACTAACCCTAACCATAACCTATAAGCCTAACCGTAACCCTAATGCTAACCCCAAACTCAATCACTTAAATTAATGCTAACATCTAACGATAACCCTAACACTAATCCTAACCCTAACCCTAAACCTAACCCTAAAGGTAACACTAACCCTAAGCATAACCCTAACACTATCTGTAACCCTAAACCTAACTGTAAACCTAACCCTAACACTAACACTAAACCTAAACCTAACCCTATCCCTAACACCTAACCCTTAAACCTAACTCTGAAACAAACCATAAATGTAACCTTAACCATAACCCTAACCCTAACCCTAAACAAAATCGTAACGCTAACACTAACCATAACCCAAAGCCTAATCATAACCCTCTCCCTAACACCTAACACCTAACCCTAACAGTAACCCTAAACCTACCAGTAATCATAATCCTAACGCTCCCCCAAACCTTAACTTCTAATCTTAATTCTAACACTAATCCTAACACTAACCCTAACCTAATTCTAATCCTAAACTCTAACTCTAAACCTAAATCTAACCCTAACCTTAACCCTAAAATTAACTTTAACCCTGACCATAATACCTAACACTAACCCTAATCCTAATCCTAAACCAAAATTCTAATTCTAACCCTAACCCTAAACCTAACCCTAACTCTAACTGTAAACATACTCGTAACCCTAACCCTTACCATAACCAAAAGCCTAACCCTAACCCTCTCCCTAACACCTAATTCCTAACTCTAACCATAATCATAACCCTAACACTAAGTGTAACCCTAAACCTAACCCTAACACTAAACCTAACCCTAAAAGAAACTATACTCCTAAACTTTAACCCTAACCCTATCCCTAACCCTAAACTTACCCCTAAACAAAATCCCTAACCCTAACTCTAACCCTTACCGAAACTTAACCCTAACCCTATCGGTAACACTAACCCTAACGGTAACCCTAACACTAACGATAACCCTAACCCTCTAACACTACCCTGACCCTAACTCTAACCCTAAACCTAACCTTAACCCTAACAATAACCCCTAACCCTAACCCTAACACTAACCCTAATACTAAACCGAACGCTAAACCCTATCTCTAACCATAATCCTAACTGTAACCATAAACCTAACCCTAACGCTTACCAAAATTCCTAATGCTAACTCTAACGCTAACCCTAACCGTAATCCTCACCATAACCGTAAACCTAACCGTAACACTAACCCTAACCCTAACCCTAACCCTAACCAATACCATAACCATACCCCTAATCCTTAACCCTGAGCCCTAATCCTAACCCTAACCCTAACCATAAACCTAACGCTAAACTTAATCCTAACCCAAACACTAACCGTTACCTTAAACCTAACACTAAACCTAAGCCTAACAATAACCCTAACCCCAAACCCTAACACCTAACCCTGACCCTAACAACTAACCATAAGCTCCTACCCTAATGCTAACCCTAACCCTAACCCTAACCTCTAATCCTAACCATAAGGCTAACCCTAACCCTAATGCTGACTTCTAAACTGAACACTATCCCTAACTCTAAACCTAACCCTAAACCTAACCACAACCCTAACACTAACCATAACCTTAATCCTAACCCTAACACTATCCCTAACCTGGACCCCCAACCCTAACCCTAACCAAAATCCTAAGGCTAACCCTAACTCTAAACGAACCTCTAACCCTAACATAAACCCTAAACCTACCATAACCCTAAAACTAATCCTAAACCTAAAACTAAGCCTAACACTTTCCCTGACCCTCTAACCATAACCCTAACCCTAACACAAACCTTAATCTAGCTGTAAACCTAAGCGAACTGCTAACACTAACCATAACCCTAACACCAACACAAACTATAAACGTAACCCTAGCCCAATGCTAACGATAACCCAAACCCTAACCTCAAACCCTAACGCTAAACTTAACACTAACCCTAATCATAACTCTAACCCTAACAATAACCCTAACCACTAAGCACAACCCTAGCCCTAACCCTAATCTTAAGCGTAAGCCTAACCCTATCCCTCAGCCTAACCCTCTAACACTAACCCTTAACGCTAATGTGAAACTAAACCTAACCAAAACACTAACCCCTGACCCTTACCCTAAAACTAACCCTAATCCTAAACCTAAGCCTAACACCTAACCATAATCCTAACCCTAACACTAAACCTAACCCTATCCTTAAACCTAACCCTAAGCCTAACCCTAACCCTATTCCGAACACTAACTGTTACCTTAAACCTAACACTAAACCTAAACGTATCCCTAACCTAAACCTAGCACTATTCCTAATCCCAACCCGTAACCCAAACCCTAACCTTTACCTTAACCCAAAACAAAATCTCTAAGCTTAACTCTAACCCATACCCTAAACATAACCCTAACACTAACCCTAACCCTTACCCTAAACCCTAACTATAACGATAACCATATCACTATCCCTAACCAAAATCCTAACCTCTAACCCTAAACAAAACCTTAACTCTAAATGTAACATTAACCCTAACACTAACTCTGTTCTCTAACCCTAATCGTAACCCTAACACTAACCCTAACCCTAACCCTAAACACTAATCGAAACCCCAAACCTAACACTAACCCTATCCCTAAAACTAATCATAACACTAACACTAATCGTAATCCAAACCATAACACTAACACTAACCCTATCGCTGAACGCTAACGCTTATTCTAAACATAACACTAAACCTAATCCTAACTCTAACATGAAACTCTAACCCTAACCCTAAAACTAAAACCCTAACCCTATCCCTAACCCTATCCTTAACCCTATCGGTAATTCTTACCCTAACCATAACTTTAACACGAATCCGAACAATAAACCTCACCCCAACCCCTAACCCTAACTCTATCCCTAAACCTAAACCTAACACTAAATTTAACGCTAAACTTAACCCTAACACTAACGATAAACCTAATCCTAACCATAAGCCTAACGTCTAACCATAAACCTAAAACCTAACCCTAACCGTAACCCTAACCCTCACCCTAATCCACTAACCCAAACCCTAGCTCTATCTCTAACGCTAACCCTAACGCTATCACTAACTCCCATTCCTAACCCTAAACCTAACACTAATTCTAACCCTAACCCTAAACCCTAACCATAACCCTAAACCAGACTGGAACCCTAAGCCTAAACCAAACCCTATCCCTAACGCTAACCCTAAGCCTAACCCTAACCCCAACCCTAAAAATAACCCTAAACCTAACGCTAACCCTAGCCCTAACCCTAACCCTAACCTAACAAAACTCTATCCCTAACTATAAACCTAACGCTAACCCTAACCATAAAACTAACCGTAAAACTAACCCTAACCATAACCCTAACCCTAACATTAAGCCTAGCCCTAATCCTATCCCTAACACATAACACCTAACCCTAAACCTAATCCTACAACTAACAGTAAACCTAACCCTAACCCTAAGTGTAACCCTAACACTAAACCTAAGCTTTAACCCTAACCCTAACACTAACCCTAACCATAACCTCTAAGCCTAAACATAACCCTAACGCTAACCCCAAACTTTATCACTAAAATTAACGCTAACATCTAAGCATAACCCTAACACTAATCCTAACCCTATCCCTAAACCTAACCCTAAACCTAACCCTAAGCATAACCCTAACACTATCCGTAACCCTAAAACTAACTGTAAACCTAACCATAACACTAACCCTAAACCTAAACCTAAACCTATCCCTGACACCTAACCCTTAAACCTAACTCTGAAACTAACCGTAAATATAACCCTAACCATAACCCTAACCCTAACCCTAAACAAAATCGTAACGCTAACACTAACCATAACCCAAAGCCTAATCATAACCCTCTCCCTAACACCTAACACCTAAGCCTAACCCTAACAATAACCCTAAACCTCCCAGTAATCATAACTCTAACCCCACGCAAAACTTAACTTCTAATCATAATCCTAACACTAACCATAACCCTAACCTAATTCTAACTCTAAACTCTAACCCTAAACCTAACTCTAACCCTAACACTAACCCTAAAACTAACTTTAACCCTGACCGTAATACCTAACCCTAACCGTACCATAAGCCTGACTAGTGATAAAACTAAACGTAATTCTAACCCTAAATTAGAACGCTAAACCTAACCCTAATCCTAACAAGAACACTAATCCTAACCCTAGCCCTAAACTCTAACCCTAACCCTAGCCCTAACCCCAACACTAAACCTAACCCTAACCCTAACCCTAAAACTAACACTAACCTCTAATCCTAACCCTAACACTAACACTAACCCTAAACCTAACGTCTAACCCTAACCCTAAACCTAAAACTAAAACTCGACCTACCCCTAACTCTTAACCTAACCCTAACCCAAACCTAACCCTAACCCTAAAACTAACCCTAAACCTAAACCTAAACCTAACCCTTACCCTAAACAGTACCCCTAAACCTAACACTAACCATACCCTAAGTCTAAACCTAAACCTAACACTAAACCTAACCATAACCTTAAGCCTAAACGTAATTGTCACCCTAAACAAAACTGTAACCCAAAGCCTAAACATAACCCTCTCCCTAAGAGCTAACACCTAACACCTAAGCCTAGCCCTAACACTAACACTAAACCTAACCCTAACCTAACCCTAAACCAACCATAACTCTATCACTAAACCAAACCCTAAACCTAAACCTAACCATAGCCCTCTAAGCCTAACCCTAACACTAACCCTAAACATAAACCTAACCCTAACATTAACCCTAACACTAACCCTATCCCAACAAGAACCCGAACACTAACCCTAACACTAACACGATCCCAAACCCTAACCCTAACACTAAACCTAACCCTAACGCTAACCCTAACCCTCTAACCATAGCACTAGCCCTAACCCTAACTCTAACCCTAACCCTAAAAAGAACCCGAACACTAACCTTAAAGCTAACCCCTAGCCCTAACCCTAACTGAACCCTAAAACTATTCCTAAACCCAAACACTAACACCAACCATAACCCTAACATTAACCCAAATGAAAATCTCTAAGCCCAACTCTAATACTAACACTAACCCTAACCCTAACCCTAACATTTACCCTAACCCTAACCCTATCCCTAAACATAGCCCTAACCCTAACATTAAACCTAACATTAACCCTAAAACTTACCCTATACCCTAACTCTAACGATAACCCTATCACTAACACTAACCTCTAACCCTAAACCTAAACCTAATGCTAACCCTAACCCTAACCCTGACCCTAACCCTCTAACCCTAACCCTAACCCTAAAGTAACCCTAACCCTAATATCTAACCTTAACCTTAACTCTAAACCTAACCTTAACCCTAAGACAAACTCTATTCTCTAAGACTAATCATAACCCTAAAACTAACCCTAACGTCTAATCCGAACCCTAACCCTAAACCAAAACGTATACATAAACCTAACCCTAACCTTAACACAAACACTAACCCTAAACCCTAAACCTAAACCTAACCATAACACTAACCATAACACTCACTCTAACCCGAAACTCTAACCCTAACACTAACCATAACCCTGACATTAAACCTCTAACCCAGCCCTAAGTGTAACCCTAACGCTAACCCTAATTATAACCCTAAGCTTAACCTTCGCCATAAACCTAACCCCAATTCTGACACCTAACCTTAAGCCCTAACTCTAACACTAACACTAAGCTCTAACCTTAACTGTAACCTAACCCTACCCCAAATCCTAACCCTACCATCTAACTCAAATGCTATCCCTAAACTTAACACTAACACTTACCCTAACCCTAATTCCTATCCCTAACCCTAACTCTAACCTAACCCTAACCCTAAACCTTACCCTAACCCTGATCCCTATCCCTAACACTAACACTAACCCTAACCCTAACTCTAACCCTAACACCTAACCGTAAGATCTAACACTAATCCTAACCCTAACTCTAAATCTAACCTCTAACCCTAACTGTAACGCTAACCCTAACCCACACCTCTAACCCAAAAACTATCCTTAAGTCTACCACTAATCCTAAACCTAAGCATAACCTTAACACAAACCGTAACACTAATCCTATCACTCATGCTAACCCTAAAACTAACCCCTAATCATAACGCTAACCATAAGCCCAAGCCTAAACCAACTCTAACCCTAACCCTACCATAACCGTAACACTAAGCCAAAGCCTAAACCTAACCCTTATCCTAACCCTAACCCTCTAAACCTAACCAAAATCCTAACCCTAACCTTAACCCTAACGGTCATGCTATCCCTAATTGTAACCCTAACACGAACCCTAACCCTAACCATAACCATAACACAAACCACTAAACATAAACCTAACCCTAAATCTAACCCTGACTGTAACCCTAAACCTCACCCTAATCCATTAATCCTAACCTTAACTCTATCTATTACACTAACCCTAACTCTAACACTAAGCCCCACCCCTAACCCGAACCCTAACCCTAATCCTAACCCTAACCCTAAACCCTAACTGTAACACTAACACAAACAGTAACACTAAACCTAAACTAACCCTATCCCTTACGCTAACCCTAAGCCTAACCCTAACCCTAATAATAACCTTCACCCTAAACATAATCCTTAAAACTAAACATAACACTAACTCTATCCCTAACTCTAACCCTAACCCTAACCCTAATCCAGAACCCTAACCCTACCCATAATCCTAACACTAACAATATCACTAACTCAAACCCCTAACCCTATCCTTAACCCTAAATTAACCTTAAACCAAATAACTAACCCTAACTCGAACCCTCACCCTAACCTTACCATAACCCTAACCCTAACCCTAATGGTAACCCTAACACTAATACTAACCTTAACCCTAACCATAACTCTAAACCTCTAACACTAACCCTAAACCTAACTCTAACCCTAAACCTAACCTGAACCCTAACACTAACCCCTAACCCTAACACTAACCCTAATCCTAACCCCTAACTGTAACCGTAAACTTAACCATAACCCTAAACCTAACCCTAACCCTAAACAAAATTCCTAACCCTAACTCTAACGCTAACCCTAACAATAACCCTCACCATAACCCTAAGCCTAACCATAACACTAACCCTAAGGCTAACAATAACCATAACCCTAACCCTTAACCCTGACCCCTAATCCTAACACTAACCCTAACCCTAAACCTAACCCTAAACTTAATCCTAACCCAAACAATAACTGTTACCTTGAACCTAACAGGAAACCTAAGCCTAACAATAACCCTAACACCTAACGCTAACACCTAGCCTATCTCTAACAACTAACCATAAGCTCCTACTCTAATCCTAACCCTAACCCTAACCTCTAACCCTAACCATAAAGCTAAACCTAACCCTAACACTAACCTCTAAACTGAACACTATCCCTAACATTAACCCTAAATCTAACCACAACCCTAACATGAACCGTAACCTTAATCCTAAACCTAACACTAACCCTAACCCGAACCCCCAACCCTAACCCTAACCAAAATCCTAAGACTAACCCTAACTCTAAACGGAACCTCTAACCCTAACCTTAACCCTAAACCTACCATAACGCTAAAACTAATCATAACCCTAAACCTAACAATAATCCCTAACACTAACCCTAACCCTAACCCTACTGCTTAAACTTACCCTAACCCAGACAGTAATACCAAACACTGACCGTAACCATAACCTAAACCTAACCCATTACTGAACCCTAACCCTAACATTAACCCTAATCCCTAAACCTAACCCTAACCCTATCCCTAACCCTAACCCTAACCCTAACCCCAAACATAAAAGTAAACCTAAACCAATCTGTAATCCGAAGCCTAAAACTGGCCCTATCGCTAACACCTAACCCCTAAACCTAATCCTATTCTACTGCTAACCCTAAACATAACCCTATCCCTAACCCTAACCCTTACATTAAGCTAAACCCTAACCATATTCCTAACCCTAAAAGTAAGCCTAACCCTAACCCTAAAGCTAAACCTAACCCTAACACTAACGCTAACCGCTAGCCCTAACCATAATCCTAACCCTAAGCCTAAACCTAACATTAACCCTAACCCTAATCCTAATCCTAAAAGCTAACTCAAACCAGCACCCTTACCCTAAACCTACCATAATCATAACCCTAACCATGACCCCAAGCAGACCCTTGTTTAACACTAACCCTAAACATAACCGGTTACCGAACCTAACCCTAACACTAACCATAATCCCTAAACCAAAACCTAACCCTATCCCTAACCCTAGCCCTAACCCTAACCCTAACCTTAACCCTAAAGTCTAATCCTAAACCTAACCCTAACACTAAATATAAACCTAACACTAACCCTAACCCTAAACTTTAGCGCTAACTCTAACCATAACCCTAACACAAACAATAACCCAAATATTTACCTCTGAACCCAAACCTTAACACTAACCCTAACAAAACCTTAACTCGAACCCTAACCCTAACCCTAACCAAACACTAACCCAAACTCTAAATCTAAACCTAACACTAACACTAACCCTAATACTAACCCTAACACTCACCCTAACCCTAACCCTAACCGTAACTGTAACCCTAATCATAACCCTGACCATATTATTAACAACTAACCCGTAATCCTAACCCTACCCCTAACCCTAAACCTAACCCTGTCCCTATCCCTAACACTTAACCCATAAACATAATCATAACTTAACCCTAACAGTAACCATAACCTTAACCCTAACATTAACACTAACAATAAAATCTAACCCTAACCATAACACTAACACTAACCCTAACCCTAAACTCTAAACCTAACCCTAAACCTAACACTAACTGTAAAACTAAACTCTAACTCTAACCAATAACCTAACTCTAACCATAAACCTAACCCAAACCCTAACCCTAAACCTAACCCTAACACTCAACCTAACACTAAACCTAACCCTAAACCTAAACCTTACCCTAACCCTAACCGTAGACCTAACATAAGCCTTAATCTAACCCTAGTATGAGGCCTAACCCTAACCCTATCCCTAAATCAATAACTAAGCCTAATCCTAACCCTAACCATAACCCTAACCCTAAACATAAAACTAACGCTAACCCTAATATCTAAAACTAACACCAACCCTAACACTAACCCTTACCCTAATCCTTAACCCTAACAACAAGCCTAACCTTAACCTTAAACCTTACACCTAGCCCTAAACCTCACCATAACCCTAACCCTAAATCCTATCACTAATCCCTACACTAACCCTAAGCCTAACCCTAAGCCGAACGTTAACCGTAACCCTAAACATAACCTTAATCATGAGCCTAAACATAACAGTAGCGCTAACAGTAACCCTAACCCTAATCCTAACAATTAGCCCCTAAACCTAACACTGAGCCCCTAACCCTAACACTAACACTAACGCTAACCCTAACCTCTAACACTAACCAAATCTCTAACCCTAAGCCTAACCCTAACACTAAACCTAACACCTAAGCCTAACCCTAACACTATCCCAAACCCTAAACCTAGTGCTAACCCTATCCCTAAACCTAACACTAACAATAAACTTAACCCTAACTTTAAACTATACCTAACCCTAATCCTAATAATGAGGCTAACAATAACACAAACACTAACTCTAACCCTAATCCCTAATTCTAACCCTAAGTCTAATCCTAACCAGACACTAACCCTAATCCATAACTCTAATCTTAACCCTTACAATAAGCTTAACCCTAAGGTAATGCTAACGCGTAATGCTAACCCTAACCCTAACCACTAGCTCAAACCTTAATCCTAACCTAAACATACCCTAAACCTAACCCTAACCCTAACCCTAACACTAACCCTAACCCTAATCCTAATCTTAAACCCTAAACCTAACCCTAACCCTAATCCAAAAACAAACCTTAACACTAACCCAAGCTAAGCCTAACCCTAACCCTAACACTAAGCCTAAACCTAACCCTAACCCTAAACCTAACACTGACAAGAAGCCTACCCTTGTCTAACCCTAACCCTAAACCTACCCCGATCCCAAACCCTTACCCTAACACTAACCCTATTCCCTAAACCAAACCCTAACCCTAAACTTAACCCTAACACTAACCCTAAACCTAACACTAAACCTAACCCTAACCATAACCCTAACCCTAAACATAAACCTAACCATAAACCTAAACCTAAACTTTAACAATAACACTAAGCATAACCCTAACACTAAGCGTAACCCTAAATTCTAACCCTAACCCTAACCCTAACACTAACCCTAACATCAACCTCTAATCCCTAACCCAATCCCTAACCCTAACGCAACCTTAACTCTATCCCTAAACCTAAAGCTAATCCAACGCTAACCCAAATTCTAACCCTAATCCTAACCTAACACTCACCCTAATCCTAACCCTAACCCTAACCGTAACACTAAACATAACCCTAATCGTATCATTAACACGTAATGCCTAAACCTAAACCTAACACTAACCCTAACCCTAACATTAACTCTAAAACTAACGTTTAACATTAACCCTAACAATAACCCTAACCGTAACCCTAACCCTAACCCTGTCCCTATCCCTAACATCTAATCCATAAACATAATCCTAACCTAAACCTAACAGTAACCGTATCCTTAACCCTTACACTGATTCTAACATTAACTTCTAACAATAACTCTAACCCTAACCATAAACCTAAAACTAACCCTAATCCTAAACTCTAACGTTAACCCTAACCCTGACCCTAAACTCTAACACTAATCCCTAACACTAACCCTAACAATAAACCTAACGCAAACAATAACCCTAAAATCATAACCCTAACACTAAAGTTAATGCTAAACATAACCCTAAAACTAACCCTAACCCCAAACCTAAACATAACCCTAACCCTAACCATAGACCTAACACTCACCCTTATCCTAACCCTAATATTAGGCCTAACCCTAAATCTATCCCTAAACCTAAATCTAACCCTAACCCTAACCCTAACCCTAACCATAACTTTAACCCTAAACCTAACACTAACACTAACCCTAATCCCTATAACTAACCCTAACACTAAACCTAACCCTAATCCCTAACCCTAATGACAAGCCTAACTTTAACCCTAAACCTTACCCCTAACCCTAAACCTCACCCTAAAACTAACCCTAATCATAGCACTAATCCCTACCCTAACCCTAAGCCTAACCGTATCCCTAACCCTAACCGTAACACTAACCCTAAACCTAACACTAACCCTAACCCTAATCCCTAACCCTAAAGACAAGCATACCCTTAAGCCTAAACCTTACCCCTAACCCTAAACCTCACCCTAACACTAACCCTAATCCTAGCACTAATCCCTACCCTAACCCTAAGCCTAACCCTAAACTTTACCATAAACCTAACCCTAAACCTAACACTAACCCTAACACTAATCCCTAAAACTAACCCTAAACATAACCCTAAAGCTAACCCTAACGCTAACACTAACACTAATCCTAATCCCTAACCCTAATGATAATTCTAACCCCTAACCCTAAAACTTACCCCTAACCCTAAACCTCACCCTAACCCTAACCTAAACCAAACCCTAATCTCTACCCTAAACCTAAGTCTAACCCTAACCAGAACACTAACGTTAACTCTAACTATAAACTTAACCGTGACCCTAACCCTAACCCTAACACTAACCCTAACCCTAATCCCTAACCCTAATGATAAGCCTAACCTTAACCCTAACCCTAACCCTAACCCTGAACGTCACCCTAACCATAAACCTAAACCTAACCCTAACCATAACCTTAACCGTGACCTAACCCTAACGGTAACCCTAACACTAACCCTAATCCTAACCCTAACACTTAGCCCCTAACCCTAACATTAACCTCTAACACTAATGCTATACCTAACCCTAAACCTAATCCTAACCCTGTAAAACTAACCCATAACCTTGCACTAACCCTAACCCTAACACTAACCCTTACCCTAACCCTAACACTAACCCTTGCCCTATCCCTAACCCTAACCCTAGATCTAAATCTAACCTCAAACCCTAATCCTAACACTAAGCCTAACACTAACACTAAACCTAAGCCAAACCCTAACCCTAACCATAACCCTAACCCTAACCATAACCCCTATCCCTAATCCTAAACCTAACCTACCCCTAAAACTAACCATAACCTTATCCATAACACCTAACCCCTAACATAACCATAACCCGAACACTAAGCCTAACCCTAATCCCTAACCCAGTTATAACCCTAACAGTAACATTATCCTTATACCTATTCCTACCCGAAACCCTAACCCTAACCCTAAACCCAAACCTAACCCTAACAATAACCATAAACATAATCCCTAAACCTAACCCTAACCCTAACATTTACTGTAACTCTATTCTTAATCCCTAACCCTAAGCCAAACCCAAACACTAACCAAAACTCTAGCATCTAACCCTAAAACTAAACCTAACCAAAACACTAACCCTCACGGTCACCCTAACCCTATCTCTAAACCTAAACTTCTCACCATGATCCTAAACCTAACACTAACCCTAAACCTAAACCCTAACCCTAACCCTTACCCTAACCCTAACCCCTAACCCTAACCCTAACCCTATCCCTAACCCTAAAACTAATGTGAACCCTATCCATAACGCTAAACCTAACAATAAACCTAACCCTAACCGTAAAACTATCCATAAGCCTAATGCTAATACTGAGCCTAACAGTAAACCTAATGCAAAAACTAATCCTAATCACTAAACCTAACCCTAACCTAGCTCTAACATTAACCCTAATTCCTAACCCTAACCCTAACACTAATACTAACCCTAACCATAACACTAAACGTAACCCTAATGCTAACCATAAATGTTAATATAACCCTAACCATATCCTTAAGACCTAACACCTAACCCTAACCCAAACACGAACCTAACCCTAAACATAACACTAACCCTAACACTAACAGTAAACCAAATTGTGACTGGAACCCTAACCATAATCTGAAGCCTAACCCTGAGGCTAGCCCTAACACCTAACCCCTAAACCTAACCCTAACCTAACCATAACCTTAACCATAACCCAAACCCTAACACTAACCCTAACCCTAATTTCTAAGACTAACCCTAACCATAAAGCTAAACTCTAGCACTAAACCTAACCCAAAACTTAACCCTAACCATAACCGTAACACTAACCCTAACCCTAAACATAACCTTAAACCTAATCGTAACTGGAAACCTAACCGTAATACAAAGCCTAAGCCTGAGCCTATCCCTAACACCTAACCCTTAAACCTAACCCTAACTTAACCATAACCCTTACTGTAGCCCAAAGCCTAACACTAACCCTAACCCTAACTTCTAACAATAATTCTAAACACAACCCTACCAATAACATTAACCCTAAAGTCTAACCCTAACACTAACCCTAACATCTAAATCTAACAACTAACCCTAACTATAATCCTAACCCTAACCCGAACCCTAACCCTAAACCTAAACCTAACCCAGCACTAACCCTAACCCTAATACTAACCCTAATCATAACACAAATCCTAAACCCAACCCTAAACCTAACTCTAACCCTAACCCGAAACCTAACCTTAAGCCTAAACCTAACCCTACCCCTAATCCTAAAACTAAGCCTAACCCTAAACCTAACCTAACCCTAAACCAACCCTAAACCTAACCCTAACTCTAACCCTAACCTTAACCCTAACCTAACATCTAAGTCCAACCGCTCACCATAACCCTAACCCTAAAAGTAACCCTAATCATAATCCCTAACCCTAATGATACGCCTAACCCAAACCCTAAACCTAACCCTAACCTTAACCCTCACTCTAATCCTAACCCTAAACTTAACCCTAACCCTACCCTAACCCTAAAACAAACCCTAAAGCTAACACTAACCATAATGCTAACTGTAACCTTAACCGTGTAAGCCTAACCCTAACGTAACCCTAACACTGACTGTAGCCCTAACATCTAACCCTAATCCTAAACCTTCCCTTATGCCTAACCATAACGTTAAACGTAATCCTAGCCCCAAGCCTAACCCTAAATCTAACCTCTAACCCTAACCCTAACCCTAACCCTACACCTAATACTATAACTAACCGTATTCCTAGACCTAACCCTAACCCTAACAGTAAGCCTAACCATAACTCTAAGCCTAACCCTAACCCTAATCCTAACCCTAAACATAACCCTAACCAAAACCCTAAACCTAACTCCTAACTCTAACGCTAACCCTAACCCTAACCCTAACACCTAAACCTTACCTTAACACTATTTTTAACCCTAAACCTAACCCTAAAACTATCCGTAACCCTAACCCTAACAATAAACCTAATGCTAACCTAAACCTATCCCTAAACCTAATCCTAATACTGAGGTGACACTAACACAATCCATAATCCTAAAGATAATCCCTAACACTAAACTTATCCCTAACCCTAACCAAACAATAACCCTAATCCATAAACATAATATTAAGGCTTACCATAACCCTAAAGCTAACCGTAAAACTAGCCCCTAATGCTAACCCTAAAACTAACATTAACCCTATGCCTAATCCCTAACCCTAACCCTAACACTAAGACTAACCCTAAATGTAACCATAAATATAACCCTAAAACTAACCATAACCCTAACAATAACCCTAAATATATCCTTAACACCTAACCCCTAACCCTAATCCAAATGCTAACACTAACCCTAACTGTTATCCTAACCCTAATGATAAACCAAAAACTAACCCTAATCATAGTGCTAACCGTAAACATAATCCCTAATCTTAAGCCTAACTCTAATACTAACATTAACCCTAACCCTAGCCCTAACCTTAACCATAAAACAACTGTAACCTGTCCCTAATCCCAACCATAACCCAAACACTAACCCAAACCATAACCCCTAACCCCAACCCTAAACCTAACCCTAACACTAAAGCACACACTAACCCTAACTCTAACCCTAAACTTCTAACCCTAACCCTAACACTAATCCTCACCCTAACACTAACCCAAACCCTAACACCTAACCCTAAACATAACCCTAACCCTATCCCTAACCCTAACCCTATCCCTAAACCTCAACCTACCCTTAACCCTAACGCTATCCGTAATGCTAACCCTAAAAATAATCCTAACCCTAACCCTAACCTTAATCCCTAACCCTAATCCTAACCCTAACCCTAACCCGAACACTAACCCTAATCCGGGACCCTAACCTTAAACCTTAAAATAACTTTAACACTAATCATAAAACTAGGCCGCAACCTTAACCCTAACCATAACACTAACCTTATCCCTAATTCCTAACCCTAAACCTAACCTTATCACTACCCCTAACCGTAACCCTGAACATTACACTAACCCTAACCATAACCCTAACAATAACCCTAACTATATCCTTAACACCTAACACCTAACCCTAACCCAAACCCTAACCCTAACCCTAACTGTAACCATAATACTAACACTAACCATAACCCTAACCGTAACCCTAAACCTAATTGTAACTGGAACCCTAACAGTAATCTGAAGCCTAACACTGAGCCGATGCCTAACACCTAACCCCTAAACCTAAACATAACCCTAACCGTAACCCAAAACTTAACACTAACCCTAACCCTAACTTCTAACCCTAACTCTAACCATAACCCTAACAATTACCTAAACCCTAAACTCTAAATCTAACCCTAACTCTAACATGTAACTCTAACCCCTAACCCTAACGCTAACACTAAGCCTAACACTAATCCTAACCCTGATGCAAATCCTAAACCTACCCTAACCCTAAACCTAACCTGAAGTCTAAACCTATCCCAATCACTAATCGTAAAACTAAGCCTAAAACTAACCCTAACCCTAACCCTTACCCTAACTCTAACCCTAAGGCTAACCCTAACATAACCTAAACATAACCTAAAACAACCCCTAAACATAACCTAAAACTAAACCTAACACTAACACTAATCCTAATCTCTAAACCTAATGATAAGCCTAACCCGAACCCTAACTCTAACCACTAACCCTAACCCTCAACCTAGCCTTAAATTTAACCCTAACCCTAATCCTAATCCCTACCCTAACCCTAACAATAACCCTAAACCTAACACTAACTGTAACCCTAACTGTAACCATAACCATAACCCTAACCCTAACGGTAACCCTAACCCTAACTATGACCCTAACCTCTAACCCTAAATGAAACCCTTCCCCTATCCCTAACGCTAAACTAAACATAAACCTTACCCCAACCCTAACCCTAAAACTAACCTCTAACCCTAACACTACCCCAAACACGATCCCTAACCTTATTCCTAGGCTTAACCCTAACCCTAAACCTAACCATAACCCTAACTCTAACCCTAAAACTAATCCTAACCCTAAACCTAACCCTAGGGAAAACTCTAAATCTAACTTCTAGCCCTAACCCTAATCCTAAACATAACCCTAACAATAACCCCTAACCCTAAGCCTAACCCTATCCTTAACCCTAAACCTATCTGTAATAATATCCGTCCCCATAACCCTAACAATAAACGTAAACCTATCCGTAAACCTATCCCTAAACCTAATCCTAATAGTGAGCCTAAAACTAATGCTATCCATAACCCCAAGCAAAATCCCCAGCACTAAACTTATGCTAACCCTAACCGGAGCAATAACCCTTATACGTACCCCTAACCTAAAGCCTTACATTAAGCCTAACTCTAACTGTAAAACTATCACGTAACACCGACCCTAACACTAACCCTATTTCTAAACCCTAACCCTAACCCTTACACTAACACTAAAACTAACTGTGACCCTTAATTTAACCCTAAACCTAAGCATAAACAAAACAATAACCCTAAACATATCCTTAACACCTAACCCCAAACCTTAATCCAAATACTAACACTAACCCTAACCGTAATCCTAACCCTAAGCCTAACCCTAATTCTAAACCTAATCGTAAACCGAACCCTAACTGTAATCCGAAGCCTAACCCTGATGCTATCCCTAACACCTAACCCCTAAATCTAACCCTAACCTAACCCTAACCCTAACCGTAACCCTAATGCTAACACTAACACTAACCCTGACCCTAACTTTTTAACTCTAAATCCTAACCCTAACCATAAGCCTAACCCTAACGCTAACACGAACCTTAAACCTAACTCTAATCCTAAACATAAAGCTAGCCCTAACACTAACCCTAAATCTCAACCTAACCCAAATTGTAAACCTAACCCTTAGCCTAACCCTAAGCCTAAACCTAACCCTAACCATAAACATAACTGTAACAGTGACACTCACCCTAACCCTAACTGTAACCCTAACCCAAACACTAACCCTAACCCTACACTAAGCTCTAACTCTAACACCTAACCCTAACCCTAAGCCTAACCCTAAACTTAAGCCTAACCCATAATCCTATTCCTATCCCTAAGCATAAGACTAACCTTAATCCTAAATATAAACCTAAACCTACAACTGAGCCTAATCCCTATCCCTAACAATAACTCTAAACCTAACCCTAACAGGAATCCTAATCCCTAACCCTAATGATAAGCCTAACCCTGAACCTATCCCTAAACCCTAATCCTAACCATCACCCTCAACTTAAACCTAATTTGAACCCTAATCCCTAACCTCACCATAACCCTAAACCTAACCCTAACCCTCACATTAACCATAATGCTGACCGTAACCATAACACTAACCCTAAACTTAAACCTAACCCGTAACCTTACCCTAACCCTAACCATAACCCTAATCCTAACCCTAACCCTATCCCTAAACCTAACCCTTGCCCTAGCCCTAACCCTAACCCTAACCATAACCCTAACCCTAAACCTAAACCTAAAGGTATCCTCTAACCCTAATCATAACCCTAAATTTAAGCCTAACCCTAACCCTAACACTAAGCATAACTGCGAACCCGTAACCCTAATCCTAAACCTACCCTAACATAAACACTAACCATAACCTTATCCCTAAAACCTAACCCCTAAAGCTAACCATAACCCAAACACTAAGCCTAACCCTAATCCCAAAGGCAGCGATAACCCTAACACTAACACTATCCCTAAACCTATTCCTATCCCTAACCCTAACCCTAAATCTAACTCTAACCCAAACACTTACCCTAAACATAATCCCTAAACCTAACACTAACACTAACCATAACCTTAAACTTAACACTAACCGTAAACTTATCCCTAATACCTAACCCTATCCCAAACCCTAACCCCTAACCCTAACCCTAAAACTAACCCAAACCCTAACCCTAAACTTCACCCTAAACCTATCTCTAACCCTAACCTTCTAAACCTAACCCTAACATAATCCTAACACTAACACTAACCCTAACAATAACCCCTAACCCTAAACCTAAGCCTAAACCCTAACCCTATCCCTAACCCTCTCCCTAAACCTAAACCTAAACCTAACCCTATCCAGAAAACTAACCCTAACAATAAACCAAACCCTAACCCTAAAACTATCCCTAACCCTAAACTTAATATTGAGCCTAACACTAACCCTAACCCTAAACCTATCCCTAATCACTAACATTAACCCTAATGCTAATCCTCACCCTAACCCTAACCCTAACCCTAAAACTAACCCTAACCCTAACCCTAAACCTAACCATATTCTTAACATCTAATACCTAATGCTAACCAAAACCCTAACACTAACCGAACCGTAACCCTAACCTTAACCCTAACACTAACTCTAAACCTAAACGTAACCGGAACCCTAACTGTAATCTGAAGACTAACCCTGAGGTTATCCTTAACACCTAACCACTAATCCTAACCCAAGCCTAACCATTATTCTAATCGTAACATCAAACCCTAACACAACCCCAACCCTAACTTCTAATCTTAACCCTAACAATAACCTTAACCCTACACTCTAACCCTAACCCTAACACGAACCCAAAACCTAACCCCAAAATTAACCCTAAACATAACCGTAACGCTATCCCTAACACTAACACTATCCCTACCGCTAACCCAAATCCTAAACCTAGCACTAACCCTAACCCTAAACCTAGCCTTAAGCTTAAACCTAACACTATCCCTAATCTTAAACTAAGACTAACCCTAACACTAACACTAACCCTAACCCAAACCTAAACCTAACCCTAACTCTATACCTAACCCTAACAATAAATCTAACATCTAACTCTAACCTCTAGCCCTAACCCAAACCCTAACCCTACCACTAACGCTAACCCTAATCCATAACCATAACGATATGCCTAACCCGAACCCTAACCCTAACCCTTAATCCCTAACCCTAACCCTCACCCTAACACTAACCCTAAACCTAACCCTAATCCCTACCCTAACCCTAACCTTAAACCTAACACTAACCGTAACGTCAACAGTTACCTTAACCCTAACCCTAACCGCACCCCCAACCCTAAAGGTAAGCCTAATGCCTAACCCTAATCCTAAACCCTCCCCTATTCCTAAACCTAACCATAAATGAAACCCTAACCCCAATCCTAACCCTAAAGCCACCTTCTAACCCTAAGCCTAAGCCTAAGCCTAACCCTAATCCTAACACTATCCCTAAACGTTTTCCTAGCCCTAACCCTAACAATAACCCTAAACCTAACCATACCCCTAACCCTAACCCTAACCCTAATACTAAACCTTAACCTAACACTAACCATAACCCTAATCCTAACAGCTAACCCTAACCCTAACACTAAACCTAGCACTAAACACTAAACCTAACCCTAACCCTACTCTTAACCGTAAACCTAACACTAACCCTATCCGTAACCCTAACCCTAACATTAAACCTACACCTAACCCTAAACTTATCGCTAATCCTAATCCTATAACTGAGCCTAACACACTATCTGTAAAGCTAACCCAAATCCCTAAAACTAAACCTAACTCTAACCCTAAACCGAACACTAACCCTAACCTATACCCCTAACCTTAAGCCTTAACATAACCCTAACCCTAACTGAAAAACTGCCCCTAACCCTAACCCTAACACTAACCCTATCCCTAATCCCTAACCCTAGCCATAACACTAACAAGAACCATAACTGTAACCCTTAACGTAACCCTAAGATTAACCATAACCCTAAACATAGCCCTAACATCTAACTCTAACCCCTAACCCTAACTCTATCCCTAACCCTAACCAGACCATAATACTAAACCTAACCCTACCCCTAACGCTAACCCTAAGGCTAACACTAAATCTAACCATAATCCAAATCCTAAACCTAACCCTAAACATAAGCCTAACCCTAACCGTAAACCTAAACTTAATCCTAAACCTAACCCTATCCCTAATCCTAAAACTAAGCCTAACCCTAACCGTAACCCTAACCGAAAAACAACCCTAACAGTAACCCTAACCCTAACCCTAACCCTAACCCTAACCCTAACCCTAACACTAATCCTAACCCTAACCCAAACACGAAACATAACCCTAATCCCTAACCCAAAAGATAAGCCTAACGTAAACCCAGACCTAACACCTAACACTAACCCTCACGCTAACCCTAACCCTAAACCCAATCCTAATCCCTAACCTAACCCTAAACCTAAACTAACTCTAATCTTAACCGTAACAGAAATCTTAAACGTAACCCTAACCCTAATGGTAATGCTAACCATGTCGGTAACCCTAACTACTAACGCTAATTCTAACCATTCCCCTATCCCTAACCCTAAACCTAAACGTAACCCTAACACCAACCCTAACCATAAAGCTAACCTCTAAACTTAACCCTAAACCTAACCCTAACCCTAACCCTATCCCTAACCGTATTCCTAGCCCTAACCCTTATCCTAAGCCTAAACCTAACCATAACCCTAAACCTAACCCTAATCCTAATCCTAACTCTAAACCTAACCCTAAACATAACCCTAAACCTAATCCCTAACCATAACCCTAACCCTAACCATAACCCTAACCCCTAACCATAACCCTAACTCTATACTTAACCCTAAACCTAAGCCTAACCCTATCCGTAAAGCGAATCTTAACAATAAAACTAATTCTAACCCTAAACCTATCCCTAACCCTTATCCTAATACTGAGCCTAACACAAACGCTATCCGTAACCCTAACCAAAATCCCTAACACTGAACTTAACCCTAACCTGAACACTAACCTAATCCGTACCCCTAAACTTAAGCTTTACCATAACCTTAACCATAACCCTAACCATACCCATAACCCTTACCATAACACTAACCGTAAAACTAGCCCCTAACCCTAACCCTAACCCTAAAACTAACCCTGTCCCTAATCACTAACCCCAGCCCTAGCACTAAAACTAACCCTAACTGTAACCACTAATGTAACCCTAACACTAACCTTAACCCTAACAATAACCCTAAACATATCCTAAACACCTAACCCCTAAACCTAATCCAAATGCTAACACTAACCCTAACCATAATCCTAACACTAAGACTAACCCTAACCCTGACCCTAAACACTAACTCTAAATCCTAACCCTAACCCCAAACCTTACCCGAACCCTAACCATAATGCTAACACTAACCCTACACCTAACCCTAATCCTAAACCTAAGGGTAGCCCAAACACTAACCCTAAATCTAACCCTAAGCCAAATCCTAAACATAACCCTAAACTTATCCCTAACCCTAACCCTAAATTTAAGGCGAACCCTAACCTTAAGCCTCATCCTAAAACTACCGTATCCCTAAAAAAACCCTAACCCTAAACTATCCCTAAAACTAACCCTAAACCTAACCCTACCCTAACCCTAACAGTAACACAAACCCAAACACTAACCCTAAAGCTAACCCTAACCTCTAACTCTAACACCTAACGCTAACCATAACCATAACCCTAAACTTAACCCTAAATTTAAGCCTAACCCTAACACTATCCCTATCCCTAAAACTAAGCCTAAACATAACCCTAACCCTAAACCTAACCCTAACCCTAAACCTAACCCTAACCATAAGCCTAATTCATAATCCTAACACTAAAACTAAACCTAAACCTAACCCTAACCCTAATCCCTAAACCTAATGATAAGCTGAACCCTAAAACTATCTGTAACCCCTAACCCTAATCCTAATCTAACCATAACCCTAAACCTAACCCTAACACTATCCATAACCCTAACCGTAACCGTAACTGTAACACTAACTCTAACCCTAAAGTTAACCCTAACCTTAACCCTCTAAAACTAACCCATAACCTAACACTAACACTAAACCTAACCCTAACCCTATCCCTAAACCTAAACCTAACATTTGCCATATCCCTTACCCTGACCCTAACCCTAGCACTAAACCTAAAGCTAACCTTGGACCCTAATCCTAACCCTAAGGCTAACCCTAACCCTAAACCTAAGCCTAACCCTAAACCTAACCATAACACCTAATCCCTAAGCATAATCCTAAATCTAACCTAACCCTAACACTAACCATAACCTTATCCCTAACACCTAACCCCTAACCCTAACCATAACCCTAACACTAACCCTAACCATAATCCTTAACCCAGGCCTAACTGTACAACTAACATTATCCGTAACCCTATTCATAGCCCTAAACCTAACGCTAACACTAATCCTAACCCTAAAACTAACACTAACCATAACGATAATCCTAACCCCTAACCCTAAACCCTAACGCTAACCCTAACCCTATTTTTAACCATAAACCTAACCCTAACCCTATCCATAAACCTATCTCTAACAACAAACCTCACACTAAACCTAACCCTAACCCCAATCCTAATACTGAGCCTAACACTAAAGCTATCTGTAACTCTAACCAAAATCCCTAACACTAAACTTAAGCCTAAGCCTAACACAAACACTAACCTTAATCCGTATCCCTAAACTTAAGCCTTACCATAACACTAACATTAACGGTAAAACAAGCCCCTAATCCTAACACTAACCATATCCCTAATCCTTAATGCTAACATTAACACTATCACTAACCCTAACTGTAACCCTTAATGTAACCGTAACCCTAACCAAAACCCTAAACATATTCTTAACACCTAACCCCTAACCCAAACGCAAATGCTAACACTAACAGTAACCATAATCCTAACCTTAAGCCTAACCCTAAACCTAATCATAACCCAAACCCTAACAGTAATCTGAAGACTAACCCTAACCCTATCCCTAACACCTAACCCTAAGCCCAAACCTATCCCAAACCCTAACCCTAATCCTCAACCAAAATCTAACTCTAACGCTAATCCTAACCCTAACCGTAACACTAAACCTAACCCTAAACATATCCTTATCCCTAAATCTAAGCCTAACCCTAACTCTGACCCTAAACCTAACCCTAACCCTTACACTAATCCTAATCTGTAACCATAACCTTAACCTAACCCTAAACCAAACCCTAAACCTAACCCTAACCCTAACACTTAACCATAACCCTAACCCTAACTCTAACCCTAATTGTTAACCTAGCACTAACCCTAACACTAACACTATCCCTAAACATATTCCTACCCGTAAGCCTAACCCTAAGCCTAAACCTAACCCAAACACTAACACTAACCATAAACATAATGCCTAATCCTAACCCTAACCGTATACCTAATCCTTAACCCTAAACCCAAACATAACCCAAACCCTAACCCTAACCATCACACTAAACCTAATCCTAACACTAACCCTAACCCTAACCATAACACTAAACCTAACCCTAAACCTATCCTTGTCCTTAAATCTAACCCTAACGCTAACCCTAACCCTAAACCTAACCCTAAACCGTACCCTGACACTAAGCCTAATCCATAACGCTAACCGAAACCCTAACCCCAAACCCTAACCCTGAACCTAACCCAAACCCAAACCCAAACCCTAACCCTCACTCTAACCCTAATGCCTAACTCTAACCCCTAACTCTAACCCTAACACCTAACACTAACACCTAACTCTAACTTAACCCTAACACTAACCTGAACCCGAACCTTAACCCTAAACCTAACCCTAAACCTAACCCTATCGCTATCCCTAACACTAACACTAACCCTAACCCTAACCCAAATCCTAACCCTAAACCTACACCTAACCCTAACCCTAACCCTAAACCTAACCTTAAGCCCAAAGTTAACCCTAACCCTAATCTAAAATTAAGTCTAACACTAACTGTAACCCTAACCCTAAAGCAACCCTAACCTTAAACCTAACTCTAACCCTAACCCTAACCCTAAACCGAAACCTAACATCTAACTCTAAGAGGTAACCCTAACCCTAAAACTAACCCTACCACTGACACTAACCCTAATCTGTAACCCTAACAATAACCCTAACACGAACACTAACCCTAACACTCACCATAACCCTAACCCTAACCCTAACACTATCCGTAACCATATTCCTAGCCCTAACCTTAAACCTAACCCTAAACCTAACCATAACCCTAACCCTAACCCTAACCCTAACCCTAATCCTAAATCTTTACCTAACCCTAATCATAACCGTAACACTAACCCCTAAACCTAAGCCTAATCCTAACCCTAACTCCTAGTCCTAACCCCAACCCTATACTTAACACTAAACCTAACCCTAAACCTATCCATAATCCCAAACTTAAAAATAAACCTAACCCTAACCCTAAACTTATCCCTAACCATAATCCTAATACTGATACTAAAACGCTATACTAAACCCTAAAACAAATTCCTGAACCTAGACCTAACCCTAACATTAACCCAAACACTAACCCTATTCCGAATCCCTAGCCTTAAGCCTTACTATAACCCTAACCTTAACCGTAAAATTAGCCCCTAAACCTAACCTTAACCCTAACACTAACCCTTTCCCTAATCCTTAACCCCAACTCTAAAACTAACACTAACACTAACTGTAACCCTAACCCTAACCCGAACTCTAACCATAACCCTAAACCCTAGGCCCTAACCCTAACCCAAATGGTAAAATAACACTAACCCTAAACCTATCCCTAACCCTAAACGTGCCCATAACCCTAACCCTAACCCTAAACCTAAGAGTAACCTGAATCCTAACTGTAATCTGAAGCCTAACCATGACCCTATCCCTAAAATTTAACCCCTAAATCTAACCCTAACCCTAACCCTAACCCTATCCTCTAAATCTAACCTCTAACCCTAACCGTAACCCTAACCCTAAACCTAACACTAAACCTAACGTTAGCCCTAACCCTAACCCTAAATATAACCCTAAACAAAATCCTAAAACAAGCCTAAACCTAACCATAAACCTAACCCTAATGTTAAGCAGAACCCTAACACGATCCTTATCCCTAAAACTGAGCCTAACCCTAAACCAAACCCTGACTCTAACCATATCCTTAACGCTAACCTCTAACTCTAACCCCTAAACCTAAACCTAACCCTAACCCTAACCCTAACCCTTAACTTAAGCCTAACTATAACCATATCCCTATACCTAAAACTAAGCCTAACCCTAACCCTAAACCTAACCCTAAACCAATCACTAAGCCTAATCTTTAATCCTAACACTAACCCTAAAGCTAAACCTAATCTTAACACTAATTCTTAACCATAATGATAAGCCTAACACTAAACCTATCACTAAACCCTAACTCTAACCCTCCCCCTAACCCTATGCATAATGCTAACCCTAACCCTAAACCTAATCCCTAACCTAACCATTAACCTAAACCTAACCCTAACCCTAACCCTAACCCTAAACCTAACCCGAAACCTAACCCTAACCCTAACCCTAACCCTAAACCTAACCCGAAACCTAACCCTAACCCTAACCCTAATGATAAGCCTAACCCTAAACCTATCCCTAACCCCTAACCCTAATCCTAACCCTAACACTAAACCTAATGCCTAACCTAACCATAACGCTAAAGCTAGCCCTAACACATAACCATAACAATCTCCCTAACCCTAAGCCTAACACTCTAAAACTAACCCATAAAGTAACACTAACCCTAACCCTAACACTAACACTAACCCTAAACATAACCCTTACCCTATCCCTAAACCTAACACTAAGGGTAACGCTAACCCTAACAGTAAACCTAAAGCTAACCTCTAACAGTAATCCTAACTCTAAGCTTAACACTAAACCTACACTGAAGCCGAACATTAACCCTAACCCTAACCATAATCCTTAAACCCTAAACCCAATCCTAAACCTAACCTAACCCTAAAACTAACCATAAAATTATCCCTAACACCTAACACCTAAACTTAACTATAACCCAAACACTAACCCCAAACCTAATCCCTAACCAAGCTTTAACACTAACATTAACACTATCTCTAAACCTATACCTAGCCCTAACCATAACCCTAACCCTAAAATTAACCCGAACCCTAACCATAAACATAATCCCTAACCTAACCCTAACCCTAACCCTAAACCTAACCCTAACTGTAACCCTAACCTTAACCCTAACCCTAACATTAACCCTAAATTTAAGCCTAATCATAACCCTATCCCTATCCCTAAAATAAAGGCTAACCCTTACCCTAAACCTAACCCTAATCCTTACCTTAATGCTAAGCCTAATCAGTTACCCTAACCCTAACCCTAACCCAAACCCTAACCCCAATCCCTAACCCTAAACCTCATCCAAACCCTAACCCTAACTGTAACACTAACCTAATAACCCTAACCCTAACCCTAATCCTAACTCTACCACTAACCCTTACCACTAACCCTAACCCTAATCCTAACCCTAACCCATAAATCTAACCCTAACACTATCCCTAAACCTAAACTAAACCCTAACCCTAACCTTATCCTTAAAGCTAGCCCTAAAAATAAACCTAACCCTAACCCAAAACATATCCCTAACACTAATCATAATACTGAGCCAAACACTAATGCTATCTGTAAACCTAAACCAAATCCCTCACACTAACCCTAACCCTAACCCTAAACCAAAATCTAATCATAATGGGAGCCCTAACAGTAATCCAAAGTGTAACCCTGAGCCTATCCCTAACACCTAACCCCTAAACCTAACACTAACCTAACCATAACCCTAACCATAACCCGAACCCTAACACTAACCTTAACCCTAACTTCTAACCCTAATCCTAAAAATAACCCTAAAAATAACCTTAACCCTAAACTCTAACAATAAACCTAACCCTAAAATCTAATTCCAACCCCTACCTCTAACCCTCACCCTAACCTGAACCTGAACACTAACCATAAACCTAACCCTAACCGTATCGCAATCCCTAACACTAACACTATCCCTAACCCTAACCCTAACCAAAATCTTAAACCTAACCCTAAGCCTAAACCTAACCCTACACCTCAACCTAAACTTAAGCCTAAACCTAACCCTATCCCTAATTCTAAAATTAAGCCTAACCCTAAACCTTACCCTAACTCTAACCATAACACTAACCCTAAAAATAGCATCTAAATCTAACCCGTAACACTAACCCTAAACCTAACCATACCACTAACACTAACCCTAATATGTAACCCTAATAATAAGCCTAACCCGAACCTTAACCCTAATCCCTAGCCCTAAACTTCACCCTAACCCTAACACTAACAATAACACTATCCCAAACCGTATCCCTAGCCCTAACACTAACCCTAACCCTAAACCCAACCATAACCCTAACACTAACCCTAATCCAAACCCTTAACCTAACCCTAACCATAACACTAACCCTAATACCTAAACCTAACTGTAACCCTAACCTTAACGCCTAAACCTAACCCTAACCCTACCCTTAACTCTAAACCTATCCATAACCCTAAACCTCTCAATAAACCTAATCCTAACCCTAAACCTATCCCTAACCCTAATCCTAATACTGAGCTTAACACGCTATAAGTAACCCTAACCCAAATCCCTAATACTAAACATAATGTTAACCCTAACCCAAATACTAACCCTAATCAGAAACCCTAAACTTAAGCCTTACCATAACCCTAACCCTAATCGTCAAACTAGCCCCAACCCTAACACTAACACTAAAACTATCCCTAATCCCTAACTCTAACCCTAACACTAACACCAACCCTAACTTTACCACTCAATGTAAACCTAACCCTAAGGGTAACACTAACCATAACCCTAAATATATCCCTAACACCTAACCACTAACCCTAACCCAAATGCTAACACTAGCCCTTACAGTAATTCTAACCCTAACCCTAAACCTAACCCTAACCCTCACCCTAACCCAAAATCTAATGGTAACACAAAAACTAAACCATGATCCGAAGCCTAACCCAGACCCCATCCCTAACACCTAACCCCTAATCTAAAACTAACCTAACCCTAAAGCTAACCTGAAACATAACACTAAACTAAACACTAACCCTAACCCTAACCTAACCTCTAACTCTAACCCCTAACACTAACCCTAACCCTAAACCTAACGCTAACACAAACCCTAAACATAACCATAACCCTAAACCTAATGCTAGCCGTAACCCTAACCCTAAATCTAACCCTAACAAAATCCTAAACCTAAACATAAACCTAACCCTAAACCTAAACCTAACACTGAACCTAACCTTAAGCCAAAACCTAACACTATCTCTATCACTAAAACTAAGCCTAACCATAAAAATAACCCTAACCCTAACCCTAATCCTAAGCATAACCATAAACCTAACACTAACCCTAATCCTAACCCTAACCTCTAACTCTAACACCTAAGCCTTACCCTGGCCCTTACACAAACCCTAAACTTATCCTTAAGCCTAAAAATAAACCTATACCTGTTCCTAAAACTAAGCCTAACCCTAACCCTAAACATAACCCTAACACTAAGCCTAATCCCTAATTCTAACCCTAACGCTAACCTAAACCTAAAACTAACCCTAAGCCTAATCCCTAACCTAAACATAACCCTAACCCTAACACTAACCCTAACCCTAACCCTAACAATAACCCTAACACTAACCCTAACACTAAACCTAGCCCTAAGGCTAACCCTTGCCGTATCACTAACCCTAACCCTAACAGTGAGCCAAAACACTAAACCTAAAGTTTACTTCTAACCCTAATCCTAAACCTAAGCCTAAACTTAACCTTAACACTAACCCTAACCCTAACCCTAACCCTAACACTAACACTAACCATAACCCTATCACTAATCCGTAACCCTAACCCAAACCTTAACCCAAACCCTAACCCCTAACCCTAACCCTAAACCTAAACCTAACCCTAACCCTAACTCTAACCCTAACCTTCTAACACGAACCCTAACCCTAATCCTAACTCTAACACTAACCCTAACCCTAACCCAGAACCGTAACACCTAACCCTAACCCTAACCCTAACCCTAACCCTAACCCTAACCCTAACCCTAACCGTAACACCTAACCCTAACCCTATCCCTAACCCTAACCCTAACTCCTAACCCTAAACCTAACCCTATACCTACACCCTACACCTAAACCTAAACCCAACCCTAACGATATCTGTAATGCTAACCCTAACCATAAACCTAACCCTAATCCTAAACCTATCGCTATACCTAATACTAATACTGAGCCTAACACTAACCCTAACACTAACCCTAATCCCCAACCCTAATCCTAACTCTGACCCTTACACGAACACTAACACTAATCCATAACTCTAAACTTAACCATTACAATAACCCAAACACTAACCATAAAACTAGGGCCTAACCATAATCCTAACCCTAACACTAACCATATACCTAATTGGGAACCTTAAACGTAACCTTAACACTAACCCTAATCATAACCCTAAACATAACCCTAACCCTAACCGTAACCCTAATCAAAACCCTAACCATATCCTTAACAACTAATACCTAACCCTCACCCAAACCCTAACCCTAACGTTAACTGTAACCCTAACCCTAACCCTAACCCTTACCCAAAACCTAATCGTAACTGGAACCCTAAACTTAATCCAAAGCCTAATCCTGAGCCTATCCCTAACACCTAACCCCTGAACCTAACCCTAAACTAACAATATGCCTAACTGTAACCGAAACACTTACACGAACCCTAACCCCAATTTCTAACCATAATCCTAAACATAATACTATAAATAACATTAATCCTAAACTCTAACCCTAACACTAAAATCTAATGCTAGCACCTAACCCTAACTCTAACCCTAACCCTAAACCAACCCTAACCCTAAACCAAACCATAACCCTAAACCTAACCTTAACCTTAACCTGCATCCTAAGTGTAACCCTAAACCAAACCCTAACCGTAAACCTAAACCTAAGATTAAGCCTAAACCTAACCCTAAACCTAATCCTAAAACAAAGCCTAACCATAAACCTAACGCTAACCCTAAACCAAACCTAACCCTAATACTAACCCTAACCCTAACCCTAACCAAAACACTAACCCCTAACCCTAACCCTAGACATAATCCAAACCCTAACCCTAACCCTGACCATGACACTGACACTAACTCTAACCCTAAACCTAAATCTATACCTAATCCTAACCCAAAAAATAACCCTAACCCTAACCCTATCTTTAACACTAACAGTAACACTATCCCTAATTCCTAACCCTAACCCAAACACTAACCCAATCACTAACCCCTAACCCTAACCCTAAACCTAACCCAAAACCTAACCCTAACACTAACCTTAACCGTAACACTAACCATATCCCTAACCATAACCTTAACACTAAACTCTAATCCTAACATTAACCCTAACCTTGACATATAACTTTAACCCCTAACTCTAACCCTAACCCTAACCCTAACCCTAACCCTAACCCGAACCCTAACCATAAACCTAAGCCTAACACAAACCCTAACTCTAACCCTCCCCATAAAACTAACTCTAACCCTAACCCTAACCCTATCCTAAACCCTAACTATAAACCTAACCCTAACCCTAACCCTATATCTAATCCTAACCCTAACCCTAACCCTAACCAAAACACTAACCCCTAACCCTATCCCTAAACATAATCCAAACCCTAACCCTGACCATGACACTAACTCTAACCCTAAACATAAACCAAAACCTAACCCTAACAATAACATTAACCCTAACCCTAACCATAACCCTAACCATAACCTTAACCCTAAACTCTATTCCTAACCCTAACCCTAACCTTGATATATAACTCTAACCCATAACCCTAACGCTAACCCTAACCCGAACCCTAAACCTAAACCTAAGTCTAGCGCAAACCCTAACTCTAACCCTACACCTAAAACTAACTCTAACCATAACCCTAACCCTATCCTAAACAATAACCATAAACCTAAACCTAACTCTAACGCTAACCCTATATCTAACCCTAACCCTAACCCTAACCAAAACACTGACCCCTAACCCTAACCCTAAACATAATGCAAACCCTAACCCTAACCCTGAGCCTGACACTAACTCTAACCCTAAACCTAACCCTATACCTAATCCTAACCCTAAACCTAACAACAACCCTAACCCTATCTTTAACACTAACAGTAACACTATCCCTAATTCCTAACCATAACCCAAACCCTAACCCAAACCATAACCCTAACACTAACCGTAAAACTAGCCTCTAATACTAACCCTAACCCTAACAATAACCCTATCCCTAATCCCTAACCCTAACCCTAACACTAACCATAGCTGTAACCCTTAATTTAACTCTAACCCTAAGAGTAACCCTAACCATAAGCCTAAACATATCCTTAACACCTAAACCCTAACCCTAATTCAAATGATAACATTAACACTAATAGTAATCCTAACACTCAGCCTAACCTTAACCCTAACACTAAACCTAATTGTAACCCGAAACCCAACCCTAACACTAACACTAACCGTAGCTCTAAACATAACCCTAACCATAACCATAACTGTAACCATAACCCTAACTATATCCTTAACACCTAACCCTTAACCCTAACCCAAACCATAACCCTATACTTAACCCTAAACCAAATTAACACTAACCCTAACCATAATCTGAAGCCTAACCCTAACAATATCCCTAACACCTAATACCTAAACCCCACACTTAAACCTAATGCTAACCCTAACTATAAACCTAACCCTAACACTAACCCTAAGAATAACTTCTAACACTAACCCTAAACATAACCATAACACTAACACTAATGCTAACCCTAATCCTAACCATAACCTTATTCCTAACACCTAACACCTAACCATAAACCTAAACATAACCCTAAACCTAACCCTAATCCCTAACCCTAACACTAACCCTAACCATATTCCTAGCTCTAAACCTAACATTAACCCTAAACCTTACCATAACCATAACCCTAACCCTAACCTAATCCTAACCCTAAACCTAACCCTAAGCATAACACTAACCCTAACACCTAACCGTAACCCTAACCCTAACACTAAACCTAACCCTTAACCGTAACTCTAACCCTATCCTTAACCAGAAAAAACCCTAACTCTATCAGTAACACTAACCCTAAAAATAAACCTAAGCCTAATAATAAACCTATCCCTAACACTAATCATAATACTGAGCTTAACACTAACGCTATCTGTAACACTAACCCTATCTGTAACACTAACCCAAATCACTAACAATAAACATAAAACTAACCCTAACCAGAACACTAACCCTAATCCATACACCTAACCTTAAGCCTTTCCAGAACCCTAACCTAACCGTAAAATTAGCCCTTTACCTAACCCTAACCCTAACACTAACCCTATCCCTAATCCCTAACCCTAACACTAATACTAACCATTACTTTAACACTAAGCCTAACTGTAACCCTAACAATAACCCTACACATATCCTTAACACCTAACCCCTAACCCTAACTCAAACCCTAACACTAACTGCTACCATAATCCTAACCCTAACCCTAACCCTAAAACTCATTGTAGCCCGAACCCTAAACATCGTCCGCAGCCTAATCCTGAATCTATCCCTAACACCTAACTGCTAAATCTAACCCTAAGCCTAACCCTAACCCTAAACCTAACACTAGCCTTAACTCTAACCCTAAATCTAACCCTAACAAAACCCTAAACCTAATCCTAAACCTAAGCCTAATCCTAAACTTAAGCCTAAACATAAAACTATGCTTATCCCTAAACATAAGCCTAACCCTAACCCTAACCCTAACCCTAACCCTAACCATAACCATAACCCTAAATCTAACCCTAACTGTAACCCTAAACCTAACACTAAACTTAAACCTAACTCTAAACTCTTACTCTAACCCTTAACCCTAACCCTAACCCTAACACTAAAGCTAACCCTAAAATTAAGCATAAGCCTAAACATAAACCTAACCCTAAACTAACGATAAGATTAACATTAACAGTAATCCTGACTATAATACCTAACCGTAACCCTAACACTAACCCCAAACCTAACCACAAAACTAAGCCTAAAACTAACCCTAATCCTAACCCTAACCCTAATCCTAACCCTAACCCTAACACTAACCCTAAAACAGCAATTAGTCTTAAACTAGACCTATCCCTAATCCCTAAAACTAAGACTAACCCTAAGACTAAACCTGAACCTAACGCTAACTCCAAACCTAAACCTAACACTAAAACACATCATAACCATAAAACTAACATAAACACAAAGCCTAACATTAACTCTATCCCTAACACCTAACCCATAACCATAACCCTAACCCTGACTCTATCCCTAAGCCAAACCCTAAACCTAACCCTTCCAATAACCCTAACCCTAACCCTAACCCGAAGCCTAACCTTGTCTAACCATAAGCCTAACCATAACACGAATCCGAACCCTAACCCTAACACTAAACATAAACATAACCCTAATACTAACCCTAACACTAACACTAACCTCTAACCCTAACCGTAAACCTAACCCTAAACCTACATCTAACCGTAACACTAACACTAACACAAACCCTAAAAGCTAACACTAACCGTAACAATAACCTAACCCGAAAACTAAACAAAAGCCTAACCTTAAACCTAACCCTAACCCTAACCCTATCCCAAACACCTGTCCCCTAAACCTAACCCTGAACCTAACCCTAATGAATTCCAAACCCTAACCGTAAGCCTAGCCCTAACATTAATCCTAATACTAACTTCTAACACTAAACCTAATCCTAACCCTAACCCTAAACCTAACTTCTAACTCTAAACCCTAACCCTAACCCTAACCCTAACCCTAACCATAACCATAACCCTAACCCTAAATCTAACCCTAACTGTAACCCTAACCCTAAAACTAAAATTAAACCTCACTCTAACCTCTAACTCTAACCCCTAACCCTAATACTAAATCTAACCCTAAAATTAAGCATAAGTCTAACCAGAAACCTAACCCTAAACCTAACCATAAGATTAACATTAACAGTAACCCTGACGGTAATACCTAACCATAACCCTAACAGTAACCCTAAACCTAACCCTTAAACTAAGCCTAACACTACCCTAATCCTAACCCTAACCCTAACCCTAACACAGCAATTAGCCTTAACCTAGACCTATCCCTAAACCTAAAACTAAGCCTAATCCTAATCCTAACCCTAACATCTAGCCCTAAACATAACCCTAACCCTAAACCTAAACAAAACACTAACCCTAAACCTAAACTCTAATGCTAACCCTAACCTTAACCCTAACACTAACACTAACACTAACCCTATTATTAACACCTAACACCTAACCCTAACCCTAAACCAAGACTAACCCTAAGACTAAAACTGAACCTAACACTAACTCTAAACCTAAACCTAACACTAAACTACATCATAACCATAAAACTAACCTAAACCCGAAGCCTAACATTAAACCCATCCATAACACCTAACCCATAACCATAAACCTAGCCCTGACTCTATCCCTAAGCATAACCCTAAATATAACCCTTACAATAACCCTAACCCTAACCATAACCCCAAACATAACCTTGTCTAACCCTAACCCTAACAAGAATCTGAACCCTAACCCTAACACTAACCCTAATCCCTAACACTAAGCCTAACACTAGGACTAACCTTAACCCTAACACAAACACTAACACTTAACCTAACCCTAACCCTAACACTAACCCTAAACCTAAACCTAAACCTAAACCTAACCATAACCCTAACACTAACACAAACCCTAAAACCTAACACTAACCCTAACAATAACCTAACCTGAAAACTAAACAAAAGCCTAACCTTAACCCTAACTATAATTCTAACCCTATACCTAACACCTGTCACCTAAACCTAACCCTGAGCCTAACACTAACAAAATCCTAACCCTAATCGTAAACCTAACCCTAACACTAACTTCTAACCCTAAAATTAATCCTAACCCTAACCCTAACCCTAAACCTAAACCTAACCCAAACCCTAAACCTAACGATAATCCTAACTGTAACCCTAAACATAAACCTAACAATATCCTTAAAACCTAACCCGAATCCAAACCCTAGGCCTAACCCTAACTCTAACCATAATACTAAACCTAACCCAAAACCTAATTGTAAACTGAACCCTAAATATAATTCGAAGCCTAAGCCTGTCCCTATCCCTAACAACTAAGCCATAAACCTAACCCTAACCAAACCTGAAAATTACGGTTAACCTAACACTAAGACTAACCCTAACCCTAACTTCTAACCCTAACCATAACCAAAACCCTAACACTAAACATAACCCTAAAATCTAACGCTAACCCTAACCCAACCCTAATCCTAAATTGAAACTCTAAATCCTAGCCCTAACAGCAACCCTAACCCAAACCCTAACCCTAAACCTAACCCTAACACTAACCCTAACGCTAAACCTAACCCTAAACCTAACACTAACCCTAAACCAAAACCTAAACTGAAACCGAAACCGAACCCTAACCCTAACATGAACTGTAAACGTAACCCTAACTTTAAGCATACTCTTAATCCTACCCTAAACATAAAATTAAGCCTAACTCTAACCCTAAACCTAACTCTAACCCTAAATCTAATCCCTAAACCTAACACTAACTCTAACCCTAACAGTAAACCTAACCCTAAACATAACCCTAATCCTAACACTAAACCTAACCCTAACCCTAATATCTAACTCTAACACCTACCCCTAACACTAACCCTAAAGCTAAACCTAAAACTAAACCTAAACCTAACCCTAACCCTAACTCTAACCATAAACTGAAACCTAACACTAACCCTAACCCTAGCCCTAAAGCTAACCATAACCATAACCTGAACCCTAAACTCTAAATCCAACCCCTAACCCTACCCCTAACCCTAACCCTAACCCAAACCCGAACCCTAAACCTAAAATTAACACTAACCCTTACCTAATCCTAACCGTAATACTAAGCATAACCCTAACCATATCCTTAAAACCTAACCCCTAACCAAAACCTTAAGCCTAACCCTAACTGTAGCCCTAACCCTAACCCTAACCCAAACCCTAGCACTAAACTTAATCCTAACCCTAACGATAATCCTAACCGTAACCCTAAACATAACCCTAACCATATCCTTAAAACCTAACCCCAACCCAAACCCTAAGCCTAACCCTAAATCTAACCATAACACTAACCCTAATGCAAAACCTAATTGTAACCTGCACACTAACTGTAATCTGAAGCCTAAGCCTGTCCCTATCCCTAACAACTAAGCCATAAACCTATCCTTAACCAAACCTGAAACTTACCGTAAACCTAACCTTAACACTAACCCTAACCCTAACTTCTAACCCTAACCATAACCATAACCCTAACACTAACCATAACCCTAAACTCTAACACTAACCCTAAACCAACCCTAACCCTAAATGGTAACTCTAAATCCTAGCCCTAATAGTAATCCTAAACTTAAACCGAACCCTAACCCTAAACCTAACCCTGACACTAACCCTAATGCTAACCCTAACCCTAAACCTAACACTAACCCTAAACCAAAACCTAAACCGAAACCTAACCCTAACCCTAACACGAACCCTAAACGTAACCATACCATTAAGCATAACCTTAATCCTATCCCTAAACCTAAAATTAAGACTAACCCTAACCCTAACTCTAACCCTAAACCTAACTCTAAACCAAAACCTAATCCCTAAATTTAATACTAACTCTAACCATAACAATAACCTAACCCTAAACGTAACCATAACCCTAACACTAAACCTAACCCTAACTCTATGATCTAAGTCTAACACCTACCCCTAAACCTAACCCTAAAGATAACTCTAAAGCTAAACCTAACCCTATCCCCTAAACCTAACCCTAACCGTAACTCTAACCATAAACCTAAACCTAATACTAACCCTAACCCTAGCCTTAAACCTAACCCTAACCATAACCTGAACCTTTACCTCTAATTCCAACCCCTAACCTTAACCTAACCCTAACCCGAACCCTACCACGAACCCTAAACCTAAACTTAACCCTAACCCTTACCCTAATCCTAACTGTAATCCTAAACATAACCCTAACCATATCCTTAACACCTAACTCCTAACCCAAACCTTAAGCCTAACCCTAACTGTAACCCTAACTCTAACCATAATGCTAACCCTAACCCTAAACCTAATTGTAACCCGAACACTAAATGTAATCCAAAGCCTAACACTGTCCCTATCTCTAACAACTAAGGCATAAACCTATACCTAACCAAACCAGAACCTTACTGTAAACCTAACCCTAACACTAAACCTACCCCTAACTTCTAACCCTAATCATAACCATAACCCTAACACTAACCATAAACTTAAACTCTAACTCAAACCCTAAACCAACCCTAGCCCTAAACTGTAACGCTAAAGCCTAGACCAAACTGTAACCCTAACCCTAACTGGAACACTAACCCTAAACCTAACCCTAACTCTAACCCTAACGCTAAATCTAACCCTAAACCTAACACTAACACTAACCAAAAACCTGAATGTAAACTGTAACGTAACCCTAACCCAAACATGAAGCCTAAATGTAACCCTAAATTTAAGCCTATGCGTAATCTTATCCCTAAACCTAAAACTAAGCCTAACCCTAACCCTAACCCTAATCCCTAAACCTAACACTAACACTAACACTAATGCTAACATTAGCATTAACACTAACCCTAGTCTCTAAACTAAGGATAAGCCTAACACTAAATCTAACCCTAAACCCTAACCGTAACCTGCACGCTAACCCTAACCTGAAACCTAACACTAATCGCTATCCTAAACTTAGCACTAAACCTAACCCTAACCTGAACACTAATCGTAACCCTAACTGTAACCCTAACCATAACCCCAACCCTAACTGTAACCCTAACAAAAACACCAACCCTAACCCTAACACTTAACACGTAACCCTAACACTAACACTAAACATAACCCTAAGCTCTAAAACTAACCCTATCCCTAATCCTAAACCTAATCCTAACCCTAACACTAAAGTGCAAAATCTAACCATACCCTAACACTAACCCTATCCCAAACCCTAACACTAACAATAACACTAACACTATCCCTAACCTCTAACCTTAATCCTAAACCATACAATAACCCTAAACCTAAACCTAACCCTACCGTAACCCTAAGACAAACCCTAAAGCTAAACTCTAACCCTAACCCAAACCCTAACCCTAAACCCAACCCTAACCCTAAACCTAATCCCTAAGCCTAACCCTAACCCTAACATTCACCCTAACCTTATCCCTAATCCATAACTCAAACACCTAACGGTAACCATAACCATATCCCTAAGCCTAAACCTAATGCTAACCTATCCCTAAAACAAACAGTAACAATAAACTTAAACCTAACCATAAAACTATCCCGAAAACTCATGCTAATACTGAGCCTATCACTAACCTTAAACTTAACCCTAACCCTAATCCCTAACTCTAACCCTAACCCGAACACTAACCCTAATCCGTAACCCTAACATTAACCCTTACAATAACCCTAACCCTAAACGTAACATAAACCCCTAACCCTAACCCTATCCCTAACTGTATCGCTAATCCCTAACCAAAAACCTGACCTCAACAATAACCATAATTGTAACCCTAAACAACTCTAACCCTAACCATAACTCTAAACATAACCTGAACCATATCCTTAAAAACTAACACCTAACCGTAACCCAAACGATAACCCGAAACCTAAACCTTACCCTAAACCTAATAGTAACCCTAAAACAATTCATAATCCGTAGCCTAACCCTGACCCTATCCCTAACACCTAACCCCTAAACTTAACCCTAACCCTACCCTAACCCTAACCCTATCCCTAACACCTAACCCCTAACCCTAATGCTAAACCTAACCCTAAAACTAACACTAAACCTAAAGCTAACACTAAACCTAAAACTAACCCTAACCCTAGCCTAAGCCTAACCCTAAACCTGACTGTAACCCAAAGCCTTACAGTAACCCGAAGCTGAGACGTAACCTTCTAGCTAACCCTAACCCAATCCCTAACCATAACTCTAACCCTAACTTAAATCTAACCCTAAACCTAATGATTAAACCTAATGCTAAACCTTACCTAAATGCTAAACCTAACCCTAAACCTAAGCTTTAACCCTAAGCCTAACATTAACCCTAATGATAACTTCTAAGCCTCATCCTAACCCTCACCCTAACCCCAAACTATATCACTAAGCCGAATGCTAAATTCTAACCATAAGCCTAACACATACCCTAACTCTAACCCTAACCATAACACTAACCCTAACGCTAAACCTAACCCTAAGCTTTAACCCTAACACTAATGCGACCCTAATGCTAACTGCTAACGCTAACCCTAACACTAAACTCTAACCATAACACTAACCCTAAACCTAAAACTATCACTAACATGTAACCATAAACCTAAACCTAAACCTAACCCTAACCCTAACCCTAACCGTAAGCAAAACGTAACTCTAGCTCTAACTGTAACCTGAAGCCGAGCCATAATCCTAACCCTAACCCTAACCCTAACCCTAACCCTAACACTAACCCTAAACTCTAACCCTAAACCTAACACTATCCCTAACCCTAACCCGAACCATAAACCTAACCCTAACCCTAACTGTAAACCTATCCCTAACACCTAACCCCTAACCCTAACGCTAAACCTAAACCTAAAACTAACACTAAACCTAAGCCTAGCCCTACACCTAACCCTAAGACTAAACCTAAACCTAATCGTAAAACTAACCCTAACCGTAAAACGAAGCCTAACCTTTACACTCTCCCTAACACCTAACGACTAACCCTAACCCTAATACTAAACCAACCCTAAACCTAACCCTAAACCTAACCCTAACCCTAACACTAACACTAACACTAACACTAACACTAACCATAATCCCTAACTCCAACGATAAGCCTAACCCTAACCCTAACCCTTACAACTAACCCAGAACCTCACCCTAAAACTAACCTTAAGCCAAACGCTAACCCGAACACTAACCGTAACCCTAAACATAACATTAACCGTAACCCTAACCCTAATGGTAATGCTAACACTAACCCTAACCCTAAACCTAACACTTAGCCCCAAACCCTAACACTAACGCTAACGCTAACACTAACCTCTAACACTAACCCTATCCTTAACTCAAAGCCTAATCCTAACCCTAACCCTAACCTCTAAAACAAACTGATAACCTAAAATTAAACCTAACCCTTACTGTAACCCTAGCAAAAACCCTAACCCTAAACCTAAACTCAAACACTAATCCTAAACTTACCCTATCCCTAAACCTAACCCTAATCCTAACCTAAACCCTAACACTAACCCAGCTGTAAAGCTACCCTCTAAACCTAACACTAACCATAATCCTAACCCTTACCGTAAAACTTAACCGAACCCTAACCCTAACCCTAACCTTGTCCCTAACACCTAAACCATAACACTAAATCTAATCCTAAACCTAACCTAACCCCTAGTCCCTAACGCTAAACCTAACCTTAAAACTCACCTAACACTATCCCTAATATCTAACCAAAACCCAAAGCCTAGCCCCGAAACCCTAACCCTAAACCTAACCCAAACACGAACCCTAACACTTACCGTAAGCCTAACTCTAACACTAACCTTCTAACCCTAACACCTAACCCTAACCCTAAGCATAACCCTATCACTATTCCATAACCCTAACCCTAATACTAACCCTAGCTGTAACCCTAAACATGACCCTAACCATAACCATAACCATATCCTTAAAACCTAACCCCTAACCCTAAGCCTAACACTAAACCTAACCATACACCTAATAGTAAACTGAACACTCTCCATAATGTGAAGCCTAACTCTGACCCTATCCCTAACACCTAATTCCTAAACAAAGACCTAACCTAACCCTAACCCTAACCATAACACTAACCCTAACACTAAACCTAACACTAACTTCTAACCCTAACACTAACAATAACCTTAACGCTAACACCAACAATAACACTAAACTCTAACTCTAACCCTTACCATAACCATAACCCTAAACTCCAACTCTAACCGTAACACTAACCCAAACCCTAACCATAATCCAAACCCAAACCCTAAGGCTAACCCTAACCATAACCCTAACGAAAACCCTAAAACTAAGCCTAACCCTAACACTTAACCTAATCCTAACCCTAACCCTGACCGTAATATCTAAGCCTAAAACTAAACCTAAACCTAAATAAACACTAAAACTAAGCCTAACTCTAACCCTAAACCTAACCCTAACCCTAATCTTAACCTAAAAATTAGCCTAAACCAAACCCTATCCCTAACCCTAAAAGTAAGCCTAACCCTAACCCTAAAACTAACCTTAACCCAACCCTAACCCTAACCTCTACCGCTAACCCTAACCCTAAACCTAAACCTAACCCTAACCCTAATCCTCAAACATAACCCTAACCCTAACCCAAACAGAAAACTAACCGTAACAGTAACCTATCCCTAGCAGCTAACCCCTAACCCTAAACCTAAACATAACACTAACCCTAACACTAAAACAGAACCTAACGCTAACCCTAACTCTAAACCTAAACCTAATCATAACCGTAAACCTAACCATAATGCGAAGCTGAACCTTAACCCTATCCCTAATACCTAACCCATAACAATAACCCTATTCCCAACTCTATCCCTAAGCCTAACCCTAAACCTAATCAAAAACTCTAACCCTAACCCTAACCATAATACCCTAACCCTAACCCAAACATTAACTTTAACCCAAAACCTAACCCCTAACCTCAAATGATCACCCTAAACCTAACCCTTACAATAATACTAACCCTAACCCTAACCCAAAGCCTAACCTTGTCTAAGCATAACCCTAACCCTAACCCAAATATGAACACTGACCCTAACACTAACCCTAATCTCTAACACTAAACCTAATCTTAAGCCTAACACTAACACTAACCCTAAACCTAACCCTAACCCTAACCCTAAACCTAAACCTAACCCTAACCCTAAACCTAAACCTAAACCTAACCCTAACCCTAACACTAACACTTTCACTAACCCTAATACTAAGCCTAACCCTAACCCTATCTCTAAACCTAAAATGAAGTGTAACCCTACCCATAACCATAACCCTAACCCTAAAACTAACACTAACCATAACCCTAATCCCTAAACCTAACCCTAACGCTAACCCTAACCCTAAAACTAACACTAAACCTAATCACTAACCCTAACGATAAGCCTAAACCTAACCCTAAACCTTAAACGTAACACTAAACCTAACCCTATTCTCTACTCTAACCCTAGCCCTTAACCTAACCCAAACACTAACCGTAACCCTAACCATAAACTTAACCGTAACCCTAACCCTGACGGTAAACCTAACACTAACCCTAACCCAATCCATAACAGCCGTTAACCCTAAGACTAACGCTAACGCTAACGCTAACCCTAACCTCTAACACTAACCCTATTCCTAACCATAAGCCTAATCCTAACCCTAACCCAAACACTAACCCTAACACTAACCCCTAACACTAACTGTAAACCTTAGCTCCAATCCTCACCATAACACTAACGCTAAACCTAAGACCTAACACTAACCCTAACACTATCCCTAATGCTTACCTCTATCACTAAACCTAACCCTAACTCTAACGCTAACCTCTAATCATTACCCCAACCCTAACCCTAACCCTAACTATAACACTAAACTGTAACCGTAACACTAACCCTATCACTAAAACTAACTCTAACCCTAAACTCTGACACTCTCCCTAATCCTAATCCTAAAACTAAACCTAAACGTAACCCTAACCGTAAACCAAAACTCTAACCCTAACCATAACCCTAATCCTGAAACTAACCCTAACACTAAACTTAACATTAGCCCTTGCCCTAACCCTATGCCTAACACCTAACCCCTAACCCTAACCCTAACGCTAAACCTAACACTAACACTAACACTAACACTAAAACTAAAACTAAAACTAACACTAAGCCTAAACCTAATGCTAACCCTAACCCAAAACCTATACCCAATCATAAAACAAATCCTATCCATAACCTGAAGCTTTACCCTAACTCTATCCCTAACACCTAACCCTAAGCCTAACCCTAAGCCAAAACCTAACTCTAAACCTAACCCTAACACTAACCATAATTCTAAACTTAACCTCTAACCTAAACCTAAAACTAACCTTAAACCTAACACTAACCTTAACCATAACCTTAACCCTAACACTAACCCTAACCCTAAACCCTAACCCTAACCGTATCCCTAACCCTAAGCATAACCCTAACCTCTAACCCTAGTCCTAATCCTGATCCTAAACCTAAAGGTAACCATAACCCTAACCCTAAACTCTAACCGTAACCATAACACTAACCCTACAACTAACACTAACCTAACACAAACCCTAATCGCTAACCCTAACCCTAACCTCTAACTTTAACCCCTAACCCTAACCCTAACACTAACACTTACTCTAACCCTAAATATAAACCTAACCTTAATCTTAAAGCTAACACTAACCCTAAACCTAAACCTAACACTAAACATAATCCTAAACCTAAACCTAAACCTAAACCTAAACCTAAACCTTAACCTAACCTTAAGCCTAACACTAAGCTTAAGCCTAACACTAACCCTATCCCTAACCCTAAATCTCAGCCTAAATCTAACATTAACACTAACCCTAAACCTAACCCTAACCCTAAGCCTAATCCCTAACCCTAAAACTAACACTAAACCTAACCCTAACAATAATTCCTAACCTTAATGATAAGCCTAAACCTAACCCTATGCCTAACCCCTAACCTTAACCCTAACCCTAAACCTAACCCTATCCCTAATCCATAACCTTAACTGTAACCCTAACACTAACCATAACCCTAAACATAACCCTAACCATATCCTTAACACCTAAACATTAACCCTAACGCAAAACCTAACCATAACCCTAAAAATAACCCTAAACCTAACCCAAACCTTATTATAACCCGAACCCGAACTGTAATACGAACGCGAAATCTTTCCCTAGCACCTAACCCCTAAACCTAACCCTAACCTAACCCTAAGCCAAACTGTAACACTAACACTAATCCTAAATTCTAACCCTAACCCTAACAATAAATCTAACACTAACCCTAATTCTAAACTCTAACACTAACCCTAACCCTAACCCTAATCTCTAACTCTGAACTCTAAACCTAACCCTAAACCAAACCCTAAAATTAAACCTAACCCTAGCCCTAACTCTAACGCAAACCCTAACCCTATCACTAACCCTAACCCTAACCCAAAACATAAACATAACACTAAACCTAACCTAAGCCTAACCCTAACCCTAACCATATCTCTAACACTAACCCGAGCTTTAAGCCTAACCCTACCCCTATCCCTAACTCTAAAACTAAGCCTAACCCTAAACCTAAAACTAACCTTAAACCTATCACTACTTTACGCCTAATCCCTAAACCTAACCCTAACACTAACATTAACCCTAGTCCCTAACCTGAAAGATAATCATAACACTAAAATTAACCCTAAAACCTAACACTAACTCTCACCCTAACCCTAACCTGAAACCTAAGCCTAATCGCTATCCTAACACTAACCCTAACCCTAACCCAAACACTAATCGTAACCACAAACGTAACCATGAATGTAACCCTAAGCCTAACCGTAACCCTAGAAATAACACTAACCCTAAACCTAACAATTATCCCCTAACCCTAACACTAGCAGTAACCCTAAACTCTAACACTAACCCTATCCCTAATACTAAACCTAATCCTAACCCTAACCCTAAAGTGTAAAATCTAACCATACCCTAACATTAACAGTAACCCATTCCCTAACACTAACAATAAACCTAGCACTATCCCTAACATCTAACCTTAATCCTAACCCTTACAATAACCCTTAGCCTAACCCTAACCGTAACCCTAAGCCAAACCCTAAAGCTAAACTCTAACCCTAACCCAAACCCTAACCCTAAACCTAACACTAACCCTAATCCCTAACCCTAAACCTAACCCTAACATTCACCCTAACCTTATGCCTAATCCATAACTATAACACCTAACCCTAACCATAACCATATCCCTAACCCTAAACCTAATGCTAACCTATCCCTAAAACTAACAGTAACAAAAAACCTAAACCTAACCATAAAACTATCCCTAAACCTTACCCTAATACTGAGCCTATCACTAACCTTAAACCTAACCCTAACCCTAATCCCTAACTCTAACCCTAACCCAAACACTGAACCTACTCCGTAACCCTAACATTAACCCTTACAATAACACTAACCCTAAACGTAACACAAACCCCTATCCCTAACCCTTACCCTAACCCTAACACTAACCCTTAGTCTAACCCCTAAACCTAACCTTAACCCTTAGCTCTATCCTTAAGATTAACCCTAACCCAAACCCTAACCTTGGCCTAATCCTAACCCTAACCCTAACCCTAACCCTAACCCTAACGCTAACACTTAACACTATCCCTAACCCTAAACCTAACTCTAACACTAAATTCTAATCCTAACCCTAAAATTTAAGCCTACTCCTAACGCTAACGCTAACACTAATGCTAAAACTAAATCTAAACCTAACCCTAATCCTAAAATGTAACCCTAACACTAACACTAACACAACCCTGACCTGAACCATAAACCTAACCCTACACTTAACCTTATTCCCTAACCCTAACCCTAACTCTACCTCTTAAACTAACTCTAACACTGACCGTAAGACCTAAACCAAACCCTAACCCTAAACGTACCATAACACTATCTCTAAACCTACCCCTACCCCTAAACCTAACCCTAACCCTTACTTCTAACCCTATCTTAACACTGACCCTAAACTTAACACTAACCTCTATCACTAACCCTAAACCTAAATGTACCATAAGCCTACCTAACCCTAACCCTAACCCATAACTCTAACACTAACCCTAACCCTAAACATAAACCTACACCTAACCCTAAACCTAACCATAATCCTAACCCTAACCCTAATCCGAATCCTGATCCTAACACGTACTTCTAAACCTTAACCTAACCCTAACCCTAACTTAACTCTAAACCTAACTTTAAACCTCAAACTAACCTCTAACCCTAACGCTAACCTTAACACTAACCCTAAAACTAACACTAAACCAAACTTCTAACCCTAACCTTAATCCTAACCGTTAACTCTAACCCTGAACGTAACCGTAACGCTTCTACTAAACCTAATGCTAACCTCTAACCATAAGCCTAACCCTAACCCTAACCTTAACACTAACAACTAACACCTAACCCTAAACCTAATCCTAAACCTAAGCATAACCCTAAATTCTAATCTTAACACTACCCCTATCCCTAGCCCTAACCTTAAACCTAAACCTAAAACTAACCCTAAACCTACCTCTAACCCTAACCTTAACCCTAAACCTAACACTAACCCTAACCCAAACCCTAAACCTAACACGAACACGAACCTCTAAACTTAACCGTAACATTAACCGTAATACTAAACCTAAACTTAACCACAAATCCTAACCCTAACCCTAACAGTTTCCCTAACCATAACCCCAACCCTAAACCTAACACTAACCCTAATACTATCCCTAACACCTTTCCCCTAACCCTAACCATAACCCTAACCCTAACTCTAAAACTAACCCTAAATCTTACCCTAAAATTAACACTAAACCTAATCATAACACTAAACCTAACCCTAACCCAAAGCCTAACCCTAACGCTCTTCCTAACACCTAACCTCTAATCCTCACCTAATCATAATCCTAACCCTAACCCTAACCCTTACCCTAAACCTAACCCTAACCCTAACCTTAAGCCTAACACTAACCGTAAACCCTAACTCTAAATCTAATACTATCCCTAACTCTAACCTTAACCGCAAACCTAACCCTAACCCTAACCCTATCCCTAATACCTAACCCCTAACCCTAACTCTAAACCTAACCCTAAATCTAACACTAAAACTAACCCTAACACTAACCCTAACCCTAAGCCTTACCCTAAAGGTAATCGTAACCCTAACAGTAACCATAATCCGAAGCCTAACTTTAAACCTCTCCCTAATCCCTAACCCCTAACCCTAACCATAACACTAACCCTAACCCTAACCGTACCCATAATCCTAACCCTACCACTAACACTAACTTCTAATCCTAACCCTAATCTTAAAACTAACCATAACCCTAAATCTAAACCTAACATTAATCCCTTACAGTAACCCTATCTCTACCCCTTAAACTAACCCGAAGCCTGAAAGTAATACCTAAACCTAACCCTAACCCTAACCCTGTCGCTAACACCTAACCCGTAACCCTAACCCTAACCCTACCTCTAAATCTAACTCTAAATCTGAACCTAACCCTAACCCTAAACATAACCCTAAGCCAAACCTAATTGTATTCCGAAACCTAACCGTAACCAGATGACTAACTCTAACACTAATCCTAACAGCTAACCCCTAAAACTAACCCTAACCCTAATAATAAAACTAAACATAAATCTAAGGCAAACCTTAACACTAAACCTAACACTAATGCTAAACTAATTGTAACCCTAACCCTAAATGTAACCCGAAGCCTAACCCTAAAACTATCCCTAACACCTAACCCCTAAGTCTACCCCTAAACTTAACCCTAATCCTAATCCAAGCCCTAACCCTAACCCTAATCATAACCCAAACCCTAACCTTAACACAAACCTAACAATAACTCTAAACTCTAACCCTAACCCTAACCCTAACCATAAACCTAACCCTAAAACTAATATTAATCCCTAACCCTAACCATAACCCTACACGTTAAACTAATGCTAACACAGATCGTAATATGTAACCCAACCCTAACCCCGACCGACCATAACACTAACCCTAACCTGAATCCTACCTTAACCGGACCCAAACACATACCTCTAAACCTAACCCTAATCCTAAACTTAATCCTAACCCTAACAATAAGCCTAAACCTAACCTTAACCTTAACCCTAACCCTAACCTTAACCCATACCTCTAAACCTAAACCTAATGCTAACCCGAAATGTAAACCTAACCCTAACACTTTCCTTAACATCTAAACCCTAACCCTAACCCTAACACTTATCCTAACACTAACCCTAACCATAAACCTAACCCTAAAACTAAACATAAGTTTTAACCCTAACCTTAACACTAACTTTAGCCATAACATCTAAGCCTAAAACTAACCCTAAACCTAAACCAAAACTCTAACCCTAAACCTAACGTTAACTTCTAACCATAACCACAACCCTAACATTAACTCTAACTCTAACCCTAAACCTAATCATAAACTCAATCCGTAACACTAACCCTAACTCTAACCCTAACCATAACCCTAACGGTAACCCTAAACCTAACCCTAACATCTAACCCTAACACTAACTCTAACTCTAACCCTAACCCTAACCCTAAACCTAGCCCTAAACCCTAACCTAAATCTAACATGATTTCTAACCCTAACCCTAATCGTAAACCTAAACCTTACCTTAAACCTAACCCTAAACCTAACCCTAACCCTATCTCTAATACCAAAACCCAACACTAACCATAAACCTAACCCTAAAACTAACATTAAATATAATCCTAAGCTTAACAGTAAGCCTAACCCTAAACTTAATGGTAACCCTAACGCTAATTGTAATCAAAGCCTAATTTTAATGCTCTCCCTAAAACCTAACCTCTAACCCTAAGCCTAACACTTCCCCTAAACCTCACAGTAACCATAAACTGAACCATACCATAACTCTAACTTCTAATCCTAACCCTAACCCTAACCCAAACCATAACACTAAATGTAACCATAACCATAACCATAACCCTAAACATAACATTAATCCCTAACCCTAACATTTCCCGTTAAACTAACCCTAACCCGACATTAATACCTAACACTAACCCTAACCCTAACCCTAGCATAACCCTAACCCTAACCCTCACCCAAACTAAAACCTAAGATTTAACGATTCTGCTAATACTAAGCCTAAACATAAACTCTAAGCCTAAACCTAACTCTAACCCTAACACCAAACTCTAACACTAAACCTAAAGCTAAACTCTAACCATAATCATAACCCTAATCCTAACCCTAATACTAACACTAAACATAACCCTAATCCTAACCATAACCTTAACCCTAAATGTAACCCTAACCCATACATCTAACCCTAAACCTAACCCTAACCCTAACCTTAACCCTAAGCCTAAACCTAAAACTAACCTCTAACCCTAACCCTAACCTTAACACTAAAACTAAACCTCAACCTAACCCTTATGCTAAACGTAAACCTAACCCTAACCCTAACCCTAACACTAACTCTAACCCTAATCCTAACCCTAACACTAGCCCTAACACTAACCCTAAACCTAACCATAAACGTCAACCTAACCATAACCCTAACCATAACCATAACATTAACCCTAACTCTAACCCTACAACTAACCGTAAACCTAACCTTAAACCTAACACTTACCATAAACTCTACCCCTAAATCTAACACTAACCCTAACCCTACCCCTAAAATTCACCTAACACAAACCCTAACATTAACTTTAAGCCTATACCTAACCATAACCCTAAATGTATCTGTAACCCGAAGCCTAACACTAACCCTCATTCTAACAGCTAATCACTAAGGCTAACACTAAACCTAGCCCTAACCCTAATTGTAAACCTAACTCCAACTCTAACCGTAGCCCAAAACATAAACCTAACCCTAAACCTAACCCTAAACCTAAAGCTTAATCCTAAACCTAACTCTAACCCTAAGCCTAACCCTAAAACTAACCCTAACACTAAACTCGAAACCTAAACCTAACCCTATCCGTAACGCTAACACTAACACTAACCGTAACCCTAAATTCTAACCCTGAGCCTAACCCTAACCCTAACCCTAAAAGTAACCATAAACCTAACCCTAAACCTAACCCTTACTCTAAACTCTACCCCTAAACCTAACACTAACCCTACCCCTAACCCCAAAACCTAAACCTAACACTGACCCTCACCTTAACCATAAGCCTATACCTAACCGTAAACCTAAAAATAACTGTACCTGAAGCCTAACACTAAACCTCTCTAACAACTAACCACTAAGGCTAACACTAAAGCTAGCCATAACCCTAACCATAACCCTAACTCTAACCCTAACCGTAACCCGACACCTAACCCTAACCCTAAAGTTTAATCCTAAACCTAACTCTAACCCTAAACCTAACCCTAAAACTTAACCTAATGCTAAACTCGAACCCTAAACCTAACCCAATCCCTAACAATAACACTAACCCTAACCCTAACCTAAAATCTAACCCTAAGCCTAACACTAACCATAATCCTAAAACTAACCATAAACCTAACCCTAAACCTAACCCTTACCCTAAATTCCACCCCTAAACCTAACACTAACCCTAAACCTACCCCTAAAACTAAATCTAACACTAACACTAACCTTAACCCTAAGCCTATACATAACTGTAACCCTAAACCTAACTGTAACCCGAAGCCTAACCCTAACCCTCTCCCTAACACCTAATCACTAAGGCTAAAACTAAACATAGCCCTAACCCTAACTGTAACCCTAACTCTAAACCTAACTGTAACCCTAAACCTAACCCTAACCCTAAACCTAATCCTAACCCTAAAGTTTAATCCTAAACATAACTCTAACCCTAAGACTAACCCTAAACCTAAGCCTAAACCTAAATTCGAACCCTAAACCTAACCCTATCCCTAACTCTAACACTAACCCTAAACCTAACCCTAAAATCTAACCATAAGCCTAACCCTAACCTGAAACCTAACCCTAACACTAACACTAACCGTAACCCTAACCTTAATCCTAAACCTCAATCTAACCATAACCATAACAATAACCCTAACCCTAAACCCTAACCCTAACCCTAACCTAACTCGAACACTATCCCTACCCACACCCCTAACACTAAACCTAACACTATCCCTACCCTAAACCTAAACCTAAACCTAAACCTAACCCTAAACCTAACACTAACAATAAAGCTAACTCTATCCCTAACACCTAAGCCGTAACCATAACCCTAACCCTAAAACAAACCCTAACCATAAACCTAAACCTAATCATAATGCTAAACCTCACCGTAACACTATGCCTAAACATAAGGATCTTCCTAACAAGTATCACGTAACCCTAACACTAAACCTAACCCTAACCCTAATCATAACCGTAACCCTAACCCTAAACTTACCCCTAACCCTAAATTCTAATCCTAACCCTAACCCTAACCCTAAACCTAACCCTAATCTCTAACCCTAAACCTAGCACTAAATCTAACTTCTAACACTAACACTAACCATATTCGTAAACTTCAACCTAACATTTACCATAACCCTAACCATAACCCAAAGCCTAACCGTAACCCTATTCCTAACCCTAAACCTAAACCTAATCCGAAACCTAACCCTAACCCTAAACCTAAACCTAACTCTAAACCTAACCCTAACCCTAACTATAACACTAACTCTAAACCTAACCCAAACACTAACCTCTAAACATAACCCTAACCCTAACCGTAACCCTAACACTAAACCTAAGCTTTAACCCTAACCCTAACACTAACCCTAACCATAAACTCTAAGACTAACCTAACGATAACCCTAACCCCAAACTCTAACACTAAACCTAATGCTAACATCAACCCATAAGCCTAACCCTAATCCTAAACCTAAACCTAACCCTAAACCTAAACCGTAACCCTAACCCTTACACTATGCGTAAACCTAAACCTAACCGTAAACCTAACCCTAACCCTAACCATATCCCTAACACCTAATCCCTAACCCTAAGCCTAAACCTAACCCTAAACCTACCGTAAAACTAACTCTGACCTTAATATTAACCCTAACCCTAACCCTAAACCTAAACCTAATCATAACACTATCACTAACAGTAACCCGAAGTCTAACACTAACCCACTCCCTAACACCTAACCATAAACCCTAACCCTAAACTAACCCTAACAGTAACCCTAACCCTAACCCTAACCTTCTCCCGAACACCTAACCCCTAACCCTAACCGTAACACTAACCCTAATCCTAATGCTAACCGTAATCATAACACGAACCCTAAATTCTAAGACTAACCCTAACGTTAACCCTAACCCTAACCCTAAACTCTAACCCTATCCCTACCCCTAAACCTAAATCTTACCTTTAAACATAACCCTAAGCCTAACCCTAACCCAAACCCTACTGCTTAAACTAACCCTAACACTGACAGTAATACCTAGCCCTAACCCTAACCCTAAACCTACCAATACCCTAACACTATCTCTAACCTACCCCTAAAAGTAACCCTGACACATATCTCTAACCCTAACCCTAACCTTAACCCTAACACTAAACTTAACCTTTAATGCTAACCTTAACCATAACACTAAACTATCCCTAAAATAACCCTAAACCTAACACTAAACCTAACTTCTAAACATAACCCTAACCCTAACACAAACCCTAAACCTAAACCTCAACCTAACCCTAAACCTAACCATAACCCTAACCCTAAAACTAACCATAACCCAAAGACTAACCATAACCTTATCCCTAACCCTAACACTAACCCTAATCCTAAACATAACCCTAAACCTAACCCTAAACCATACCTCTAACCCTAACCCTAACCCTAATTCTAACCACTATCCTAACCTTAACCTCTAACCCTAACTCTCACCCTAACACCGATCCCTAACCCTAACACTAAAACTAACACTAAACCTAAATTTTAACCCGAAACATAACCCTAAAGCTAAGCCTAAAACTAAACCTTACTCTAAACCTAAACCTAACCCTAACACTAACCTTAACCCATACCTCTAACCCTAACCCTAACGCTAACACTAACACTAAACTTAGCCCTAACCCTAACCCTAAAACTAACCCTAAACATAAATACAACCTTATCCTTAACACCTAACCCCTAAACCTAACCCTAACACTAATCCTAAAACTAAACATAAATCTAATGCAAACGCTAACACTAACCCTAACCTAATTGTAACCCTGACCCTAAACGTAACCCGAAGCCTAACCCTAAACCTATCGCTAACACCTAACCCCTAAATCTAACCCTAAACCTAACCCTAATCGTAAGACAAGCCCTAAAACTAACCGTAAACCTAACACTAACCCAACCCCAACCCTAACACAAACCCAACAATAACCCTAAACTCTAACCCTAAACCTAACACTAACCCTAACCTTAACCCTAACCCTACCCTTAAACTAACCCTAACACTGACCATAATACCTACCCCAAACCCTAACACTAAAAATGCAGTAACACTATCCCTAACCTTATCCCTAAACCTAACCTTAAAGCTTACTTCTAACCCTACCCTAATCCTGACACTACCACAACATTTAAACATTAACCCTAACCTCTAACACTAAACCTAACCCTAGAACTATCCCTAAAACTAACCCTAAACCTAACATTAAACCTAAATTCTAATCCTAACACTAATCGTAACACTAAACCTCAATCTAAAACTAACCCTAAACATAACCCTAACCCTAACCATACCATAACCCAAAGCCTATCCGTAACACTATCGCTAACCCTAACCCTAAACCTAATCCTAACCGTAACGCTAAATCTAACCCTAACCCTAACACTAACACTAACCCTGACCCTAAACCATAACCCTAAACATAATCCAAAAACTAACCCTAAACCTAGCCCAAACCATAACCCGAAACATAACCACAACTCTAACATTAACAGTAACTCTAAATTCTAATCCTAAAAATAACCTTAACCCTAACTCTAACCCTAAACCAAACCCTAACCCTAAACCCTAACCCTAAACGTAACCCTAACCCTAAATTCTAACCCTAAACCAATCCCTAAAACTAAAACTAACTGTAAACCTAATCGTAACACTAAAATCTAACCCTAACCCTAACAAGAACACTAACATACCCCTAAACATAAACCTAACTCTAAATCTAACATTAATCCCTAACCCTAACCATAACTCTACCCCTTAAACTAACACTAACACTCACCATAATACATAACCCTTTCCCTAACCCTAAACCTACCATAACACTAATACTAACCCTAACCCTACTACTAAACCTAATCCTAACACATAACTCTAACACTAACCCTAGCCCTAACCCTAACCTAGCCCTAACTCTAAACATAACAATAATCCTAACCATAAGCCTAACCTTAACCCTAACCCTAACCCTAGGCCTAACCCTAACCCTAACCCTAACCCTAAACCTAACCCTATCCTTAACCCTAACACTAAACCTAAACCTAACACTAACCTCTAACCTTAACCCTAACACTAAATCTCAATCTAAAGCTAACCCTTATGCAAAAGGTAAACCTAAACCTAATGCTAACTCTAACCCTAACCCAACCCTAACACTAACCCTAAACCTAACCCTAAACCTCAACCTAACCCTAACCCTAAGCCTAAACCTAAGCCTAACCCTAAAACTAATCGTAAAGCTAACCCTAAACCTAACACTTACCCTAAACTCTACCCTGAAACCCAACACTAACCCTAATCCTTACCCTAAACCTGAACTTAACATTAACACTAACCTTAACACTAAGCCTATACCTAACTGTAACCCTAAACCTAACCGTGACCCGAAGCCTAACACTAACCATCTCCTAACACTTAACCACTAACACTAACCCTAAACCTAGCCCTAACCCTAAACCTAAACCTAACCCTAACTCTAACCCTAACCATAACCCTAAACCTAACACTAAAACTAACTCTAAACCTAAACTTGAACCCTAAACCTAACCCGATCCCTAACACTAACACTAAACCTAAACCTAAAATCTAACCTTAAGCCTAACCCTAATTCGAAACCTAACCCTAAGACTAACGCTAACCGTAACCCTAACCTTAAACCTAAACCTCAACCTAACGCTAACCATAACAATAATCCTAACCCGAAACCCTAACCCTAAACCTCACCCTTACTCTAACACTATCGCTACCCCCAACCCTAACATTAAACCTAACACTATCCTTAACCCTAAACCTAACCCTTAACCTAACCCTAAACCTAACCCTAGCACTAACTCTAACGCAAACTCTATCCCTAACATGTAACACGTAACGCTAACCCTACCCCTAAAACAAACACTAACCATAACCTTAAACCTAACCCTAAACCTAATAGTAATCCTAAACCTAACCGTAACACTAAGCCTAACCATAACCATCCCCCTAACACCTATCCCATAACCCAAACACTAAACCTAACCCTAACCCTAACCATCACCGTAATCCAAATGCTAAACTTCCCTAACCCTAAAGTTTAATCCTCACCCTAAACATAACCCTAAAACTTAACCTGATCATAACCCTAATCTCTATCCCTAAAACTAACACTAAACCTAACTTCTAACCCTAAACCTAACATTATTCCTAAACCTCAACCTAACCCTAAACATAACCCTAACAATAACCCTAACCATAACCCAGAGCCTAACCGTAACAATATTTCTAACCCTAACCCTAACCGTAACCCTAATCCTAATCCTAACCCTCACCCTAATCCTAAACTTAAACCTAACTCTAAACTTAACCCTATCCCAAAAACTAACACTAACTCTAAACCTAACCATACCACTAACCTCTAAACATAACCCTAACCCTAAGTGTAAGCTTTAACCCTAACCCTAAAAGTAACCCTAACCATAAAATCTAAGCCTAAACCTAACCATAACCCTAACCCCAAACTCTAAAACTAAACCTAACGCTAACCTCAACCCATAAGACTAACCCTAATCCTAAACCTAAACCTAACCCTAACCCTAAACCTTAACCCTAACCCTAACACTATACGTAAATCTAAACCTAACCGTAAACCTAAACCTAACACTAAACCTAACCCTAACCCTAACCCTAACCCTAATACTAACCCTAACCATATCCCTAACACCTCACCCCTAACCCTAAGCCTAAACCTAACCCTAAACCTAACGGAAAACCTAACTCTGACCTTAATATTAACCATGAAACTAACCCTGAACCTAAACCTAATTGTAACACTAACATTAACCATAACCCGAAGCATAACCCTAACCCTCTCCCTAACACCTAAACCCTATGCATAACCTAAACTAACCCTAACCATAACCGCAACCGTAACCCTAACCCTAACACTCTACCTAACACCTAACCCCTAAACTTAACCATAACACTAACCCTAACACTAAACCTAATCGTAATAATAAGCCTTACCCTACCCCTAAGCCTAACTTATAATCCTAACCCTAAAGTTAATCCTAACCCTAACTCTAAACTCTAACCCTAACCCTAAACCTAATGCTTACCTCTAATCATAAACCTAAGCCTAACCATAACCCGAACCCTACCCCGTAAAATAACACTAACGCTGACAGTAATATCTAGCCCTAACCCTAACCCTAAACCTATGATAGCCCTAACCCTAACTCTATCCCTACCCCTACAAGTAACCGTAACCCATAGCTCTAACCCTAACACTAACCCTAACAATAAACCTAACCCTAACTTTAAACTCTAACCCTAACCCCAACCCTAGCACTAACCTATACCTAACCCTAAACTGAACTCAACACTAAACCTAACTTAGGGATATGGTTACAGTTAGGTTTAGGGGAAGGTTTAGCTTATGACTTAGGGATAGGGTTAGTGTTAGGGTTAGTGTTATTGTTAGGGTTAGGGTTAGGGTTTAGAGTTAGGCTTAGGGTTAGAGTTAGTGTTATGGTTAAGGTTAGGGTTATGTTGAGGTTTAGGGTTAGGTTAGGATTAGGGTTAGAAGTTAGGTTTAGTGTTAGGTTTAGAGTTAGTGTTAGGGATAGGTTTAGGGTTAGTGTTAGTGTTAGAGGTTAGGGTTAGTGTTAGGGTTAGAGGTATGTGTTAGGGTTAGAGTTAGCGTTAAGGTTAGGGTAAAGTTTAGGTTTAGGATTAGGGTTAGGGTTATGCTAGGGTTAGGGTTAGCGTTAGGATTTGGTATTACAGACAGCTTTAGCTTTAGTTTAAGGGGTAAGGTTAGGGTTAGGGTTAGGGTTAGGGTTAGGGTTAGAAGTTAGGGTTAGTGGTAGGGTTAGGGTTAGGGTTAGAGTTTAGCATTAGGTTTAGGGTTAGACTTGGGTTTAGGGTTAGGGTTAGGGTTAGGCTTAGATGTTATGGTTAAGGTAGGGTTATTGTTAGGGTTAAAACTTAGGTATAGGGTTACGGTTAGGGTTATGTTTAGAGTTACGGTTAGTGTTAGGGTTAGTGTTAGGGTTAGGTTTAGGGGTTAGGTGTTAGCAAGAGGCTTAGCGTTAGGCTTCGGATTATGGTTAGTGTTAGGGTTATGATTAGGTTTATGGTTAGGGTTAGGGTTAAGGGTAGGGTTAGGGTTAGTGTTAGGGTTAGGTTTACTGTTAGTTTTAGGGTTAAGTTTAGGGTTATGGTTAGGGGTTTAGTGTTAGGTATAGGATTAGGATTATGTTTAGTTTTAGGGTTAGGGTTAGGTTATGGTTAGGTTTAGGTTTATGGTTAGTTTTAGAGTTATGGGTAGTTTTAGGGTTAGGGTGAGGCTTTAGGTTTAAGGTTAGGTTTAGGGTTAAGTTTAGGATTGGTTTTAGGGTTATGGTTACAGTTTAGCTTTATGTTTAATGTTAGACTTTGGTGTGAGGGTTAGGGTTCGGGTTAGGCTTAGTGTTTATGGTTAGGCTTAGTATTAGAGGTCATTAAAGATTAGGTTTGGGGTTAGGGTGAGGTTTAGGATTAGGGTTAGTGTTAGGGTTAGTATTAGAGTAAGGGTTAGAGGTATGTGTTAGGGTTATGGTTAGGGTTATGCTAGGGTTAGGTTTAGGGTTAGGTATTACAGTCAGGTTTAGTGATAGTTTAAGAGGTACGTTTAGGGTTAGGGATTAATGTTTGGTTTAGTGTTATGTTTATGGTTATGTTTAGGGTTAGGGTTGGGCTTAGGGTTAGGGTTAGGATTAGAAGATAGGGTTAGTGGTATGGTTAGGTTTATGGTTACAGTTAGGTTTAGGGGAAGTATTAGGCTTAGGGTTAGGGGTTAGGTGTTAGCGAGAGGATTAAGATTAGGCTTCGGGTTATGGATAGCGTTAGGGTTACGATTAGGTTTTTTGTTAGACTTAGGGTTAGGGTTAGGTTTAGTGTTAGTTTTAGGGTTAGGTTTATGGTTTAGCTTGGTGTTTGGTGTTAGGGATAGGGTTAGGGTTAGGTTTAGGGTAAGGGTTAGCTTTACAGTTAGGGTTCGGGTTAGGAATCGTGTTAGGTTTAGTGTTAGGGTTTAGGTTTAGGTTTAGGGTTAGGGTTAGAGTTAGAGTTAGGGATAGGGTTAGATGTTATGGTTAGCGTTAGGGTTACCATTAGGGTCAGGGTTAGGGTTAAGCTATCCCTAACCTTAAACCTAAAACTAAAACTAAACCTAACTTTTAACCCTAAACTTAACCCTAACCCTAAGCCTAAAATTAACCCTAACTCTAAAGCTAACCCTAACCCTAAATCTAACTAATACCTGTAACACTAAATGTAACCCTAACACTAACCCTAAACTTAACCTAACCTTAACACTAACTCTATCCCAAACCCTAACTACAACCTTATCCCTAACACCTAACCCTTAAACCTAACCCTAAACCTAATCTTAAAATTAAACATAAATCTAATGCAAACGTTAAAACTAACCCTAATATTAACCCTACACTAATCGTAACCCTAACCCTAAACGTAACCCAAAGCCTAACCTTAAACCTAATCCCGAAATCTAACTCTAAACCTAACCCTAATCCTAAATCCAAGCCCTAACCTTAACCCTAATTCTAACCCTAACATGAACCCTAGACAAAAATAACAATAACCTTAAACTCTAACTCTAACCCTAGCACTAACCCTAACACAAAACTAAAAACAACCCTAAACTCTAACCCTAACCCTAACCATAAACCTAAACCTAACATTAATCCCTAACCCTAACCATAAAACTAACATTAACACTGACCGTAATACATAACCCTAATCCTAACCCTAAACCTACCATAACACTAACTCTAATCCAAAAGCTACCCCTAAACCTAAAACTAACCCATACCTCTAACTCTAACCCTAACCCTAACCCTATGGCTAACCCTAATCTTAACCTTAACTGTAACCATAACCCATACCTCTAACCCTAAACCTAACGCTAACCCTAAACTTAAACCTAACCCTAACCCTTTCCCTAACACCTAACCACTAACCCTAACACTAACACTAATCCTAAGACTAACCCTAACCCTAACCTTAACCCTAAACCTAAACCTAAAGTTTTAACCCTAACTCTAAAACTAACCTTAACCATAACCTCTAAGCCTAAAACTAACCCTAAACCCAAACTCTAACCCTAAATCTAACTCTAACTTCTAACCATAACCTAACACTAACCTTAACCCTAACTCTAACCCTAAACCTAACCCAAAACTCTATCCGTAACACTAACCCTAACCCTAACTCTAAACCTAACACTAAACCTAACTTTTAACCCTAATCCTAACCTAACCCTAAACCTCATCCTAACCCTAAACCTCAACCATAACACTAACCCTAACCCTAAGCCTATCTCTAAAGCCTAACCTTAACCATAACACTAACCCTAACACTAACCCATAACACTATCCCTAACACCTAACCCGTAAACCTAACCCTAACCCTTACACTATCACTATATCTAACGCAAACCCTAAACCTAACTCTCAACCGAACCCTAACCCTAACGTTAACCTAAATATAATCCTAACCATAAACATAATGCTAACCCTAAGCCTAACGATAACCCTAACTCTAACCATAACCCTAGCCCTCACACTAACCCTAACCTTAACCCTAACCCTAAAACTAACCCCTAAATCTAACCCTAAACCTAACTGTAACCCTAACCCTAAAATTAATCACTAAACCTAATCCTAACCCTTACCCTATCCATAACACTTACCTTAACCTTAACCTAACCCTGAACCTAAGCTTTCACCTTAACCATAACCTCTAAGCCTAACACTAACCCTAATGCTAACTCTAACCCTAAACCAAAAGCTAACCTCTAAACATAACCCTAACACTAACACTTACCCTAACCCTAACACTAAACCTTATGCTAACTGTAACATTAACCCTAACACTAACCCTAACACTAACCCTAAACTTAAACCTAAACCTGCCCTAACCCTAAAACCTAACCCTAACCCTAACACTATCCCTAACCTTAACTCTAACACTGAACCTCACCCTAACCCTAACCCTATCAATAAAACCTAACCCCTAACCCTATGCCTAACCCTAACTCTAAAACTAACCCTAATGCTAACCCTAAACTTAACCCTTACCCTAACCCTGACTCTAAAACTAATCATAACCCTAACCCTAAATATAACCCAAAGGATAACCCTAACCCTCTCGCTAACTCCTAACCCATAACACTAACCTTAATCATAACACTAACACTAAGTGTAACTCTAAACCTAACCCTAACACTGACCCTAACCCTAAACCTAACATGCTAACACTAACCCTAAACTCTAACCGTAACCCTAGCCCTAACCCTAACCATAACAAAACCCTAACCCTAACCTTTAACTATAACCCAAACCATAACCATAACCATAACCCTAAAACTAACGCTAACATCTAACCACAACCATAACTCTAACCCTAACCCTATATCGTAAACCTAACCCTAACCCTAAATTATAATCCTAATCCTGACTCTAGCCCTAACCCGAACCCGAACCTAATTGTAACCCTAACCCTAACCAAAAACATAAGCCTAAACCTAACCCTAACCCTAACTCTAAACATAACCCTAACCCTAACACTAACCCTAAGCCTCATCCTAACCCTAACACTAACCTCTAAACCTAACCTTAGCTCTAACTGTAATCCTAACCTGAAACCTAACCACTAACCCTAATTCTAACCCTTACTCTATACCTAACACTAACACTATGCTAAACCTAGCCCTGAACCAAAGCTTTAACCCTAACACTAACACTAACCCTAACACTATCGCTAATCCTAACCCTAACCCTAACCCTAAACCAAACCCTAAACCTAAACCTAACCCTAACACTATCGCTAACACCTATCCCCTAACCCTAAACCAAACCATAACCCTAACTGTAACCATAACACTAACCCTATACCTAAACGTAACCCTAACTCTAACCCTAACCCAAATCCTAAACCTAACCCTAAACCTAACCCTAACCTTAAACTTGTCCCTAATACCTAGCCCCTAGGACTAACCCTAAATCTAACACTAACACCAACCCTAACCATAAACCTAACACTGACCCTAACCATAAGCCTAAACCTATTCATAACTCTAACCATAATCATAAGCTGAAGCCTACACTAAACATATCCCTAACACCTAAACCCTGACCCTAATCATTAACCTAACAGTAACCCTAACCCTAACTCAAACCCTAAAACTTAACCCTAATAACAACACTAAATCTAACCCTAACCCTAAACCAAACCCTAACCCTAACCCTAAACCTAACCCTAAGCCAACCCTAAACCTTAATCCTAATAACAACCCTAACCCTAACCATAAACCTAAACCAAATCTTAACACTAAACCAAACTATAAACCCTAACACCAAACCCGAAATCTAACCCTTACCGAAAACTTAACCCTAACCCTAAACCCAACCTTAACCTTGTCTAGCCCTAACCCTAACCTTTAATTGATCTCAAACCCTAAGCCTAACCCAACCCAAATCCATAACCCTAAACATAACACTAACCCTAACCCTATCAGTAAACCTAAATGTAACCCTAAACCTAACCCTAACTCTAAACCTAACCGTATCCCAAACAGCTAACCTCTAACCCTAACTCTAACCCTAACTCTAACCCTAACCCTAACCCAAACCCTAACCCAAATCCTAACCCCTAACCCTAACCCTAAACCTAACCCAAACATAACCCTAAACCTAACCCTAACTCTAACCCTAACCTTCTAACCCGAACCCTAACCCTAATCCTAACTCTAACACTAAACCTAACATTAACCCATAACCCTAACCCTAACCCTAACCCTAAACCTAACTCCTAACACTAAACCTAACCCTATTCCTAAACCTAAACCTAAACCTAAACCTAAACCTAACACTAACCGTAACCCTATCTGTAATGCTAACCCTAACAATAAACCTAACCCTAATCCTAAACCTATCACTAACCTAATACTAATACTGAGCCTAACACTAACCCTAACACTAACCCTAACCCTAAGCCTAATCCCTAATCCTAATCCTAACTCTGACCCTAACACGAACACTAACCCTGATTAATAACTCTAAACTTAACCATTATAATAACACAAACACTAACCATAAAACTAGGCCTTAACTCTAATTCTAACCCTAAAACTAACCTTATACCTAATTGGAAACCCTAAACGTAACCTTAACACTAACCCTAATCATAACCCTAAAAGTAACCCTAAACCTAACCGTAACCCTCATCAAAACCGTAACCATATCCTTAACACCTACCACCTAACCCTCACCCAAACTCTAACCCTAACCCTAACTGTAACCCTAACCCTAACCCTACACTTACCCTAAACCTAATCGTAACTGGAACCCTAAACTTAATCGAAAGCCTAATCCTGAGCCTATCCCTAACACCTAACGCCTGAACCTAACCCTAAACTAAGCATATGCCTAACCGTAACCCAAACAATTACACGAACCCTAACCCTAATTTCTAACATAACACTAAAAATAACATTAACCCTAAACTCCAACCCTAGCACTAAAATCTAACTCTAACACCTAACCCTAACTCTAACCCTAACCCTAAACCAACCCTAACCCTAAACCAAACAATAAACCTAAATCTAACCCTAACCTTAACCTGAATCCTAAATGTAACCCTAAACCTAACCCTACCCCTAATCCTAAACCTAAGATTAAGCCTAAGCCTAACTCTATCCCTAATCCTAAAACAAAGCCTAACCATAACTCTAACGCTAACCCTAAACCAACCCTAACCCTAAACCTAACCCTAACCCTAACCCTATATCTAATCCTAACCCTACCCTAACCCTAACCAAAACACTAACCCCTAACACTAACCATAAACATAATTCAAACCCTAACCTTAACCCTGAACCTAACACTAACTCTAACCCTAACCCTAACCCTAACCCTATCCCTATCCTTAACACTAACAGTAACACTATCCCTAATTCCTAACCCTAAGCCAAACCCTAACCCAAACACTAACACTTAACCCTAAACCTAACCCGAAACCTAACCCTAACACTAAACTTAACCCTAACCTTAACCATAACCCTAACAATAACCCTAACCCTAAACTCTACTCCTAACCCTAACCCTAACCTTGACATATAACTCTAAGCCCTAACCCTAACTCTAACCCTAACCCTAACCCTATCCTAAACCCCAAACCTAACCCTAACCCTATCCGTAACCCTAACTCTAACGATAAACATTATCCTAAACCTAAACCTATCCCTAACCCTAATCCTAATACTGAGCCTAACATTAAAACTATCTGAAATCCTAACCCAAATCCCTAACACTAAACCTAACCCTAACCCTAACACGAATACTAACGCTAATCCGTACCCCTATCCTTAGGCCTTACCATAACGCTAACACTAACCATAAAACTAGCCTCTAATACTAACCTAACCTGAACAATAACCCTATCCCTAATCCCTAACCCTAACCCTAACACTAACACTAACCATAGCTGTAACCCTTAATTTAACCCTCACCCTAACAGTAACCCTGCCCATAACCCTAAACATATCCTTAACACCTAAACCCTAACCCTAATACAAATGATAACATTAACCCTAATAGTAAGCCTAACACTCAGCCTAACCCTAACCCTAACTGTAAACCTAATTTTAATACGAACCCTAACGCTAATACTAACACCAACCGTAGCTCTAAACATAACCCTGACTTAACCGTAACTGTAACCATAACCCTAACTATATCCTTAAAACCTAACCCTTAACCCTAACCCAAAACATAACCCTAAACTTAACCATAAATCATAGTAACACTAACGCTATCCATAATCCGAAGCCTAACCCTAACAATATCCCTAACACCTAATACCTAAACCTCACACCAAAACCTAATGCAAACCCTAACTATAAACTTAACACTAACACTAACCCTAAGAATAACTTCTAACACTAACCATAAACATAACCATAACACTAACACTAATGCTAACCCTAACCCTAACCATAACCTTATCCCTAACACCTAACACCTAACCATAAACCTAAACATAACCCTAAACCTAACCCTAATCCCTAACCCTAAAACTAACCCTAACCATATTCCTAGCCCTGAACCTAACCCTAACCCTAAACCTTACCATAACCTTAACCCTAACCCTAACCTAATCATAACCCTAATTCTAACCCTAAGCATAAGACTAACCCTAACACCTAACTGTAACCCTAACCCTAACACTAACCCTTATCCCTAACTCTAATTCTAACCCTATCCTTAACCGTAAAAATCCCTAACACTATCTGTAACACTAACCCTAACAATAAACCTAAGCCTAATAATAAACCTATCCCTAACACTAATCATAATACTGAGCCTAACACTAACACTATCTGTAACACTAACCCAAATCACTAACAATAACCCTAAAACTAACACTAACAAGAACACTAACCCTAATCCGTACCCCTAACCTTAAGCCTTTCCACAACCCTAAACTAACCAGAAAATTATCCCTTAAACCTAACCCTAACCCTAACACTAAGCCTATCCCTAATCCCTAACCCTAACACTAATACTAACAATTACCTTAACACTAAGCCTAACCGTAATGCTAACGATAACCCTACACATATCCTTAACACCTAACCACTAACCCTAACCCAAACCCTAACACTAACCACTACCGTAATCCTAACCCTAAACTTAACCCTAAAACTCATCGTAACCCGAACCCTAACCATCGTCCGCAGCCTAATACTGAACCTATCCCTAACACCTAACCGCTAAATCTAACCCTAAGCCTAACCCTAACCCTAAACTTAACGCTAGCCTTAACCCTAACCCTAAATCTAACCATAACCCAAATCCTAAACCTAATCCTAAGCCTAACCCTAACCCTAAACTTAAGCCTAAACATAAAACTATGCTTATCCCTAAACATAAGCCTAACCCTAACCCTAACCATAAACATAAACCTAACCCTAAATCTAAACCTAATTGTAACCCTAACCCTAACACTAAACTTAAACCTAACTCTAACCTCTTATTCTAACCCCTGACCCTAACCCTAACACTAAAGCTAACCATAAAATTAAGCATAAGCCTAACCATAAACCTAACCCTAAACCTAACCATAAGCTTAACATTAACAGTAATCCTGACTGTAATAGCTAACCGTAACCCTAACACTAACCACAACCTAACCCTAAAACTAAGCCTAAGACTAACCCTATTCCTAACCCTAACCCTAACACAGCAATTAGCCTTACCCTAGACCTATCCCTAACCCTAAAACTAAGCCTAACCCTAATCCTAACCCTAACATCTAGCCCTAACCATAACCCTAACCCTAAACCTAAACAAGACACTAACCCTAAAACTAAACCCTAACACTAACCCTAACCCTAAGCCCAACACTAACACTAACACTAACACTAACACTAACACTAACACCAACACTAACACTAACACTAATCCTAGCACTACACCTAACTCCTAACCCTAACCCTAAACGTAAGGCCAACTCTAAGACTAAACGTGAACCTAACGCTAACCCAAAACCTAAACCTAACACTAAACTGCATCATAACCATAAAACTAACCTAAACCCGAAGCCTAACATTAACCCTATCCCTAACACCTAACCCATAACCATAACCCTAACCCCGACTCTATCCTTAAGCCTAACCCTAAACCTAACACTTACAATAACCCTAACCCTAACCCTAACCCCAAGCCTAACTCATCTAACCCTAACCCTAACCCTAAGCCTAACATGAATCCGAACCCTAACCCTAACACTGACCCAAATCCCTCAAACTAAGCCTAACACTAAGACTAACAGTAACCCTAACACTAACACTAACACTAACACTTAACCTAACCCTAAACCTAAACCTAAACATAACCTTAACAATAACCCTAACACTAACCTCTAACCCTAACCCTAAACCTAACCCTAAACCTAAACCTAACAATAACACTAACATTAACACAAACCCTAAAACCTAACACTAACCCTAACAATAATCTAAACCAAAAACTAAACAAAAGCCTAACCTTAACCCTAACCCTAACCCTAACCCTTACCCTAACCCTATCCCTAACACCTGTCCCCTAAACCTAACCCTGAACCTAACCGTAACAAAATCCTAACCCTAACTGTAACCCTAACTCTAACATTAACCCTAACACTAACTTCTAACCCTAAACCTAATCCTAACCCTAACCCTAAACCTAACCCTAACTTCTAACTCTAACCCCTAACCCTAACCATAACCATAACCATAACCATAACCATAACCATAACCATAACCATAACCCTAACCCTAAATCTAACCCTAACTGTAACCCTAACCCTAACACTAAAGTTAAACCTATCTCTAACCTCCAAATCTAACCCCTAACCCTAACTCTAAAACTAAAGCTAAACCTAAAATTAAGCATAAGCCTAAACCTAAACCTAACCCTAAACCTAACTATAAGCATAACATTAACAGTAACCCTGACTGTGATACCTAACCATAACCCTAACACTAACCCTAAACCTAACCCTAACAATAACCCTAAAACTAACCCTAAACCTAACCCTAACCTCTAACTATAACACCTAGCCCTAACCTTAAGGCTAAACCTAACTCAAACCCTAACCCAAACCCTAAACTCGAACTCTAACCCCTAACCCAAAATCTAACCCTAACCGAAGACCTAAAACTAAACTTAACCCTAACCACAAAGATAATCCTAACCGTAACCCTAAACATAACCCTAACCATATTCTTAAAACCTAACCCCAACCCAAACACTAAGCCTAACCCTAACTCTAACCATAACACTAACCCTAACCCAAAACCTAAATGTAACCTGAACGCTAACTAATCTGAGGCCTAAGCCTGTCCCTATCCCTAACAAATAAGCCATAAACCTAACCCTAACCAAACCTAAAACTTACGGTTAACCTAACACTAAGACTAACCCTAACCCTAACTTCTAACCCTAACCATAACCATAACCTTAACACTAACCATAACCCTAAACTATAACGCTAATCCTATCCCAACACTAATCCTAAATTGTAACTCTAAATCCTAGCCCTAACAGTAACCCTAACTCTAAACCAAACCCTAACCCTAAAACTAACCCTAACACTAACCCTATAGCTAACCCTAAAACTAAACCTAACAATAACATTAAACCAACACATAAACCTAAACCGAAACCTAACCCTAACCCTAACACGAACCCTCAACGTAACCCTAACTTTAAGCATACCCTTCATCCTATCCCTAAACCTAAAATTAAGCCTAACCCTAACGCTAACTCTAACCCTAAACGTAACTCTAACCATAAACCTAATCCCTAAACCTAACACTAAACCTAACCCTAAACGTAACCCTAACCCTAACACTAAACCTAACCCTAACACTAAACCTAACCCTAACCCTAACATCTAATTCTAACACCTACCCCTAACACTAACCCTAAAGCTAACCCTAAAACTAAACCTAACCCTAAACCTAACCCTAAACCTAACCCTAACTCTAACCGTAAACCTAAACCTAACACAAACCCTAAACCTAGCCCTAACCCTAATCCTAACCCTAACCCTAAGCCTAACCCTAAGCCTAAAATTAACCCTAACTCTTACCCTAATCCTAACCATAATCCTAAACATAACCCTAACCATATCCTTAACACCTAACACCTAACCCAAAACTTAAGCCTAACACCAACTGTAACCCTAACCCAAACCCGAACACTAAACTTAACCCTAACCCTAATGATAATCCTAACGGTAACCCTAAACATAACCCTAACCATATCCTTAAAACCTAACCACAACCCAAACACTAATCCTAACCATAACTCTAACCATAACACTAACCCTAACACAAAACCTAATTGTAACCCGAACACTAAATGTAATCCAAAGCCTAACCCTGTCCCTATCCCTAACAAATAAGCCATAAACCTATACCTAACCAAACCTGAACCTTACCGTAAACCTAACCCTAACACTAAACCTAACCCTAACTTCTAACCCTAACCATAACCATAACCCTAACACTGACCATAACCCTAAACTCTAAACAAAACCCTAACCCAACCCTAGCCCTAAACTGTAACACTAAAGCCTAGACCGAAGCATAACCCTACCCTAACTCAAACCCTAACCCTAACCCTAAAATTAACACTAACCCTAACCCAAAACCTAAATGTAAACTGTAACCGAACCCTAACCCAAACACGAAACCTAAATGTAACCCTAACCTTAAGCCTACGCATAATCCTATCCCTAAACCTAAAACTAAGCCTAACCCTAACCCTAACTCTAATCATAAACCTAACACTAAACCTAACCCTAATCCCTAAACCTAACCCTAATCCTAAACATAACCATAACCCTAAACCTAACCCTAACCATAACCATAACCCTAAAAATAAACGTGACCATTACCCTAGCAGCTAAACCGTAACCCTAACCCAAAAATTAACCCTAAACCTAACGTAACCGTAAGCATAACCCTAACCCTAACCCTAACCTTATTGTAAACAGAACCCGCACTGTAATCCGAAGCCTAAACCTTTCCCTAACACCTAAACCCTAAACCTAACCATAATGTAACCCTAACCATAACTGTATCCCTAAACCTAACCCTAACTTCAAACCATAACCTTAACCTTAAATATAACACTAACCCTAACCCTAAACTCTAACCCTAACACTAACCCTAACCTCTGACTCTAAACCCTAAACCTAACACTAAACCTAACCCTAACACAAAACCTAACCCTAAACCCAACCTAACCCTAACTCTAACGCTATCCCTAACCCTAAAACTAACCCTAACCCTAATCCAGATTCTAAACATAACACTAAACCTAACCTAAGCCTAATGCTAATTTTAACTGTATCCCTAACACTAAATCGAACCTTAAGTGTAACCATAACCCTATCCCTAACTCTAAAACTAAGGCTAACACAAACCCTAACACTAACCCTAAACCTATCACAGTCACTAAACCTAATCCCTAAACCTAACACTAACACAAACGCTAACATTAACACTAACACTACCACTAATCTCTAACCCTAAGGATAAGCCTAACACTAAATCTAACCCTAAACCCTAACCGTAACCCTCATGCTAACCCTAATCCGAAACCTAACACTAATCGCTATCCTAACCCTAACCCGAACATTAATCATAACCCTAACTGTAACTTTAACCATAACCCTAACCCTAACCGTAACCCTAACAAAAACACCAACCCTAACCCTAACATTTAACACCTAACCCTAAAAATAACGATAACCATAACCCTAACTTCTAACACTAACCCTATCCCTAATCCTAAATATAAACCTAACCCTAACCCTAAATTTCTAAATCTAACCCAAACCCTAACCCTAAACCTAAACCTAAAGCTAAACACTAACCCTAACCCTAACCCTAAACCTAAACCTAACCCTAATCACTATCCTAAACCCTAACATAACACTCACCCTAACCTTATCGATAATCCCTAATCCCTAACCCTAACCCCTAACCCTAACCCTAATCCCTGACTCTAACCCTAAGTCTAACCCTAACCCGAACACTAACCTTAATCTGTAACCTTAACTGTATCTCTTACAATAACCCTAACCCTAAATGTAACACTAAGGCCTAACTGTAACCCTAACTCTAACCCTAACCGTACCCTTAATGCCTAACCCTAAACCTTACCCTAACACTAACCCTAACCGTAAACATAAACATAATCCTAATACTGAGCCTAACACAAACCCTAATCGTAACTGTAACCATAATCCCTAACTTTAACCCTAAGTCTAACACTAACCCGAACACTAACCATAATTCGTAACCCAAACCTTAACCCTTACAATAACCCTAACCCAAATGTAATACTAACTCGTAAACCTAACCCTAACCCTATCCCTAATCCCTAACCCTAACAATGACCCTAACACTAACCCTAACAATAACCCTAAAAATAAGCCTAACCCTAACCGTAACTCTAACCTTAACCCAACCCTAACCCTAACCCTAATTCTAACCATAACCCTAACCATATCCTTAACACCGAACACCAAACCCTAACCCAAATGCTAACGCTAAACCTAACCCTAAACCTTACCCTAAATCTAATAGTAACCTAGGCTATCGATAATCCAAAGCCTAACACTGACCCTATACTTAACACCTAAATCCAAAGCCTGACCCTAACCTACCTCTAACCCTAACCATAACCCTAACCTTAAAACTAAAACTAACAATAACTTCTAACACTAACACAAACACTAAACCTTCACATGACCATAGCACTAACCCTAACACTAAACTCTAACCCTAAACCTAACCCTAACCCTAACCCTAACCCAACCCTGACCATTACATTAAGCCAAACCCTAATCCTAACCCTGACCCTGAAACTAAGCCTAAACCTAAACCTAACCCTAACCCTAACTCTAACCCTGCCCCAAACCCTAAACCTAAACTTAACCCTAACCCTAAGCCTAATCCTGAATCCTGACACTAACACTAAACCTAACCCTAACTCTAACCCTAATACCGGAACCTAATGATAAGCCTAACACTAACCCTATCCCTAACACCTAACACTAACCCTAACCCTAACCCTATCCCTAATCCACAAACCTAACAGTAACCCTAACACTAACCCTAACCATAAACCTAAACATAACCCTAAGACTAACCATAAACATAAACATAACCCTAACCATATCCTTAATACCTAAACATTAACCCTAACCCTAAACCTAACTGTAACCCTAAACATAATCATAAACCTAACTCAAACTTTATTATAACCCACTTGAACCGTAATATGAAGCCTAAACCTATCCTTAGCACCTAACCCCGAAACCTAACCCTAACCTAACCCTAACCATAAACCTAAACATAACCCTAAGACTAACCATAAACATAAACATAACCCTAACCATATCCTTAATACCTAAACATTAACCCTAACCCTAAACCTAACTGTAACCCTAAACATAATCATAAACCTAACTCAAACTTTATTATAACCCACTTGAACCGTAATATGAAGCCTAAACCTATCCTTAGCACCTAACCCCGAAACCTAACCCTAACCTAACCCGAACCCTAACTGTAACAACTAACCCTAACACTAACCCTAAACCTAACTTCTAACCCTAACCATAAATTTAACATTAACCCTAATTCTAAACTCTAACACTAACCCTAACCCTAAATTCTAACTCTAAACCCTAAACCTAACCCTAAACTTAAACCTAAACCAAACCCTATCACTAACCCTAACTCGAACGCTAACGCTATCACTGACCCTAACCCTAAGCTAAATCCTAAACATAACAATAAACCTAACCTAAGCCTAACTCTAACTCTAACCATATCCCTAACACTAACCCGAACCTTAAGCCTAAGCCTATCCCTATCCCTATCCCTAACTCTAAAACTAAGCTAACCCTAACCCTAACACTAACCCTAAACCTATCAGTAACTCTACCCCTAATCCATAAACCTAACCTAACACTAACCCTAAACCTAGTCCCTAACCCTAAAGATAAGTGAAACCCTAAACCTAACCCTAAAACCTAACACTAACACTCACCCTAACCCTATCCCGAAACCTAATCCTAATCGCTATACTAACACTAACCCTAACCCGAACACTAATCGTAAACCTAAATATAAACATAAACGTAACCCTAACCATAACCATAAACCTAATAATAACACAAACCCTAACCCTAACACTTAACTCGTAACCCTAACACTAACACTAACCCTAACCCTAACCTCTAACACTAACCCTAACCCTAATCCTAACCAACCCTAAACCTAACCTTAAACTTAACCCTAACCCTAACACTAACACTAACACTAACCCTAATCCCTAACCCCAACTATAAACCTAACCCTAACCCTTACAACTAACCCAGAACCTCACCCTAAAACTAACCTTAAACCAAACGCTAACCCAAACAATAACCATAACCCTAAACGTAACATTAACCGTAACCCTAACCCAAACAGTAACCATAACACTAACCCTAACCCTAAACCTAACAGTTAGCCACTAAGCCTAACACTAACGCTAACGCTAACACTAACCTCTAAAACTAACCATATCCTTAACTCTAAGCCTAATACTAACCCTAACCCTAACCTCTAAAACAAACTGATAACCTAAAATTAAACCTAACCCTTACTGTAACCCTAGCAATAACCCTAAACCTAAACCTAAACTCAAACACTAATCCTAAATTTACCCTATCCCTAACCCTAACTCTAATCCTAACCTAAACCCTAACACTAACCCAGCTATAAAGCTATCCTCTAAACCTAACACTAACCCTAACCCTAACCCTAACCCTAAGCATTAACCTAAACCCAACCGTAACCCTAACCATAACCTTGTCCCTAACATCTAAACCCTAACACTAACCCTAATCCTAACCCTAACCCTAACCCTAATCCCTAACCCTAACCCTAATCCTAACCCTAACCCTAACACTCACCTAACCGTATTCCTAATATCTAACCAAAATCCAAAGCCTAACCCCGAAACCCTAAACCTAAACCTAACCCAAACACTAACCCTAACACTTAACCAAAGCCTAACTGTAACAATGACCTTCTAACTCTAACCCCTAACACTAACACTAAGCATAACCCTATCCCTGTTCCATAACCCTAACCCTAATACTAACCCTAACCGTAACCCTAAACATGACCCTAACCCTAACCATAACTCTAACTATAACCCTAAACGTATCCTTAAAACCTAACCCCTAACCCTAAGCCTAACACTAAACCTAACCATACACCTAATAGTAAACTGAACACTATCCATAATGCGAAGCCTATTGCTGACCCTATCCCTAACACCTAATTCCTAAACAAAGCCCTAACCTAACCCTAACCCTAACCATAACACTAACCCTAACAATAAACCTAACACTAACTTCTAACCCTAACCCTAACCATAACCATAATGCTAACAATAACACTAACCCTAAACTCTAACTCTAACCCTTACCCTAACCATAACCCTAAACTCGAACTAACTCGTAACCAGAGCCCAAACCCTAACCCTAACCCAAACCCTAACCCTAACCCTAACCCTAACCCTAACTCTAACCATAACCCTAATGAAAACCCTAAAACTAAGCTTAACGCTAACCCTAAACCTAACCCTAACCCTAACCCTAACCCTGACCGTAATACCTAAGCCTAAAACTAAACCTAACCCTAAATAAACCCTAAAACTAAGCCTAACCCTAACCCTAAACCTAACCCTAACTCTAACCTTAAACTAACAATTAGCCTAAACCTAACCCTATCCCTAACCCTAAAAGTAAGCCTAACCCTAACCATAAACTAACCTTAACCACAACCCTAACCCTAAAATCTAGCACTAACCCTAACCCTAAACCTAAACCTAACCCTAAGCCTAATCCTCAAACCTAACCCTAACCCTAACCCAAACAGTAAATTAACCCTAAGAGTAACCCTATCCCTAACACCTAACCCCTAACCCTAAACCTAAACATAACACTAACCCTAACACTAAAACGGAACCTAACGCTAACCCTAACCCTAAACCTAAACTTAATCATAACCGTAAACCTAACCATAATGGGAAGCCAAATGTTAACCCTATCTCTAACACCTAACCCGTAACAATAACCCTATCCCCGACTCTATCTCTAAGCCTAACCCTAAACCTAATAAAAAACTCTAACCCTAACCCTAACCATAAAACCCTAACCCTAAAGCAAATATTAACCCTAAACCTAAACCTAACCCCTAACCTCAAATTATCACCTTAACCCTAACCCTTACAATAATACTAACCTTAACCCTAATCCCAAGCCTAACCTTGTCTAAGCATAACCCTAACCCTAACATAAATATGAACCCTGACACTAACACTAACCCTAATCCCTAACACTAAACCTAATCCTAACCCTAACACTAACCCTAAACCTAACCCTAACCCTAACCCTAAACCTAAACTTAAACCTAAACCTAACACTAACACTTTCACTAAGCCTAATACTAAGCCTAACCCTAACCCTATCCCTAAATTAAAACTAAGCGTAACCCTAACCATAACCATAACCATAAACCTAAAACCAACACTAAACCTAACCCTAATCCCTAAACCTAACCCTAACACTAACCCTAACCCTAACCCTAACACTAAAACTAATCACTAACCTTAACGGTAAGCCTAAACCTAACCCTAACCCTTAAACGTAACCCTAAACTCACCCTAAACATAACCCTAAACGTAACCCTAATCTCTACTCTAACCCTAGCCCTTAACCTAACCCGAACACTAACCGTAACATTCACCATAACCTTAACCGTAATCCTAACCCTAACAGTAACCCTAACACTAACACTAACCCTAACCATAACAGCCGCTAATCCTAAGACTAACACTAACGCTATCCCTAACCTCTAACACTAACTTTATCCCTAACCCTAACCCTAAGCCTAATCCTAACCCGAACCCAAACCCTAACCCTAACACTAACCCCTAACACTAACCGTAACCCTTAGCTCCAATCCTAACCATAACACTAACTCTAACCCTAAGACCTAACATTAACCCTAACACTATACCTAATGCTAATCTCTATCACTAATCCTCTCCCTAACCTTAATGCTAACCTCTAACCATTACACTAACCCTAACCCTAACCCTAACTGTAACACTAAACTATAACCGTAACACTAACCCTATCCCTAAAACTAACTCTAACCCTAACCCTAACCTCTAACACTCTCCCTAATCCTAATCCTTAACCTAGACCTAACAGTAACCCTAACCCTAAACCAAAACTCTAACCCCAACCTTAGCCCTAACCCTGAAACTAACCCTAACACTAACCTTAACCCTAGCCCTTACCCTAACCCTATGCCTAACACCTAACCCCTAACCCTAACCCTAACTCTAAACCTAACACTAACACTAACACTAGCACTACGACTAAACCAAACACTAACCCTAACCCAAAACCTATACCCAATCATAACACAAATCCTAACCATAAGCCGAAGCCTTACCCTAACTCTATCCCTAACACCTAATCCCTAAACCTAACCCTAAGTCAAAACCTAACTCTAACCCTAACACTAACACTAACACTAATTCTAAACTTAAGCTCTAACCTAAACCTAAAACTAACCTTAAACCTAACATTAACCTTAACACTAACCTTAAAACTAACACTAACCCTAACCCTAAAACCTAATCCTAACCGTATCCCTAACCCTAAGCATAACCCTAACCTCTAACCCTAGTCCTAATCCTAATCCTAAAACTAAAGCTAACTGTAACCCTAACCCTAAACTCTAACCGTAACCATAACACTAACCCTGAAACTAACCCTAACCTAACACTAACCCTAAAGCCTAATCCTAACCCTAACATCTAACTTTAACCCATAAACCTAACACTAACACTTACTCTAACCCTAAATCTAAACCTAACCCTAATTTCAAAGCTAATGCTGACCCTAACACTAAACCTAACCTAAACCTAATCCTAAACCTAATCCTAAACCTAACCCTTAACCTAACCCTAAGACTAACCCTAAACTTAACCCTAACTCTAACCCTATCCCTCACCCTAAATCTCAGCCTAACTCTAACAATAACCCTAATCCTAAACCTAACACTAACCCGAAGCCTAATCCCTAACCCTAACACTAACCCTAAACCTAATGCTAACACTAATTCCTAACCTTAATGATAAGCCTAAACCTAACCCTATCCCTAACACTTAACCCTAACCCTAACCCTAAACCTAACACTATCCCTAATCCATAACCCTAGCCGTAACCCTAACACTAACCCTAACCATAACCCTAAACGTAACCCTAACACTAACCATAACCCTAAACATAACCCTAACAATATCCGTAAAACCTAAACATTAACCCTAACCCAAAACCTAATGCTAAACATAACCATAACCCTAAACATAACCCTAAACCATACCCAAACCATATTATAATCCGAACGCGAACTGTAATATGAACCCTAAACCTATCCCTAGCCTAACCCTAAGCCAAACCATAACATTAACCCTAACACTAACACTAATCCTAAATTCTAACCCTAACACTAACAATAAATCTAACACTAACCCTAATTCTAAACTCTAACACTAACCCTAACCCTAAACTCTAACTCTAAACACTAAACCTAACCCTAAACCAAACCCTAAACTTAAACCTAACCCTAACCCTAACTCTAATGCTAACCCTATCCCTATCACTAACCCTAACCCTAACCCAAATCTTAAACATAACACTAAACCTAACCTAAGCCTAACCCTAACCCTAACCATAACCCTATCCCTAAGCCTAAACATAATGCTAACCTATCCTTAAAACTAACAGTAACAATATATTTAAACCTAACCCTAAAACTACCACTAAACCTAATCCTAATACTGAGCCTATCATTAACCTTAAACCTAACCCTAACCCTAATCCCCAACTCTAACCCTAACCCAAACACTGACCCTACTCTGTAACCCTAACATTAACCCTTACAATAACACTAACCCTAAACGTAACACAAACCCCTAAACCTAACCCTTACCCTAACCCTAACCCTAACCCTAATCCTAACCCTTAAACCTAACCTTAACCCTTAGCTCTATCCTTAAAATTAACCCTAACGCTTAACAATAACACTAACCCTAACACTAACCCTAACCTTAACCCTAAACCTAACTCTAACACTAAATTCTAATCCAAACCCTAAAAATAACCCTAACCCTAAAATTTAACCCTAAAACCTAACCCTAACCCTAACACTAACGCTATCACTAAACCTAAACCTAACCCTAATCCTAAAATCTAACCCTAACACTAACACTAAGACAACCCTTAACTTAACCATAAACCTAACCCTAAACTTAACGTTAATCCCTAACCCTAACCCTAACTCTACCCCTTAAACTGACTCTAAGACTGACTGTAAGATCTAACCCGAACCCTAACCCTAAATGTACCATAACACTAACTCTAAACCTAACCCTACCCCTAAACGTGACCCTTACCCTTACTTCTAACCCTACAGTAACCCTGACCCTAAAATTAACACAAACTCTATCACTAATCCTAAACCTAAATGTACCATAAGCCTAAACCTAAACCTAATCCTAACCCAGAACTCTAACACTCACCCTAACCCTAAACATAAACCTACACCTAACCCTAAACCTAACCATAACCCTCACCCTAACACTAATCCTAACCCTGACCCTAACCTGTACCTCTAACCCTAAATCTAACCCTAATCCTAACTTAACTCTAAACATAACTATAAACCTAAAACTAACCTCTAACCCTAACGCTAACCGTAACACTAAGCCTAACACTAACAATAAACCAAACTTCTAACCCTAACATTAATCCCAACTGTTAACTCTAACCCTGACCCTAACCCTAACCCTAACCCTAACCATAACCCTAAACCTAATGCTAACCTCTAACCATAAGCCTAACCCTAACCCTAACCTTAACGCTAACACCTAACACCTAATCCTAACCCTAAACTTAATCCGAACCCTAAGCCTAACCCTAAATTTTATTCTTAACACTAAACCTATCCCTAGCCCTAGCCCTAAACCTAAATTAAAACTAACCCTAACCTTAACTCTAACCCTAACCTTAACCCTAACCCTAACACTAACCCTAGCCCTAACCCTGAAACTAACACGAACACTAACCTCTAAACTTAACCGTAACCTTAACCGTAATCCGAAACCTAAACATAACCACAAACCCTAACCCTAACACTATCCCTAACCATAACCCTAACCCTAAACCTAACACTAACCCTAATACTATCCCTAACACCTTACCCCTAACCCTAACCCTAACTATAACCCTAACTCTAAAACTAACCCTAAATCTTACCCTAACATTAATACTAACCCTAATCGTAACACTAAACCTAACCCTAACACAAAGCCTAACCGTAACGCACTTCCTAACACCTAACTTCTAATCCTCACCCTAACCCTAAACCTAACCCTAACACTAACACTAAAACAGTCAAACAAACGTCTAACCCTAACCTTAATCCTAACCTTTAACTCTATCCTTAAACCTACTCGAACCCTCAACCTAACACTAATCCTAACACTATCCCTAAAACCTAATTCCTAACCCAAACCCTAACAATAACTCTAAATTAACCCTAAATCTAACACTAACCTTAAACTTAAATCTAATCGTAACTCTAAACCTAACCCTAACCCTAACCCAAAGCCTAACCCTAACCCTCTTCCTAACACCTAACCTCTAATCCTCACCCTAATCATAACCCTAACCCTAACCTTAAAACTCACCCTAACCCAAAACTAACCATAACTCTAAACTCTAACCCTAAACCTAACCCTAACCCTAACCTTAACCCTAACACTAACCGTAAACCCTAACTCTAAATCTAATACTATCCCTAACTCTAACCCTAACTGTAAACCTAACCCTAACCCTAACCCTACCCATAATACCTAACCCCTAACGCTAAAAATAACCCTAAATATAACACTAAAACTAACCCTAATACTAACCCTAAACCTAAGCCTTACCCTAAAGCTAATCATAACCCTAACCCTAACCATAATCCGAAGTCTAACCCTAAACCTCTCCCCAATCCCTAACCCCTAACCCTAACCATAACACTAACCCTAACCCTAACCTTAACGGTAACCATAATCCTAACCCTACCACTAACACTAACTTCTAATCCTAACCCTAACCCTAAACCTAACCATAAACCTAACCCTAAACCTAACATTAATCCCTTACACTAACCCTATCTCTACCCCTTAAACTAACCCGAAGCCTGAAAGTAATACCTAACCCTCACCCTAACCCTAAACCTGTCTTTAACACCTAACCCCTAACACTAACCCTAACCCTACCTCTAAATCTAATTCTAAACCTTAACCTAAACCTAACCCTAAACATAACCCTAAGCCAAACCTAATTGTAACCCAAAACCTAACCTTAACCAGAAGCCTAACTCTAACACTAACACTAAGAGCTAACCCCTAAAACTAACCCTAACCCTAATACTAAAACTAAACATAAATCTAAGGCAAACGTTAAGACTAACCCTAACACTAACACTACACTAATCGTAACCCTAACCCTAAAAGTAACCCGAAGCCTAACCCTATAACTATCCCTAACACCTAACCCCTAAGTCTACCCCTCAACCTAACCCTAATCCTAATCCAAGCCCTAACGCTAACCATAATCATAACCCTAACCCTAATATTAACACAAACCTAATAATAACTCTAAACTCTAACCATAACCCTAACCCTAACCATAAACCTAAACCTAAACCTAATATTAATCCCTAACCCTAACCATAACCCTACACGTTAAACTAACGCTACAACAGACTGTAATATGTAACCATAACCCTAACCATGAACTACCATAACACTAACCCTAACCCGAATCCTACCCCTTAACTGAACCCTAACAAATACTCTAAACCTAACCCTAATCCTAACCTTAATCCTAAACCTAACAATCACCATAACCCTAACCCTAACCTTAATGCTAACCCTAACCTTAACCCATACCTGTAAAACTAAACCTAATGCTAACCCTAAACGTAAACCTAACCCTAACCCTTTCCCTAACACCTAACCCCTAACCCTAACCCTAACAATAATCCTAACACTAACACTAACCCTAACACTAAAACTAAACCTAAGTTTTAACACCAACCTGAACACTAAACTTAACCATAACCTCTAAGCCTAAAACTAACCCTAAACCTAAACCAAAAGTCTAACCCTAAACCGAATGCTAACCTCTAACCATAACCATAACCCTAACTTTAACCCTTACTCTAACCCTAAATCTAACAATAAACTCAATCCGTAACACTAACCCTAACCCTAACGGTAACTCTAACCCAAACCCTAATATCTAACCCTAACCCTAATTCTAACCCTAAACCTAACCCTAAACCTAACCCTAAACCCTAACCCTAACCCTAACACGATTTCTAACCCTAACCCTAATCGTAAACCTAAACCTTACCTTAAACCTAACCCTAAACCTAACCCTAACTCTGTCTCTAACACCAAACCTCAACACTAACCATAAACCTAACCCTAAAACTAACATTAAACCTAATCCTAAGCCTAAGAGTAAGCCTAACCCTAAACCTAATGGTAACGCTAACACTAACTGTAACCCAAAGCCTAATCTTAATCCTCTCCCTAAAACCTAACCCCTAACCCTAAGCCTAACACTTCCCCTAAACATAACTGTAACCATTAACCAAACCCTACCCCTAACCCTAACTTCTAATCCTAACCCTAACCCTAACCCTAATCCAAACCCTAACCATAAACGTAACCATAAGCATAACCATAACCCTAAACCTAACATTAATCCCTAACTCTAACACTTCCCCTTAAACTAATCCTAAACCTGTCTATAATACCTAACACTATCCCTAACCCTAATCCTAAACCTAACCATAAGGCTATCCGATGCCTCTAACACTTACACTAACACTAACCCTAACCCTAACCCTAATCCTAACCCTCACCCAAACCCAAAATCTAAGATTTAACGATTACGCTAATACTAAGCCTAAACATAAACTCTAAGCCTAAACCTAACCCTAACCTTAACACCAAACTCTAACACTAAACCTAAAGGTAAACTCTAACCATAACCCTAACCCTAATCCTAACCCTAACACTAACCCTAAACATAACCCTAATCCTAATCATAACCTTAACCCTAAACCTAACCCTAACCCATACATCTAACCATAAATCTAACCCTAACCCGAACCCTAACCCTAACCTTAAACCTAAACCTAAACCTAAACCTAAAACTAACCTCTAACCCTAACCCTAACCTTAACACTAAACCTCAACCTCAACCTAACCCTTATGCTAAACGTAAACCTAACCATAACCCTAATACTAACTGTAACCCTAACACTAACACTAACCCTAAACCTAACCCTAAACCTCAACCTAACCCTAACCCTAATAATAACATTAACCCTAACTCCAACCTTAAAACTAACCATAAACCTAACCCTAAACCTAACCCTTACCCTAAACCTACCCCTAAATCTAACACTAACCCTAAACCTACACCTAAAACTCAACCTAACACAAACCCTAACCTTAAATTTAACCCTATACCTAACCATAACCCTAAACGTAACTGTAACCCAAAGCATAACACTAACCCTCTCTCTAACACCTAACCATTAATGCTAACACTAAACCTAGCCCTAACCCTAACCAAAAACTTAACTCTAACTCTAACTGTAACCTGAAACATAAACCTAACCCTAAACCTAACCCTAACCCTAAAGTTTAACCCTAAACCTAACTCTAACCCTAAGCCTAACCCTAAAACTAACCCTAACACTAAACTCGAACCCTAAACCTAACCCTATCCCTAACACTAACAATAACCCTAACCCTAACCCTAATCTCTAACCCTGAGCCTAACCCTAACCCTAAACCTAAAACTAACCATAAACCTAACACTAAACCTTACCCTTACTCTAAACTCTACCCCTAAACCTAACACTAACCCTACCCCTACCCCCAAAACCTAAACCTAAAACTGACCCTAACCTTAACCATGAGCCTATACGTAACCATAACCCTAAAACTAACTGTAACCTGAAGCCTAACACTAACCCTTTCTAACACCTAACCACTAAGGCTAACACTAAAGCTAGCCCTAACCCTAACTTTAACCCTAACTCTAACCCTAACCATAACCCGAAACCTAACACTAACCCTAAACCTAACCCTAACCCTAAAGTTTAATAATAAACCTAACTCTAACCCTAAGACTAACCCTAAAACTTAACCTAATGCTAAACTCCAACCCTAAACATAACCCATATCCCTAACACTAACATTAAACCTAACCCTAACTAAACTCTAACCTTAAGCCGAACCCTAACTCTAACCCTAAAACTAACGATAAACCTAACCCTAAACCTAACTCTTACCCTAAATTCCACCCCTAAACCTAACACTAACCCTAACCCTACCCCTAAACCAAAACCTAACATTAACCCTAACCGTAACCCTAAACCTATACATAACTGTAATCCTAAACCTAACTGTAACCCGAAGCCTAACACTAACCCTCTCACTAACACCTAACCACTAAGGCTAACACTAAACCTAGCCCTAACCCTAACTGTAACCCTAACTCTATCCCTAACTGTAAACCTAAAACTAACCCTAACCCTAAACCTAAACCTAAACCTAAAGGTTAATCCTAAACCTAACTCTAACCCTAAGCCTAACCCTAAACCTAAGCCTAAACCTAAACTTGAACCCTAAACCTAACCCTATCCCTAACTCTAACACTAACCTAACCCTAACCCTAAACTCTAACCCTAAGCCTAAACCTAACCTGAAACCTAACCCTAACACTAACACTAACCGTAACACTAACTTTAATCCTAAACCTCAAGCTAACCCTAACCATAGACATAACCCTAACCCTAACCCTAACCTAACTCGAACACTATCCCTACCCCCAACCCTAACACTAAACCTAACACTATCCCTAACCCTAAACATAAACCTAAACCTAAGCCTAACCCTAAACCTAATACTAACCATAACGCTGACTCTAGCCCTAACACCTAAGCCGTAACCCTAACCCTAACCCTAAAACAAACCCTAACTATAACCCTAAACCTAATCATAACCCTAAACCTCACCGTAACACTATGCCTAACCATAACCATCTCCCTAACAAGTATCACGTAACCCTAACACTTAACCTAACCCTAACCCTAACCATAACTGTAACCCTAAACTTAAACTTAGCCCTAACCCTAAATTCTTATCCTAACCTTGACCCTAACCCTAACCCTAATTTCTAACACTAAACCTAGCACTAAATATAACTTCTAACCCTAACACTAACCATAATCGTAAACCACAACCTAACATTTACCATAACCCTAACCATAACCCAAAGCCTAAATGTAACCCTATTCCTAACCCTAAACCTAACCCTAATCGTAAAATTAACCCTAACCCTAAACCTAAACCTAACTCTAAACATAACCCTAATCCTAACACTAACACTAACTCTAAACCTAACCTTAACACTAACCTCTAAACATAACCCTAACCCTAACCTTAACCCTAACACTAAACCTAAGCTTTAACCCTAACCCTAACACTAACCTTAACCATAAACACTAAGCTTAACACTAACGATAACCCTAACCCCAAACTCTAACACCAAACCTAATGCTAACATCAACCCATAAGCCTAACCCTAATCCTAAACCTAAACCTAACCCTAACCCTAAACCCTAACCCTAACCCTAACACTATGCATAAACCCAAACCTAACCGTAAACCTAACCCTAACCCTAACCCTAACCATATCCCTAACACCTAACCCCTAACCCTAAGCCTAAACCTAACCCTAAACCTACCGTAAACCTAACTCTGACCTTAATATATACCCTAACCCTAACCCTAAACCTAAACCTAATCGTAACACTATCACTATCAGTAACCTGAAGCCTAACCCTAACCCACTCCCTAACACCTACCCATTAACCATAACCCTGAACTAACCCTAACAGTAACCCTAACCCTAACCCTAACACTAACTCTCTCCCTAACACCTAACCCCTAACCCTAACCATAACAGTAACCCTAATCCTAATGCTAAACTTAATCAAACAAGAACCCTAAATTCTAATCCTAACCCTAACGATAACCCTAACCCTAACCCTAAACTCTAACCCTATTCCTACCCCTAAACCTAAATCTTACCTCTAAACATAACCCTAAGCCTAACCCTAACCCAAACCATACTGCTTAAACTAACACTAAATCTGACAGTAATACCTAGCCCTAACCCTAACCCTAAACCTACCATTACCCTAACACTATCTCTAACCTACGCCTAAAAGTAGCCCTGACACATACATCTAACCCTAACCCTAAACTTAACCTTTAACCCTAACCTTAACCCTAACACTAACCTTTCCCTAACAATAACCCTAAACCTAACACTAAACCTAACTTCTAAACCTAACCCTAACCCAAACCCGAAACCTAAACGTCAACCTAACCCTAAACGTAAACATAGCCCTAACCCTAAACATAACCATAACCCAAAGACTAACCATAACCTTATCCCTAACCCTAACACTAACCCTAATACTAAACCTAACCATAAACCTAACCCTAACCCATAACTCTAAACCTAACCCTAAACCTAACCCTAACCCTAATTCTAACCCTAAACCTAACCTTAACCTCTAACCCTAACTCTAACCCTAACACCGATCCCTAACCCTAACACTAAAACTAACACTAAACCTAAATTTAACCCTAAACATAACCCAAACCCTAAGCCTAAAACTAAACCTTACTCTAAACCTAACCCTAACCCTAACACTAACCTTACCCATACCTCTAACCCTAACCCTAACACTAACACAAACACTAAAATTAACCCTAACCCTAACACAAACCCTAAACATAAAAACAACCTTATGCCTAACACCTAACCCCTAAACCTAACCCTAACCCTAATCCTAAAACTAAACATAAATCTAATGCAAACGCTAACATTAACCCTAACCTAATTGTAACCTTAACCCTAAACGTACCCCGAAGCCTAACCCAAAACCTATGGCTAACACCTAACCCCTAAATCTAACCCTAAACCTAACCCTAATCCTAATCCAAGCCCTAAAACTAACCGTAAACCTAACAATAACCACAACCCCAACCATAACACAAACCTAACAATAACCCTAAAATCTAACCCTAAAACTAACACTAACCCTAACCTTAACCCTAACCCTACCCCTTAAACTAACCGTAATGCTGACCGTAACACCTACCACAAAGCCTAACACTAAACCTGCGATAGTACTACCCCTAACCCTACCCCTAAACCTAACCTTAAAGCTTACTTCTAACCCTACACAAATCCTGACACTACCACAACACTTAAACATTAACCCTAACCTGTAACACTAAACCTAACCCTGGAACTATCCCTATCACTAAACCTAAACCTAACATTAAACCTAAATTCTAACCCTAACCCTAATCGTAACACTAAACCTCAATCTAAAACTAACCCTAAACCTAACCACAACCCTAACCATACCATAACCCAAAGCCTATCCGTAACACTATCGCTAAACCTAATCCTAAACCTAATCCTAACCATAACCCTAAATCTAACCCTAACAATAACACCAATAATAACCCAGACCCTAAACCCTAACCCTAAACATAATCCAAACACTAACCCTAAACCTAGCCCTAACCCTAACCGAACCATAACCGTAACACTAACATTAACAGTAACTCTAAATTCTAATCTTAAAAATAACCTTAACCCTAACTCTAACCCTAAACCTAACCCTAACCCTAAACTCTAACCCTAAATGTAACCCTAACCCTAAACTCTAACCCTAAACCAATCCCTAAAACTAACACTATCCCTAAACCTAACCCTAACCCTAACTCTAACAAGAACACTAACATACCGCTAAACATAAACCTAACTCTAAAGCTAACATTAATCCCTAACCCTAACCATAACCCTACCCCTTAAAATAATACTAACACTCACCGTAATACGTAACACTTAAAATAACCCTAAACCTACCATAACACTAATACTAACCCTAACTCTACTACTAAACCTAATCCTAACACATACCTCTAACCCTAACCCTAGTTTTAACACTAACCTAGCCCTAACCCTGAACATAAAACTAATCCTAACCATAAGCCTAACCTTAACCCTAAGCATAACCCTAACCCTAAGCCCAACCCTAACCCTAACCCTAAACCTAACCCTATCCTTAACCCTAACACTAACCCTAAACCTAACACTAACCCTAACCCTTACCCTAAACCTGAACTTAACATTAACCATAACCTTAACCCTAAGCCTATACCTAACCATAACCCTAAACCTAACAGTTACCCGAAGCATAACACTAACCCTCTCCTAACACTTAACCAATAACGCTAACCCTAAACCTAGCCCTAACCCTAAACCTAAACTTAACCCTAACCGTAACCCTAAACCTAAACCTAACCCTAACCCTAAAGTTTAATCCTAAACCTAACTCTAACCGTAAACCTAACACTAAACCTAACCCTAACCCTAAACTTGAACCTTAAACCTAACCTGATCCCTAAAACTAACACTAACCCTAACCCTAAAATCTAATCGTAATCCTAACCCTAACTCGAAACCTAAACCTAACACTATCGCTAACCCTAACCCTAACCTTAAACCTAAACCTCAACCTAACCCTAAGCAAAACAATAACCCTAACCGTAAACCCTAACCCTAAACCCAAACCCTAAACCTAACCCTAACTCTAAAACTATCCCTACCCCCAACCCTAACACTAAACCTAACACTATCCTTAACCCTAAACCTAACCCTTAACCTAATCCTAACCCGAGCACTAACTCTAAGGCCAACACTATCCCTAACACGTAAAACGTAACCCTAAACGTACCCCTAAAACAAACACTAACCATAACCTTCAACCTAACCCTAAACCTAATCGTAATCCTAAACCTAACCGTAAAACTAAGCCTAGCCATAACCATCTCCCTAACACATATCCCATAACCCAAAGACTAAACCTAACCCTAACCCTAACCATCACCGTAATCCAAACCCTAAACTTACGCTAACCCTAAAGTCTAATCCTAACCCTAAACATAACCCTAAAATTAACCTGATTCTAACCCTAATCTCTAAACCTAAAAGTAACACTAAACCTAACTTCTAACCCTAACCCTAAACATACTTCTAATCCTCAACCTAACCCTAAACATAACCCTAACAATAACCCTAACCATAACCCAAAACCTAACCGTAACCCTATTTCTAACCCTAACCCTAACCCTAATCCTAATCCTAACCCTAACCCTAATCCTAAACTTAAACCTAACTCTAAACTTAACCCTATCCCAAAAACTAATGCTAACTCTAAACCTAACCATACCACTAACCTCTAAACATAACACTACCCTTAAATGTAAGCTTTAACCCTAACCCTATCAGTAACACTAACCATAAACTCTAAGCTTAAACCTAACCATAACCCTAACCCCAAACTCTAACACTAAACCTAACGCTAACCTCTACCCATAAGACTAACCCTAATCCTAAACCTAAACCTAACCCTAACCCTAAATCTTAACCCTAACCCTAACACTATACGTAAACCTAAACCAAACCGTAAACCTAAACCTAACACTAACCCTAACACTAACCCTAACCCTAACCATATCCCTAACACCTAACCCCTAACCCTAACCATAAACCTAAACCTAAACCTAACCGAAAACCTAACACTGACCTTAATATTAACCCTAAACTTAACCCTGAACCTAAACCTAATTGTAACACTAACATTAACCATAACCTGAAGCATAACCCTAACCCTCTCCCTAACACCTAACCCCTAGGCATAACCCTAAACTAACCCTAACCCTAACCGTAACCATAACACTAACCCTAACCCTAACCCTATACTTAACCGTAATCATAACCCTTACCCTACCCCTAAGCCTAACTTCTAATCCTAAGCCTAACATTAATCCTAACCCTAACACTAAACTCTAACCCTAACCCTAAACCTAATGCTTACCTCTAAGCATAACCCTAAGCATAACCCTAACCCGAACCCTACCCCTTAAACTAACACTAACACTGACAGTAATATCTAACCCTAACCCTAACCCTTAAACTACGATAGCCCTAACCCTAACTCTATCACTTCCCCTAAAAGTAACCGTAACCCATAGATCTTACCCTAACCCTAACAATAAACCTAACCCTAACTTTAACCTCTAACCCTAACCCCAATCCTAGCACTAACCTATACCTAAACCTAAACGTAAACTCAACATTAAAGCTAACTTCTGACCCGAAACCTAACCCTAACCCTAAACGTCAAACTAAACTTAAACCTAACCACATGCTAACACTAACCCTAACCATAACCAAAGGCCTAACAGTAACTCTATCCCTAACCCTAACCCTAATCCTAAACCTACCCCTAAACCTAACACTAACAAGTACCTCTAAACCTAACCCTAACCCTAACGCTAATCCTAACCTTAATCCTAACCTTAATCTCTAACCCTAACCCTAACACTAACATTAACCTATCCCTAAACTTAACCCTAAAACTAAAACTAAACCTAACTTTTAAACCTAAACCTAACCCTAACTCTAAGCCTAAAAGTAACCCTAACTCTAAACCTAACCCTAACACTAAATCTAACCAATACCTGAAACACTAAATGTAACCCTAACACTAACCCTAAACTTAACCTAACCCTAACACTAACACTAACCCTAACCCTAACTACAACCTTATCCCTAACACCTAACCCCTAAACCTAACCCTAAACCTAATCCTAAAACTAAACATAAATATAATGCAAACATTAACACTAACCCTAACACTAACCCTAAACTAATCATAACCCTAACCCTAAATGTAACCCGAAGCCTAACCTTAACCCTATCCCTATCACCTAACCCCTAAATCTAACTCTAAACCTAACCCTAATCCTAATCCAAGCACTAATCTTAACCCTAATTCTAAACCTAAGACTAACCCTACACAAAAGTAACAATAACTCTAAACTCTAATCCTAACCCTAACCCTAAACCTAAACCTAAAATTAATCCCTAACCCTAACAATAACACTACGCATTTAACTAATGTTAAGACTGACCGTAATACGTAACCCTAGTCCTAACGCTAAACATACCATAACACTAACTCTAACCCAAAAGCTACCCCTAAACCTAACCCTAACCCATACCTCTAAATCTAACCCTAACCCTAACCCTCAACCTAACGCTAACCCTAATCTTAACCCTAACTGTAACCCTAAGCCATACCTCTAACCCTAAAACTAACGCTAACCCTAAACTTAAACATAACCCTAACCCTTTCCCTAACACCTAACCCCTAACCCTAACCCTAACACTAATCCTAAGACTAACCCTAACACTAACCTTAACCCTAACCCTAAAACTAAACTTAAGTTTTAACCCTAACCCTAAAACTAACTTTAACCATTACCTCTAAGCCTAAAACTAACCCTAAACCCAAACTCTAACCCTAAATCGAACTCTAACCCTAAATCTAACTCTAACCTCTAACCATAACCTAACACTAACCTCAGCCCTAACTCTAACCCTAAACCTAACTCGAAATTCTATCCGTAACACTAACCCTAACCCTAACCCTGAACCTAATGGTAACCCTAACGCTAACCATAACATCTAACCTTAACCCTAACTCTAACTCTAACCCTAAACCTAACCCTAAACCAAAACCTAAACCCTAATACTAAACCTAACACGATTCCTAACCCGAACCCTAACCGTAAAGCTAACCCTTACCCTAAACCTAACCCTAAACCTAACCCTAACCCTATCCCTAACACCAAACACCAACCCTAACCATAAACCTAACCCTAAAACTAACACTAAACCTAACTCTAACCCTAAGCCTAACCCTAAACTAATCATAACCCTAACGCTATCTGTAACCTGAAGCCTAATCTTAATCCTCTCGCTATCACCTAACCGCTAACCCTAAGCCTAACACTTCCCCTAAACCTAACTGTAACCATAAACCTAACCCTACCACTAATCCTATCTTCTAATGCTAACCCTAACCCTAAGACCAACCCTAACCCTAAACATAGCCATAAACATAACACTAAACCAAACATTAATCCCTAACCCTAAATGTACCCCTTAAACTATCCCTAAAACTGACTGTAATACATAACCCTAAACCTAACCCTAGCATAACCCTAACCATAACCCTAACACATACCTCTAACACTTACTCTAATACTAACCCTAACACTAACCCTAATCCTAAACCTCACCCTAACCCAAAACCTAATCTTTAACAATAACACTAATAGAAAGCCTAACCATAAACACTAAGCCTAACCTGAACCCTAACCCTCCCACCAAACTCTAATATTAAACCTAAAGCTAAACTGTAACCATAACCCTAAACCTAATCCTAACCTTAAGCCTAACCCTAACCTTAAACCTAAAGCCTCACCCTAACCCTAAAACTACCCATAACCCTAACTCTAACTGTAAACCTAACCGTAACACTAACCCTAAGCCTCATCTTAACACTAAAACGAACTCTAAACCTAACCTTAGATCTAACTGTAATCCTAACCCTAAACCTAACCACTAACCCTAATTCTAACTCTTACTATATAACCCTATACCTAACCCTAACACTACACTAAACCTAACCCTGAACCAAAGCTTTAACACTAACATTAACACTAACCCTAACACTATCACTAACCCTAACCCTAACCCTAACCCTAACCCTAAACCAAACCCTAAACCTAAAACTAACCCTAACGCTATCGCTAACACCTAACCCCTAACCCTAACCCAAACCATAACCCTAAACTGTAACCCTAACATTAATCCTATCCCTAAAAGTAACCTTAACTCTCACCCTAACACAAATCCTAAACCTAACCCTAACCCTAACCCTAAACTTATCCCTAATACCTAGCCCCTAGGCCTAACCCTAAATCTAACACTAACCCCAACACTAACCATAAACCTAACACTGACCCTAAACCTAACCTTAAACCTAACCCTAACCATAAACTTATCCCTAATACCTAGCCCCTAGGCCTAACCCTAAATCTATCACTAACTCCAAACCTAACCATAAACCTAACACTGATCCTAACACTAACCCTAAACCTAATCATAAACCTAACCATAACCATAAGTTGAAGCCTACACTAAGCCTATCCCTAACACCTAAACCCTGACCCTAATCCTTAACCTAACAGTAACCCTAAACATAACCCAAACCCTAACCCTTAATCCTAATAACAACCCTAAACCTAACCCTAACCTTAAACCAAACTCTAACCCTAACCCTAACACTAACCCTAACCCTTAATCCTAATAACAACCCTAACCCTAACCCTAAATCTAAACAAAACCATAACATTAAACCTAACTATAAACCCTAACACCAAACCCTAAATGTAACCCTAATCGCAAACCTAACCCTAACCCTAACCCCAACCCTAACCTTGTCTAGCCCTAACCCTAACATTTAACTGATCTCGAACCCTAAGCCTAACACAATCCTAATCCATAACCCTAAACCTAACACTAACCCTAACCCTATCCGTAAACCTAAATGTAACCCTAATCCTAACATTAACCCTAACCGTATCCAAAACACCTAACCCCTAACACTAACACTAACCCTAACCCTAACACTAATCCCCAATTCTAACCCTAACCCTAACCCTAACAGTATCCCAAAGCCTATTCCTAGTATTCACCTTAATACTAACCCTAAACCTAACCATAACCATAACCCTAACCCTACCCATAATCCCTAACCCAAACACTAACCATAACCCTAATACTAATCCTAACCCTGTCCCTAATTCTTAACCCTAATCCTAACCCTAAATCCTAACCTCTAACCCTAACCCTTAATCTAACCTAAACCCTAACCCTAACACTAACCTTAACGCTAACTGTAACCCTAAACTTCTAAACCTCACACTAACCCTAATCCTAAACCTAAACCTAACACTAACCGTAAGCCTCACCCTAACCCCTAACCATAACCCTAACCCTAATCCTAACCCTATATGAAACCCTAACCCTAACCGTAAATCTATCCCTAACAATAACTCTAATAATAAAGCTAAAACTAACCGTAAACCTGTGCATAGACCTCATCCAAATATTGAGCCTAACAGTAACACTAGCCCTAACCCTAACACTAACCCTAATCCCTAGCACTAACCCTAACCCTAACCCTAATGTAAAACTAAATCCTAACACTAACCCTAACCCTTAGCCCTAACCTTAACCATAATGCTAACCCTAACCCTAAGCCCGAACACTAACCCTAACACTAACACTAATGCTAACATCTCACCCTAACCCTAACCTTAAACTTAACACTAAAACTAACCCTAATGCTAAACTCTAACAATAACCCTAACCCTAAACCTAACCCTAACCTTAACCCTAAATATAAGCCTAAACTGTAACCATAACACTAACTGTATCCCTAAACCTAACCATAATCCTAACACTAACATCTCACGCTAACCCTGATCTTAAACCTAAACCTAAAACTAACACTAAACCTAAGCCTAACCCTAACACCTAACCATAACCCTAATCCTAATCCTAACCCTATCTGTAACCCTAACCCTACCCTAAGCCTAACCCTATCACCTAACCATAACCCTAACCCTAATTCTAACCCTATCTGTAACCCTAACCCTACCCTAAATCTATCCCTAACACTAACCCTAACAATAAAGCTAAAACTAACTGTAAACCTGTGCATAAACCTCATCCCAATACTGAGCCTAACACTAACACTAGCCCTAACCCTAACACTAACCCTAATGCCTAGCACTAACCCTAACTCTAACCCTAACCCAAACACTAACCCTAATCCGTCACCCTAACCGTAACCTTTATCATAACGCTAACGCTAACCATAACACTAACCTCTAAACTGAACCCTAAGCTAACCCTAACTTTAAATGAGACCCTAACACTAACACTAATGCTAACCCTAAATTCTAACGCCAACCCTATTCATTACCATAACTCTAACACTAACCCTAAACCAAACTCTAATCCTAACGCTAACACTAACCCTAAACCAAATTCATAACCCTAACCCTAACCCTAACCCTAACCCTAAGCCTAACCCTAACCCTAATGTAACACTAACTGCTAACAGTAACCCTAACACTTAGCTCTAACCTTAACCACAACGCTAACCCTAACCCTAAGCCTGAACACTAACCCTAACACTAACACTAATGCTAACCTCTAACCTCTAACCCTAACCCTAACCCTAACCTTAACCCTAAAACTAACCCTAGCGCTAAACTCTAACAATAAGCCGAACCCTAATCCTAAATCCTAACCCTAAATATAAGCCTAAACTGTAACCATAACACTAACCCTATCCCTAAACCTAACCCTAACCCTAACACTAACATCTAACCCTAACCCTGATCCTAATCCTAATCCTAAACCTAACAATAATCTTAGCCCTAATCCTAAACCCGAACCCTAACCATAAACCTAACCCTGAAACTAACCCTAACACTAACCTTAAACCTAAACCTAATCCTAACCCTAACCCTATCCCTAACACCTAACCCCTAGCCCTAACCCTAACCCTAACCGAAATCCCAAACCTAACACTAACCCTAACACTAAGCTTAAACTTAACGCTAACCCTATCCCTAAACTTAAACCTAATCATAAACCAAGTCTTAACCATAACCCGAAGCCTAACACTAACCCTATCCCTAACAGCGAACCCCTAACCCTAATGCTAAGCCTAACACTAACCCTAAGCCTACTCCTAACACTAACACTAAAACTAACCCTAACTCTAACCCTATCCCTAACACCTAACCCCTAGTCCTAACCCTAACCAAAACCCTAAACCTAACACTAACCCTAACACTAAGCCTAAAATTAACACTAACCCTAACCCTAAACTTAAACCTAATCATAACCCAAATCCTAACCATAACCCGAAGCCGAACCCTAACCCTATCCCTAACACCTAATGCCTAAGCCTAACCCTAACCCTAAGCCTACTCCTAACACTAACACTAAAACTAACCCTAACACTAACCATATCCCTAACACCTAACCCCTAACCCTAACCCTAAACCTAATACCAGCCCTAAACATAAACCTGAACTTAACACTATCACTAACCCTAACCCTCAATCCAATCATAACCCTAACCCTAACTGTAACCCAAAGCCTAACTTTAAACTTATCCCTAATATTTAAGCCCTAACAATAACGCAAATCCTAACTCTAACCCTAACCCTAACCCTAACCCTAACCCTAACCCTAATCCTATCCCTAAGTCTGAACACTAACACTAACCGTAATCATTAAACCCTAACCCTAAATCTAACCCTAACCCTAAACCTAACACTAACCCTAAACCTAATAGTTACCCTAAACCTAAGCATAACCCGAAGCCTAACCCTTACCCTATCACTAACACCTAACTCCTAAAACTAACACTAACCTAGACTTAACACTAAACATATCCCTAACCCTAAAACTAACCCTAACTCTAACACTAACGCTAAACTCTAACAATAACCCTAACCCTAACCATAACCCTAAACTGTAACCATAACACTACCCTATCCCTAACCCAAATCCTAAACCAAACCCTAAACCTAACCCTAATGTACCCCTAATACCTAGCCCCTAACCCTAACCCTAAACCTAACACTAACCCCAACACTAACCCTAAAACTAACGCTCACCTTACCCCTAAACCTAAACCTATTCATCACCCTAACTGTAACCATAAGCTGAAGCCTGCATTAAACCTATACCTAACACCTACCCCTAACACTAATCCTAAACCTAACAGTAACCCTAACCCTAAGCAAAAACCCTAACGCTAACCCTAACCCTGATCATAAACCTAACGCTAACCCTAACCATAATTCTAACCCTAAGAATAACCCTAAGAACCTAACCCTAACCTTAATACTAATAACAATCCTAACCCTAACCCTAACACTAAACCAAAACCTAACCCTAACACTAACTCTAAACACTAACACCCAACCCTAAATCAAACCCTAACCGTAACCCTAACCTAACCCTAACAGCAACCCTAACCTTGTCTAACCCTAAACCTAACCCTTACCCGATCTCGAGCCCTGAGTCTAACCCAACCCTAATCCATAACCCTAACACTAACACTAACCCAAATCCTAACCCTATCCGTAAACCTAAATATAACCTTAACATTAACCTTAACCTTAAACCTAACCGTATCCCAAACACCTAACCCCTACCACTAACCATAACCCTAACCCTAATACCCAACTCTAACCCTAACACTATCCCGAACCCTATACCTAGCATTCACCCTAACACTAACCCTAAAACTCACCCTAACCCTAAACCTAACCCGAACAATAATCCCTAAATCTAACACTAACCCTAACATTAATCCTAACCCTATCCCGAATCCCTAATGCTAACCCTAAACATAAACCATAGCCCCTTACCTTAATCCTTAATCTAACCCAAACCCTAACCCTAATACTAACTTGAACCCTAACCTTCTAAACCTCATGCTAACCATAATACAAAACCTAAACCTAACACTAAACCTAACCCTAACCCTAAACCCTAACCCTAACCCTAACCATAATCCTAACCCTATCCCTAACCAGAAACCTAACCCTAACCCTATCCCTAACACTAACCCTAACAATAAACCTAACCTTAATCGTAAACCTATGCCTAAACCTCATCCTAATACTGAGCCTAACACTAACCCTAACCCTAACCCTAACCCTAACCCTAACACTAGCCCTAATCCCTAACACTAACCCTAAACCTAACCCTAACCCAAACACTAACCCTAATCCGTCACCCTAACTATAACCTTTATCACTAAACCTAACGGTAACACTAACCCCTAAAATGAACCGTAACCTAACCCTAACCTTAAGCGGAACTAAAACCCTAACACTAATGGTAACCCTAAATTCTAATCCTAACCCTAACCATAACCATAACCCTAACACTAATCCTAACCCTAAACTCTAAACCTAATAGTAACTCTAAATCTAACACTAACACTAACAATAACCCAAACCCAAATGCTAACCCTAACCCTATCTTAACACTAAACCCTAACATAATCCTAACCCTTAGCCCTAACCTTAACCATAATGCTAACCCTAACCCCGAACACTAATCCTAACACTAACACTAACGCTAACCTCTAAACCTAACCCTAACCTTAACCCTAACTCTAACAATAACACTAAACTCTAACCCTAACCCTAACACTAAACCTAAAGGTAAGCTCTAACCCTAATCCTAACCCTAAGAATAAACCTAAACCTAAAACTATGTCTATCCCTAAACCTAACGCTAATCCTAACCCTAACCCTAACCATAATCCTAACCCTAACCTAACCCTAAAACTAACCATAACCTTATCCCTAACACCTAATTCCTAAACTAAACCTAACCCTAACCACAACCCTAACCCTAACACTAACCCTAACACTGACCCTAACCTCTAACTCTAACCAATAACCCTAAACCTAACCTTAACCCTAATCCTAACCCTAAGGCTAACACTAACCCTAAACGTAACACTAACCTTAAACCTAACACTAGCCCTAGCCCAAACCCTAAATCTAACCCTAAACCAAATCCTAAACCTAACCCTTAATCTAACCCTAACACTAACCCAATCCCTAAACCTGACCTTAAGCCTAACCCTAACACTATCCTTATCCCTAAAACTAAGCTAACCCTAACCCTAACACTAACACTAACCCTAACGTCAAACTCTAACCCTAACCCTAACCCTAACCTTAAGTCTTACCATAACACTATCGATGTCCCTAAAACTAAGAATAGCCCTAAACCTAACCTAACCCTAAACATAAGCCTAATCCCTAACCCTAACACTAACCCTAAACCTAACACTGAACCTAACCCTAAACCTAACCCTAATCCCTAAACCTTACAATAAGGCTTACCCTAAACCTATCCCTAACCACTAACCCTATACCTAACCCTAACCCTAACACTACCCCTAACCCTAATCCCTAACCTAAACATAACCCTAAACCTAACCCCAACCTAACACTAGCAATAACCCTAACCATAACTGTAACCATAACACTAACCCTAACCCTATCGCGAACCCTAACCCTAAACTTAACCCTCTAAAACTAACCCATAACCTAACACTAACCTGAATACTAAACCTAACCCTAACTGTAATGCTAAACCTAACCCTTGCCATATCCCTAATCCTAACCATAACCATTACTCTAACCATAACACTATACCTAAAACTAAATTGTGACCCTAATACTAACACTAAGCCTACCCTAAACCTAAACCTAAGCCTAACCCTAACCCTAAACCTAACCCTAACCATAACACCTAACACTTAACGAAAATCCTAACCCTAACCTAACCCTAAAACTAACCATACCCTTATCCCTAACACCTAACCCCTAACCCAAATCAATACCCTAACACTAACCCTAACCCTAATTCCTAACCCAGCCCTAACCTTTACACTAACACTATACCTAACACTATTCATAGCCTTAACCCTAAACCTAACTCTAATCCTAACCCTAAAGCTGACTCTAACCATAACCCTAACCCTAAACTCTAATCCTAAACCCTAACCTTAATCCTAAACCTATCCTTAATCATAAACCTAACCCTAAAACTAGCTGTAACCCTAACCCTAACAATAAACCTAACCCTAAACCTAAACCTATTCCTAACCCTAATCCTAATACTGAGCCTAAAACTAACGCTATCCGTAACCCTAACCCAAATCCCTAACACTAAAACTAACCCTAACCTTAAGTGTAACACTTAATGTAACCTTATTCCTAACCGTAACACTCACCATAACCTTAAACATATCCTTAACACCTAACCCCTAACCCTAACCCAAATGCTAACAGTAACCTTAACCATAATCCTAACTCTAACCCGAAACGTAAACCAAAAGCTAATAGTAACCTGAACCCTAACCGTAATCCCAAGCTTAACACTGACCCTATCCCTAACACCTAAAACCTAGATCTAAACCTAACCTAACCCTAAACATAACCCTAACCCTAACACTAAACCTAACCCTATCCCTAACCTCTAACTCTAAATCCTAACCCTAACCCTAACTGTAACGCAAACCCTAACAGTAATCCGAAGACTGACACTGACCCCATCCGTAAAACCTAACACCTAAATCTAACATTAACCTAACCCTAACCCTAACACGAACCCTAACACTAACTCTTACCCTAACCCAACTCCTAAACCAAACCCTACACCTAACCCTAACCCTAACCCTAAACCTAACATTAAGCCTAAACCTAACCATATTCCTAATTCTAAAACTAAGCCTAACACTAACCGTAACCCTAACCCTAAATGAAACTAACCCCAACCTTAACCCTAATTCTAACCCTCACCCTAAACCTAAACCTAACATATAAACCTAACCCATAACCCTAACCCTAAAACTAACACTACCACTAACACTAACCCTAATCCACAACCCTAACGATAATCCTAACCTGAACCCTAACCCTAATCCCTAACACCTAACCCTCACCCTAACACTAACCCTAACCCTATCCGTATTCCTAGCCCTATATTTAAACCTAACTCTAAAGCTAAACATAGCCCAAAAATTAACCCCAACCCTAACCCTAAACCTTAACCTAACCTTAAACATAACACTATCCCTAACCATATTCCTAGCCCTAACCCTAACCCTAAACATAACCATAAGGCTAACCGTAACCCTAACCCTAATCCAAACCCTTAACCTAACCCTAACCATAACCCTAACCCTAAAACCTAAACCTAACCCTAACACTAACCCCTAATCCTAACCCTAAACGTACCCTTAACAATAAATTTAACCCTAAACCTATCCGTAACCCTAACCCTTCGCAATAAACCTAACCATAACCCTAAACTTATCCCTAACCCTAATCCCAATACTGAGCCTAACACACTATAAGTAACCATAACCCAAAATCACTAACCCTAAATGTAACCCTAATATAACCCAAATACTAACCCTAATCTATAACCCCAAACTTAAGCCTTACAATAACCTTAACACTAACCGTAAAACTAGCCCCAAAGCCTAACAATAACCCTAACACGAACCCTATCTATTATGCCTAATCCTAAACCTAACACTAACACTAACCCTAACTGTAATGCTTAATGTAACCCTAATATTAATGTAACCCTAACCATAACCCTAAAAATATATATAACAACTAACCACTAACCCTAACCCAAATGGTAACACTAACCCTAACCGTAATCCTAACCCTAACACTAACCCTTTCGCTATCCCTAACACTAACCCTAACCCGAACCCTAAATCAAATCTTAACCTAACCCTAAACCTAATATTAACCCTAACCCTAAAAATAACCTTAAGCCTAAACTTAATTCTATCCCTAATTCTAAAATTAAGCCTAACCCTAGCCCTAACTCTAACCCTAACGATAACCCTAAAACTATCATCTAAATCTAACCCGTAACCCTAACCCTAAAACTAAGCATACCACTAACACTAAACCTAATCTGTAACCCTAACAATAAGCCTAAACCAAAACCTAACCATACCCCTATTCTTAACCCTCAACCTAAACCTAACTGCAACCATAACACTATCCCTAAACGTATTCTTGGCCTTAACACTAACCCTAAACATAAACCTAATCATAACCCTAACTCTAAACCTAACCCTTATCCAAACCCTTAACCTAACCCTAACCCTAACCCTAACCCTATCACCTAAACCTAAACCTAACACTAACCCTAACCCTAAATCTAACCCTAACACAAATCCTAAACTTAAACCTAAACCTATCCCTAAACCTAACCCTAACCCTAACCCTAAACCTAAACATAAGCCTAAACCTAACACTATCCCTATCCCTAAAACTAAGCCTAACCCTAAACCTTACCCTAACACTAACCCTAACCAAACTGCAACCATAACCCTAACCCTAACCCTAATCCTAACCCTAACCCTAACCTCTAACTCTAACCCCTAATTCTAACCCTGGCCCTAACCCTAACCCTTACCCTAACCTGAAGCCTAACCATAACCCTATCCTGATTCCTAAAACGAAGCATAACCCTAACCCTAAACCTAAACCTGTCTCTAAGCCTCATCCCTAACACTAACACTAACCATAAACCTAACCCTAAACCTAAAACTAATGCTAACCGATGCGTAACCATAACAATAAGCCAAACCCTAAACATATTCCTAAACCCTAACCCTCACCCTAAACTAATCCTAGCCCTACCACTAACCATAATCCCTAACCTAACCCTAAACTTAACCCTAACACTAACCCTAATGCTAACCCTAACACTAACCCTAAACCTAACCCTAACCCTTGCCCTATCCCTAACCCTAACCCTAAAAGTAACCCTAACACTAACACTAAACCTAAAGCTTACCTCTAACACTAATCCTAACTCTAAGCCTAATCCTAACCCTAAACGTAACCCTAAACCTAAACCTAACCCTAACCCTAACCCTAAACATAATCCCTAATCCTAACCCTAACCCTAAACCTAACCCTAAGCCTAACCCTAACACTAACCATAACCCTATCCCTAATGCCTAACCCTAACCCAAACCCTAACCCCTAAGCCTAACACTAAACTAACCCAAACCATAACCCTAACCCTACCCCTAACCCTAACTCTAAACCTAACCTTCAAAACCATAACCCTAACACTAATCCTAACCCTAACCCTAACCCCTAACCCTAAAGCTAACACTATTCCTAACCCTAAACCTAAACCTAACCCTATCCCTATCCGTAATGCTAACCCTAACAATAAACCTAACCCTAACCCTAAATCTATCCTTAAAACTAATCCTAATACTGAGCCTAACACTAACCCTAACCCTAACCCTAATGCCTAATCCCTAACACTCATCTTAACCCTAATACTAACTCTAACCCTAAACTGAACACTAAACCTAATCTGTAACTTTAAACTTAACCCTTACAATAACACTAACACTAACTATAAAACTAGCCCCTAACTGTAATCCTAACCCAAACACTAAACTTATACCTAATTGGGAACCCTAAACCTAATCCTAACACTAACCCTAACCGTAGCCCCAAACATAACCCTATCCCTAACTGTAACCATAAGAAAACCCTAACCATATACTTAATGCCTAACACCTAACCGTCACCCAAACCCTTACCCTACCCCTAACACTAACCATGACCCTAAACCTAACCCTAACACTAACCCTAACCCTAATCCTAACTGGAACACTAAACTTAATCCAAAGCCTAACCCTGAGCCTATAACTAACACCAAATCCCTAAACCTAAAACTAACCTAAGAATAAGCCAAACCATAACTCAAACCCTATCACAACCCTTAGCCTAATATCTAACCCTAACCCTAACCATAACCCTAACAATAACATTAAGCCTAAACTCTAACCCTAACCCTAGCATCTATCTCTAACACCAAACCCTAACTCTAACCCTAACCTTAAACCAACCATAACCCTAACCCTAACCCTAACCCTAAGCTAACCCTAACCCAACACTAAACATAACCCTAACCCGAATCCTAAACATAACCCTAAACCTAAACCTAACTCTAACCCTAAACCTAATATTAAGCAAAACCCAACCCTATAACTAATCCTAAAAGTAAGCCTAACCATAACACTAACTGTAACCCTAAACCAAACCTAACCCTAACCTTAACCTTAACCCTGACCCTAACCCTATCCCTATTCCTAACCCTAACCCTAAGGATAACTCTAACCTTAACACTAACCGTAACCCTATCCCCAATTCCTAACACTAACCGAAACCCTAAACCAAACCCTAACCCAAACCCTAACCCTAAACCTAACCCAAACCCTATCCCTAACCCTCACCCTAACCCTAACTCTAATCCTAACCTTCTAACCCTAACCGTATCCCTAATCCTAACCCTAACACTAACTCTAACCCTAACCACTAAACTTAACCCTAACCATAACCATAACCCTTAACCCTAACACTAACCCTAACCCTATCCCAAACCCTAAACCTCACCCTAAACCTAACCCTATCCATAATGCTAAATCTAACAATAAACCTAAAGCTAACCCTAAATCTATCCTTAACTCTAATCCTAATACTGAACCTAACACTAAACCTAAGTGTAATTCTAAACCTATTCCATAACCCTAATCCTAATTCTAACCCTAACCCGAACATTAACCGTAATCTGTAAAAAATAACCCTAACACTAACGTTGAAACTAGCCCCTAAACCTAACCCTAACCCTAACACTAACCTTATACCTAATTCCTAACCCTAATCGTAACCATAACACTAACCCTAACCGTAACACTAAACGTAACCCTAACTCTAAGCTTGACACTAACCAAAACCCTAACCATATACTTAACACATAACACCTAACCCTCACCCAAACCGTAACCATAACCCTAACTGTAACCCTAACCCTAAACCTAACCCTAACTGTAACTGGAACCCTAACCTTAATCCGAAGCACAACGCTGAGCCTATCCCTAACACCTAACCCCTAAACCTAACCAAAACCTAAATATAAGCCTAAATGTAGCCCAAACCCTAACACTAACCCTAACCCTAACGTCTAACCCTAACCCTAACAATAACCTTAACCATAACTTCTAATCCTAACCCTAACCCTGATCTTGACATATAAACTTAACCGCTAACCTTAACTCTAACTCTAACCCTAAGCCGAACCATAACCCTAAAACAAAACCTAGACCTAACCCTAATTCTAACCCAAACACTAACACTAAACCTAACCCTATCCTTAACCCTAAACCTAACCCAAACCCTATCCGTAACACTAACTTTAACAATAAACCTAAGCCTAACCCTAACCCTAGCCCTAATCCTAATACTGAGCCTAACACTAACACAATCCGTAAACCTAATCCAAATCCCTAACACTAAACCTAACCCTAGACCTAACCCAAACACTAACCCTAATCCGTACCCCTAACCTTAAGCCTTACCATAACCCTAACACTAACCGTAAAACTAGCCCCTAACCATAACCCTAACCCTAACACTAAGCCTATCCCTAATTCCTAACCCTAACCTTAACACTAACACTAAACCAAACTGTAACCCTTAATTTAACCCTAAAACTAACCGTAACTCTAATCAGAACCCTAAACATATCCTTAACACCGAACCCCTAAACCTAATCCAAATGCCAACACTAACCCTAACAGTAATCCTAACTCTCAGCCTAAACGTAACCCTAACCCTAAACCTAATCATAACTCGAACCCTACCGTAATCCGAAGCCAAACCCTGATGCTATCCCTAACACATAACCCCTAAAGCTAACCCTAACCTAACGCTAACCCTAACCGTAACCCTAACCCTAACACTAAACCTAACCATGAACCTAACCTCTAACTCTAACACATAACCCTAACCATGAATATAACCTCTAACTCTAACACATAACCCTAATCCTAACCCTAATGCTAACCCTAACCCTAACGAGAACATTAAACCAAATCCTAAACCTAATTCTAAACCTAATCCGAAGCGTAAGCCTAACCATAACATTAACCTTAATTCTAACCATAACACTATCACTATCCCTAAAACTAAGCGTAATCCTAACCGTAACACTAACCCTAAACATAACCTCTAACTCTAACACCTAACCCTAACCCTAACCTAATTGTTACCCTAACCATAACACTAACACTAACCCTAACCATAACCCTAACCTCTAACTCTAACCCCTAACTCTAACCCTAACCCGAACCCGTACCCGAACACGAACCCTAACATTAAGCCTAACCAAAACCCTATACCTATCCCTAAAACTAAGTGTAACCCTAACCCTAACATTAAAGTAAATCTGTCACTAACTCTAAGCCTAATACCTAACCGTAACCCTAACCCTAACAATAACCTTAACCCTAGAAAATAAACCCATAACTTAACACTACCCAAACCCTAACCCTAACCCTAACGCTTGCCATATTCCTAAAACTAACCCTAAATGTAAACCAAATGCCAACACTAAACCTAAAGCTAAACCCAAACCATAACCCTAACCGTAAGGCTAACACAAAACCTAACCCTAAACCTAACAAAAACCCTAAACCTAACCCTAACTCGAACCCTAGACCTAACCCTAACCATATCCCTAACTGTAACCCTAACCTTAAGCCTAACCCTAGCACTATTTCTATCCCTAAAAATAAGCCTAACACTAACCCTAAACCTAACCCTTACCCTAACCCTAACCATAATCCTAAACCTAACCCTAACACTAAACTTAATCCCTAGTCCTAACCCTAACCCGTACCCCTAAACTTAAGCCTTACCATAACCTTAACCCTAACCGTAAAAAAAGCCCATAACACTAAATGTAACACTAACACTAAACCTATCCCTATTCCCTAACCCTAACCCTAACACCAACACTAACCATAACTGTAACACTTAATGTAACCCTAAATGTAACCGCAACACTAACCATAACCCTAAACATATCCTTAACAACTAACAACTAACCCTAAACCAAATGCAAACACTAACCCTAACCTTAAACCTATCACTAACTCTAAACCTAACCCTAAACCTAATCGTGACTGGAAACCTAACTGTAATTCGAAGCCTAACGCTAAGCCTAGCCCTAACACCTAACCACTAAATGTAACACAAACCTAACCCTAACCCTAACCATACACTAACCCTAACACTAACACTAAACCTAACCTCTAACTCTATCCCCTAACCCCAAATCTAACCCTAACCCTAACTTTAACCCTAACGCTAACACTAATACTAACCCTAACCCTAACCCTAACGCTAACACTGAAACTAAAACTAATCATAACCCTAAACCTAATCCTAACACTATCCCTAAACCTAACCCTAACCATAAGCCTAATGGTAACACTATCGCTATCCCTAAAACTACACCTAATCTTAAGCCTAAACCTAACCCTAACACTAACAAAAACCATAACACTAACCCTAAGCCTAACCCTAAAAATAACCCTAACCCTAACCCTAAATCTGACCCTAATACTAAAACTAACACTGACACGCACCACATACCTAACACCTAACCCTAAAATTAATACTAATCCTAACCATAAACCTGAACCTTACACTAAAACTAAACCTAACCCTAAACTTAATCATAACCCGAACCCTAACCAAAACCCATAGCCTAACATTAACAATATCCCTAACATCTAATACCTAACCATAACCCTAAACCTAACTCTAACCCTAAACTTAATCCTAACCGTAATTCTAAATTCTAACCTGAACCCTAACCATACAACCCTAAACGTAACCCAAACCCTAACCCTAACTCTAACCCTAACCCTAAACCTAACCTAACACTAAACCTAACCCTACACCTAACTCAAATCCTAAACCTAAACCTAAACCTAAACCTAACCCTAACCCTAACCCTCACCCTCACCCTAACCCTAACCCTAACCCTAACCCTAAATCTAACTTTAACCATATCCCTAACCCAAAACCTAAACCTAAACCTAATCCTAAACCTAAACCTAAACCTAAACCTAACCCTAAACATAACACTAATTCTAACCCTAAACCTAACACTAACCATAACCCTAAATCTAATAGTAATGCTAACCTTAACCCTAACCTTAACCCTAACATATCCCTAATACCTAGCCCCTAGCCCTAACTCTAAACCTAACACTAACTCCAACACTAAACCTAAACATAATACTCACCCTAACTGTAACCCTAAACCTATTCATCACCCTAACCATAACCATAAACTGAAGCCTACATTAAAACTATCCCTAACACCTACACCTAACCCTAATCCTAAACCTAACAGTAACCCTAACCCTAACTCAAACCCTAATGCTAACCTTAAACCTGATCATAAACTTAACGCTAAGCGTAACCATAATCCTAACCCTAAGAATAACCTAACCCTAACCTTAACTCTAATAACAACCCTAACCCTAACACTAAACCAAAAGCTAACCCTAACCCTAACTCTAACCCCTAACACCAAACCCTAAATCTAACCCTAACAGTAACCCTAACCCTAACCCTAACCCTAACCGCAACTCTAACCTTGTCTAAACCTAAGCCTAACCCTTACCCGATCTCGAACACTTAGTCTAAACCAACCCTAATCCATAACCCTAACCCTAACACTAACCCAAACCCTAACCCTATCCATAAACCTAAGTATAAATGTAACCCTAACCTTAACCCTAACCCTAACCGTATCCCAAACACATAACCCCTAAAACTAATCCTAACCCTCACCCTAATACCAAAATTTAACCCTAACCCTAACCCAAACACCTAACCCCTAACACTAACCCTAACCTTAACCCTAATACCCAAATCTAAACCTAACCCTAACCCTAACACTGTCCCGAAACCTATACCTACTATTCACACTGACACTAACCCTAACCCTAACCGTAACCCTAACCCTAACAATAATCTCTAACCCTAACACTAACCCTAACATTAATCCTAAACTTATCCCTAAACTCTAACCCTAACCCTAACCCTAAACCCTAACCCCTAACCCTAAACTTTTATCTAACCCAAACCCTAACCCTAACCCTAACCTTAACCCTAACTCTAACCCTAACCTTCTAAACCTCACACTAATCTTAACCCTAAACCTAAACCTAACACTAAACCTAACCCTAAACCTAACCCATAACCATAACCCTAACCCTAACCCTAATCCTAACCCTATTCCTAAACCTAAACCTAACCCTAACCCTATCCCTAACACTAACCCTAACAATTAACCTAACCCTAACCATAAACGTATGCCTAAACCTCATCCTAATACTGAGCCTAACACTAAACCTAACACTAATAATAACAGTAGCCCTAATCCCTAACACTAACCCTAATCCTAATCCTAACACAAACACTAACCCTCATCCATCACCCTAACCGTAACTTTATACCTAATCCTAAATGTAACAATAACCCCTAAACTGAACCCTAACCTAACCCTATCCTTAAACAGAACCCTAAAGCTAAGCCTAACCCTAAATTCTAGCCATAACCCTAACCCTAATCATAACCCTAACACTAAACCAAACCATAAACTGTAACCCTAATCCTAACTCTAACACTAAAACTAAACTTAACAATAACCCAAACCCGAATCCAAACCCTAACCATAACCCTTGCCCTAACGTAACACTAACACCTAACACTAACACTAACCTTTAGCCCTATCCTTAACCATAACGCTAACCCTAACCCTAAGCCGAACACTAACCCTAACACTAACCCTAACACTAACCTCTAACCCTAACCCTAAATCAGCAACTAACCCCAACCCTAACCCTAACTCTAACCCTAACCCTAACCCAAAACCTAACATCTAACCCTAATCTGTAACCCTAACCCTAAAACTAACCCTAACACTAACATTAACCCTAATCCGTAACTCTAACGATAAGCCTAACCCGAACCCTAACCTTAAACCTCACCCTAACACTAACCCTAACACTATACCTAACCATATTCCTAGCCCTAAATTTAAAACTAACCGTAAACCTAATCATAACCGTAACCTTAACCCTAACCCTAATCCTAAACCCTAAACCTAACCCTAAACCCTAACGCCTAACCCTAACCCTTAATCTAGCCCAATCCATAACCCTAACACTAACCCTAAACCCTAACCCTAACTCTAACCCTAACCTTCTAAACTTCACGCTAACCCTAATCATAATCCTAAACCTAACACTAACCCTAAGCCTAATTCTAACCCCTAACCATAACCTTAACCCTAATTCTAACCCTATCCCTAACCAGAAACCTAACCCTAACACTTCCCTAACACTAACTCTAACAATAAACCTAACCCTAACCGTAAACCTATGCCTAAACCTCATCCTAATACTGAGCCAAACACTAAACCTAACCCTAACCCTAACACTAGCCCTAATCCCTAACACTAACCCTAATCCTAAGCTAACCCAAACACTAACCCTAATCCGTCAACCTAACCATAACCTTTATCCCTAAAAGCTAACTGTAACACTAACCCCTAAACTGAACCCTAACCTAACCCTAACCTTAAATGGAACCCTAACCCTAACACTAATGCTAACCCTAAATTCTAACCATAACCCTAACCCTAATCATAACCCTAACACTAAATTCTAACCCTAATCCTAACTCTAACCCTAACACTAACCTTAACAATAACCTAAACCCAATCCTAACCCAAACCATAGCCCTAACCCTAACATAACACTAACCCCTAACACTAACCCTAACCCTTAGCCCTAACCTTAACCATAACACTAACCCTAACCCTAAGCCTGAACACTAACCCTAACATTAACCCTAACACTAACCTCTAACCCTAAACCTAAATCAACACTAACCCCAATCCTAACCCTAACTCTAACCATAACCGTAACCCTAAACCTGACATCTAACCCTAATCCGTAACCCTAACCCTAAAACTAACCCTAACACTAACATTAACACTAATCCGTAACTCTAATGATAAACCTAACCCGAACCCTAACCCTAACCAGTAACTCTAACCCTCACACTAAAACTAAACCTAACACTATACCTAACCGTATTCCTAGCCCTAAATTTAAAACTAACCGTAAACCTAATCATAACCGTAACCTTAACCCTAACCCTAATCCTAAACCTTTACATAACCCTAAGTATAATGCTAACCCTAACCGCTAATACCTAAGCCTAACACTAACCCGAACCCCTAGTCCTAACCCTAACCCTATCCTTAACATTAAACCTAACCCTGAACCTATCACTAACCCTAACCCTAAACCTATCACTAACCCTAACCCTAACAATAAACCTAACCCTAGCCCTAAACTTATCCCTAACCCTAATCATAATACTGAGCCTAACACACTATCTGGAACCATAACGCAAATCCCTAACCATAAACCTAACCCAAACACTAACACTAACACTAATTTGTACCCCTAACCTTAAGCCTTACCATAACCCTAACCCTAACCATAAAACTAGCCCCTAACTGTAACCCTAATCCTAAAACTAACCCAATCCCTAAAACCTAACCCTAACGCTAACACTAACACTAACCTGAAATGCAACCCTTAATATAACCCTAAACCTAACCGTAACCCTAATCATAACCCTAAACATATACTTCACAACTAACGCCTAGCCCAAACCCAAATGGTAACATCAACGCTAACCGTAATCCTAAACCTAACCCTACTCCAACCCTAACCCTAAACCTAATTGTAACCTGAACCCTAACAGTAATCTGAAGCCTAACTCTGACTCTTTCCTTAGCACCTAACCCCTAAATCTAAAACTAACCTAACCCTAAAACTAACCATAACCATAACCCTAACACTAATACTAATGCTAACCCTAACCCTAACCTCTAAACTAACCCCTAACCCTCACCGTAACCTTAACGCTAACACTAACCCTAAACCTAACCCTAACACTAAACATAATGCTAGCCCTAACCCTAACCCTAAATATAACCTTACCGAAAACCTAAACCTAACCGTAAACCAAAAATCACCCTAACCATAACCCTAACCCTAACGTTAAGCCTAACACTAACATGCTCCTTATCCCTAAAACTAAGACTAACCCTAACCCTAATCCTGACCCTAACCCTAACCATAACAGTAACGCTAACACTAACACTAACACAAACCTAACCCTAACCTCTAACTCTAACCCCTAACCCTAACCCAAACCCTAAACGTAACCCTAACTTTAAGACTAACCATAACCCTATCCCTATCCCTAAAAATAAGCCTAACCCTAACCCTAAACCCAACACTAAACCTAACCCTAAGTGTAATCCCTAACCCTAACACTAACCATAAACCTAACCCTAAACCTAAACCTAATCCTAACCCTAATCCCTAACCTAACCAAAACCCTAAACCTCACCCTAACACTAACATTAACCATAATCTAACCCTAACCCTAACCCTAACTCTAACCCTAACCCTAATCCTTAACGTAAACATACACCTAAAACTAAACCTAACCCTAAACCTAACCTTAAGCTAACCCAAACCCTTACCCTAACCCTAAACCTAACCCAACCCTAACTTAACCCTAACCATAATTCTTACCCTAAAACTAGCCCTAACCCTAACTCCAACCCTAACCTTCTAACCCTAACCCCTTACCCTAACATTTAACCTATCCATAAACCCTAACCCTAGCGCAAACCCTAAAACTAACTCTAAGCCTAACACTAAACTTCACCTTAAGCCTAAGCCTAACCCTAACACTAATACTAACAATAACCCTATCCCTAATCCCTAACCCTAATCCAAAGCCTAACCCAAACCCTAACCCCTAACCCTAAAACCAAACATAACCCAAACCCTAACCCTATCCGTCACCCTAACCCTAACCCTAACCTTCTAACCATAAACTATCCCTAATCTAACTCTAACACTAACCTTAAGGCTAGCCCCTAACCCTAAATCTAACAGTAAGCCTAAACCCTAACACTAACCGTAAAAATACCCCTAACCCTAAACCTAACCCTAACCCTATCCTTAATGCTAACCCTAACAATAAACCTAACCCTAACTCTAAACTTATCCATAACCCTAATCTTAATTGTGGGACTAACACTAACCCTAACCATAAACCTAACCCTAAACCTAACCCTAACCCTAAACCTAATTCCAAACCCTAAACCCAACCCTAACACTAACCCTAACCATAACCCTAAAAGTAACCCTAACCCTAAAAGTAAACCCGAACCATAACCCTAACCATATTGTTAACACTAACACCTAACCCTAACCCAAAACCTAACCCTAACACTAACTGTATCCCTAACCCTAAACATAACACTAACCCTAAGCCTAACCCCAAACACTAACTGTAACCCTATCCCTAACCCTAAGCCTAACCCTAAACCTATCCATATCGCTAAACCTAACAATAAACCTAACCCTAAATCTAAACCTATCCCTAACTCTAATCCTAATTCTGAGCCTAACACTAACCCTAACCCAAAACGTAACCCGAAACTTAAATCTAAACCTAACCCTAACCCTAAACCTAATTCCTAACCCTAACCCTAACACTAACACTAACCCTAGCCGTAAACCTAAATGTAAACCTAACCCTAAAGTAAACCCTAACCATAACCCTAACTATATCATTAACACTAACACCTAACCCTAACCCAAAACCTAACCATAACCCTAACTGTAACCATAAACCTAACCTTAACCCTAACCCGAACCCTAAATCTAATCGTAACTGGAAGCCTAACCATAATCCGAAGCCTAACACTGAGCCTATCCCTAACAACGAATGGCTAAACCTAACTCTAACCTAACCATAACCCTAACAGTAACACAAACCTTAACACTAAAGCTAACCCTAACTTCTAACCCTAACAATAACGATAACCCTAACAATAACCTTAACCCTAAACTCTAATACTAAACCTAACCCTAACCCAAACACCTAACTCTAAACCTAACTCTAACCCTAATTCTAACCTGAACCTGAACCCTAACCCTAAACCTAACCATAACCCTAACCCTATCGCTATCCCTAACACTAACACTAACCCTAACCTTAAACAAAATCCTAAACCAAACCCTACACCTAACCTTAAACCTAACCTTAAGCCTAAACCTAACCTTATACCTAATTCTAAAACTAAGCCTAACACTAACCCTAACCCTAAATCAACACTAACCCCAACCCTAACCCTAACTCTAACCCTCACCTAAACACTAAACCTAACATCTAAACCTAACCCTTAACCTTAACGCTAAAACTAACCCTACCACTAACACTAACCCTAATCCGTAACCCTAACGATAAGCTTAACCCAAACCCTGACCCTAATCCCTAACCCCTAACCCTCACCCTAACCCTAACCCTAAACCTAACCCTAACCCTAACTGTATTAGTAGGCCTACATTTAAACCTAACCCTAAACTTAACCATAGATCTAACCTTAAGCCTAACCCTAATCCTAAAACTTAACCTAACTCTAAATGTAACACAATCTCTAACTGTATTCCTAGTCCTAACCCTAACCCTAAACATAACCATAACCCTAAATGTAACCCTAAACCTAATCCAAACCCTTAACCTAACCATAACCATAACCCTAACCCTAACACCTAAACCTAACCCTAACACTAATCCCTAACCCTAAAATTAAATGTACCCTTAACTGAAAATTTAACCCTAAACCTATCAATAACTCTAATCCTTTACAATAAACCTAACCATAACCCTAAACCTATCACTAACCATAATCTTAATACTGAGCCTAACACGCTATAAGTAACCCTAACCCCAATCACTAACCCTAAATGTAACCCTAACACAATACAAACCTAACCCTAATCTATACCCCTAACCTTAAGCCTTACAATAACCCTAACACCAACTGTAAAACTAGCCCCAAAGCCTAACCCTAAACCTAACCCTAACCCTATCCTTAATCCCTAATCCTAACACTAACACTAACACTAACACTAACTGTAACACTTAATGTAACCCTAACACTAAACGTAACCCTAACAATAACCCTAAACATATCTTTAACAACTAACCACTAACACTAACCCAAATGCTAACACTAATTCTAACCGTAATCCTAATCCTAACCCTAACCCTTTTGCTATCCCTAACACTAACCCTATCCCAAACTCTAAACCAAATCTTAACCTAACCCTAAAACTAAATTAAACCTAACTCTAAAAATAACCTTAAGCCTAAACCTAATTCTATCCCTAATTCTAAAACTGAGCCTAAACCTAACCATAACTCTAACCCTAACATTAACCCTAAAAGTAAAATCTAAATCTAACCCGTAAGCCTAACCCTGAAACTAACCATATAACTAACACTAACCCTAATCCATAACCCTAATGATAAGCCTAAACCGAACCCTAAACCTACCCCTATTCCTAACCCATAACCTAACCCTAACAGTAATCATAACACTATCCCTAAACGTATTCCTAGCCCTAACACTAACCCTAAACCTAAACATAACACTAACCCTAACCCTAATCCAAACCCTTAACCTATCCCTAACAATAACACTAACCCTATCATCTAAACCTAAACCTAACCCTAACCCTAACATTAATCCTGAATCTAACACTAACACAAATCCTAAACTTTAACCTAAACTTATCCCTAAACCTAATCCTAACCCTAAACTTAAACTTAAGCCTAAAGCTAACACTATCCCTATCCCTAAAACTAAGCCTAACCCTAAATCTTACACTAACCCTAACCCTAACGAAACCGCAAACATAACCCTAACACTAACCCTAACCCTAACCATAACCATAGCCTCTAACTGTAAACCCTAACACTAAACCTGGCCCTAACCCTAACCCTAACCCTAACCCTAACATTAAACATAACCATAACCCTATCCCGATCCCTAAAACTAAGCCTAACCTAACCCTAATCCTAAACCTAACTCTAAGCTTCATCCCTAACCCTAAAACTAACCATAAACCTAACCCTAAACCTAAACCTAATCCTAACGGATTCCTAACCATAAAAATAAGCCTAACCCTAAACCTATCCCTAACCTCTAACCCTCACCCTAAACTAACCCTAACCCTAACTAGCCCTAACCCTAACCCTAACCCTAAACATAATCCCTAATCCTAACCCTAACCCTAAACCTAACCCTAAGCCTAACTCTAACACTATCCATAACCCTATCCCTAATCACTAACACTAACCCACACCCTAACCCAAAACTAACCCCTAAACCTAAAACTAAACTAACCCAAACCATAACCCTAACCCTCCCCCTAACCCTAACTCTAACCCTAACCTTCTAAACCATAACCCTAACACTAATCCTAACCTTAACACTAACCCTAACCCTAAACCTAACCCCTAACGCTAAAGCTAACACTATTCCTAACCCTAACCCTAACCCTAAACCTAACCCTATCTGTAAAGCTAACCCTAACAATAAACCTAACCCCAACCCTAAACCTATCCCTAAATCTAATCCTAATACTGAGCCTAACACTAACCCTAACCCTAACACTAACCCTAATCCCTAACCCTAATCATAACCCTAATCCTAACTCTAACGCTAACCCAAACACTAACCCTAATCCGTAACTTTAAACTTAACCCTTACAATAACACTAACACTAACAGTAAAACTAGCCCCAAACTGTAATCCTAACCCTGACACTAAACTTATACCTAATTATGAACCCTAAATCTAATCCTAACACTAACCTAACCGTAGCCCTAAATATAACACCATCCCTAACCGTAACCATAGCCAAAACCCTAACCATATCCTTAACGCTTACCACCTAACACTCACCCAAACCCTAACCCTACCCCTAACTCTAATCGTGACCCTAAACCTAACCCTAACACTAATCCTAACCCTAATCCTAACTGGAATCCTAACCTTAATCCAAAGCCTAACCCTGAGCCTATCCATAACACCTAACCCCGAAACCTAAAACTAACCTAAGCATAAGCTTAACTGTAACCCAAACCCTAACACTAACCCTAACCCTAACTTCTAAACCTAAGCCTAACAATAACATTAAGCCTAAACTCTAACCCTAAGCCTAGCATCTATCTCTAAAGCATAACCCTAACTCTATCCCAAACCTTAAACCAAACATAACCCTAACCCTAACCATAAGCTAACCCTAACCCAACACTAACCCTAACCCTAACCCGAATCCTAAACGTAACCTTAAACCTAACCCTAACTCTAACCCTAAACCTAATATTAAGCATAACCTAACTCTATACCTAATCCTAAAACTAAGCATAACCATAACCCTAACTGTAACCCTAAATGAAACCTAACCCTAACCCTAACACTATCCCTAATCCTAAACCTAACCCTAAGCCTACCTCTAACCTTAACATTAACTGTAATTCTATCCTTAATTCCTAACACTAACCCAAACCCTAAACCAAACCCTAACCCTAAACCTAACCCAAACCCAATCCCCAACCCTCACCCTAACCCTAACTCTAACCCTAACCTTTTAACCCTAACCCTAATCCTAACACTAACACTAACCCTAACCACTAAACATAACCCTAACCCTAACCATAAACCTTAACCCTAACCGTAACCCTTCATAAACCCTAAATCTAACCTAAACCCTAAACCTATCCGTAATGCAAAGTCTAACAATAAACCCAAAGCTAACCCTAAATCTATCCTTAACTCTAACCCTAATACTGAACCTAACAATAAACCTAAGCATAATTCTAACTCTAACCCCTAACCCTAATCCTAATTCTAACCCTGACCAGAACATTAACTCTAATCCATAACCCTATATTTAACCCTTAAAATAACCCTAACACTAACCGTGAAACTAGCCCCTAAACCTAATCCTAACCCTAACACTAAACTTATCTCTAATTCCTAACCTTAATTGTAACCCTAACCCTAACCCTAAACCTAACCCTAACCCTAAACCTAATCATAACTGGAACCCTAACCTTAATCCGAAGCCTAACGCTGAGCCTATCCCTAAAACTTAACCCCTAAACCTAACCCTAACCTAAACATAAGCCTTAATGTAATGCAAACCCTAACACTAACCTAACCCTAAATTCTAACCCTAACCCTAACCATAACCCTAACAATAACCTTAACCCTAAACTCTAATCCTAACCCTAAACCTAACCTAGACATACAACCTTAACCCCTAACCTTAACTCTAACCCGAACCCTAGCTCTAAAACTAAACCTAGCCCTAACCCTAATTTTAACCCAAACCCTAACACTAAACCTAACCTTAACCCTATCTTTAAGCCTAAACCTAACCCAAACCCTATCCGTATCCCTAACACTAACAATAAACCTAAGCCTAACCATAAACCTATCCCTAACCCTAATCCTAATACTGAGCCTAACACAAACACTATCCATAAACCTAACCCAAATGCATAACACTAAACCTAACCCTAGACCTAACCTGAACACTAACCCTAATCCGTACCCCTAACCTTAAGCCTTAATATAACCCTAACACTAACCGTAAAATTAGCCCCTAACCATAACCCTAACCCTAACACTAAGCCTATCCCTAATTCCTAACCCTAAACCTAACACTAACACTAACCCTAAATGTAACCCTTAATTTAACCCTAAACCTAACCATAACTCTAAACATAACCCTAAACATATCCTTAACACCGAACCCCTAACCCTAATCCAAATGCCAACACTAACCCTAACAGTAATCCTAACACTCAGGATAAAGGTAACCCTAACCCTAAACATAATCATAACCCAAACCCATAACGTAATCCGAAGCCAAACCCTGATGCTATCCCTAACACCTAATCCCTAAATCTAACACTAACCTAACCCTAACACTAACACTAACCCTAACCCTAACACTAACACTAACCCCTAACCCTTACCCTAACCTCTAACTATAACACATAAACCTAACCCTAAGCCTAACCCTAACGTTAACCCTAACCCTAATGCTAACACTAAACCAAATCCTAACCCTAACCCTAACCCAAACCCTAACACTAAACATAAGTCTAACCATAACACTATCACTATCCCTAAAACTGACCGTAACCCTAACCGAAACAATAACCCCAACCCTAACCCCTAACTCTAACACCTAAACCTAACCCTAACCCTAACCATAACCATAACCATAACCCTAACCTAATTGTAACCCTAACTCTAACCCTAACCATAACCATAACCATAATCCAACCTAATTGTAACCCTAACCCTAACCCTAACCCTAACCCTAATGCTAACACTAACACTAACACTAACCCTAAACCAAACCCTAAACCTAACCATAACCCTAACCCTAACATTAAACATAACCCTAACCCTAACCCTAATGCTAACACTAACACTAACCCTAAACCAAACCCTAAACCTAACCCTAACCCTAACCCTAACCCTAACCCTAATGCTAACACTAACACTAACACTAACCCTAAACCAAACCCTACACCTAACCATAACCCTAACCCTAACATTAAACATAACCCTAACCCTAACCCTAACCTCTAACTCTAACCCTTAACCCTAACCCTAACCTGAACCCAAACCCGAACCCTAAACTTAAGCCTAACCATAAACCTATACCTATCCCAAAAACTAAGCCTAATCCTAACCCTAACATTAAACATAAACCTAACCCTAACTCTAAGCCTAATCGCTAACCCTAACCCTAACCCTAAAAATAACCTTAACCATTGAAAACTAACCTATAACTTAACACTACCCAAACCCTAATCCTAACCCTAACCCTCAACCTAACGCTTGCCATATTCCTAACACTAACCTAAACGTAACCCTAACTGCAACACTAAACCTAAAGCTAAACCCAAAACCTCACCCTAACCCTAAGCCTAACAAAAACCCTAAACCTAACCCTAACAAAAACCCTAAACCTAACCCTAACTCTAAACCTAAACCTAACCCTAACCCTAACCCTATCCCTAACCGTAACCCTAACTTTAAGCCTAACCCTAAAACTATACCTATCCCTAAAACTAAGCCTAACACTAACCCTAAAACTAACCTAACCCTAATCTTAAACATAGCCCTAAACCTAACACTAACACTAAGCTTAATCCCAATCCCTAACCCTAACCCGTACCCCTAACCTTAAGCCTTAACGTAACACTAACCCTAACCTTAAAACTAGCCCCTAACACTAAACCTAACACTAAAACAAACTCTATCCTTAATCCCTAATGCTAATGCTAACACTAACACTAATCATGACTGTAACCCTTAATGTAACCCTAAATGTAACCGCAACACTAAATATAACCCTAAACATATCCTTAACACCTAACCCCTAACACTAACCCAAATGCAAACATTAACCTGAACCTTCAACCTAACACTAACCCTAACCCTAACCCTAAATCTAATCGTAATCGGAACCCTAACCGTACTTCGAAGCCTAACACTGACCCTATCACTAACATCGAACCCCTAAATGTACCAAAAACCTAACCCTAACGCTAATCATAACACTAATCCTAACACTAACCCTAAACCTACCCTCTAACTCTATCCCTAACCTCAAATCTAACACTAACCCTAACTCTAACCCTAACGCTAAAAGTAACCCTAACCCTAACCCTAACCCTAACGCTAACACTAAACCTAAAACTAACCATATCCCTAAACCTAATAGTAACACTATCCCTAAACCTAACCCTAACATTAAGCCTAACGCTAACACTATAGGTATCCCTAAAACTACGCCTAACCCTAACCCTAAACCTAACCCTAACACTAACAAAAACCATAACTCTAACCCTAAACCTAAACCTGACCCTAAACATAACCCTAAACCTAACCCTAAACCTAAACCTAACCTTCACCCTAACCCTAAAACTAACACTGAAACTAAGCACATCCCTAACATCTAATCCTAAACCTAACATTAACCCTAACCATAAACCTGAACCTAACTATAAACCTAATCCTAAGCCTAAACTTAATCATAACCCTAACCCTAACCATAACCCGTAGCCTAACGTTGACCCTATCCCTAACATCTAAGCGCTAACCATAACCCTAAACATAACTCTAACCCTATGACTAATCCTAACACTAAATCTAAATTCTAACCCGAACCGTAAACATACAACCCTAACCGTAACCCAAACCCTAACCCTAACTCTAACCCTAACCCTAACCTAACACTAATCCTAACCCTAACCTAACTCAAATCCTAAACCTAACCCGAACCCTAAAACTAACCTTAGCCCTAACCCTAACCCTAACCCTAACACTATCCCTAACCCTAAACCTAAACCTGAACTTAAACATAACCCTAACCCTAAACATAACACTAACCTTAACCCTAAACCCTAACACTAACCCTAACACTAATCATAACCCTAAATCTAACCGTAACCCTAACCTTAACCCTAGCCCTAACCCTAAAATATCCATAACACCTAGCCCCGAGCCCTAACCCTAAACATAACACTAACCCCAACACTAACCCGAACCCTAAACCTTTCATCACCCTAACCATAACCGTAAACTGATACCTACATTCAAACTATCCCTAAAACCTACCCCTAACCCTAATCCTAAACCTAACAGTATCCATAACCCTAACCGAAACACTAACGCTAACCCTAACCCTGATCATAAACCTCACGCTAACCCTAACCCTAAGAATAATCTAACCCAAACCTTAATCCTAATAACAACCCTAACACTAACCCTAACACTAAACCAAAACCTAACCCTAACACTAACTCTAACTCCTAACACCAAACCCTAAATCTAACCCTAACCATAACCCTAACCCTAACCCAAACCCTAACCCCAACACTAACTTTTTCTAACCCTAAGCCTAACCCTTACCCTTTTTCGAACACTTAGTCTAAACAAAACCTAATCCGTAACCCTAATGCTAACACTAACCCAAACCCTAACCCTATCCATAAATCTAAATATAACCCTAAACCCTAAACTTAACCCTAACCCTAACCGTATCCCAAACACCTAACCCCTAACACTAACACTAACCCTAACCCTAATACTCATATCTAACCCTAACCCGAACCCTAACACTATCCCGAACCCTATACCTAGCATTCACCCTAACACTAACCCTAAACTTAACCCTAACCCTAAACCTCACCCTAACAATAATCCATAACCCTAACACTAACCCTAACCCTAACATTAATCCTAACCCTATCCCTAAACCCTAACCCTAACCCTAACCCTAAACCGTAACCCCTAACCCTAACGCTTAATCTAACCCAAACCCTGACCCTAACACTAGCCTTAACCCTAACCGTAATCATCTAAACCTCACGCTAACCCTAATCCTAAACCTAAGCTTAACACTTAAACTAACACTAAACCTAACACCTAACCATGACCCTAACCCTAATCCTAACCCTATCCCTAACCCTAAACCTAACCCTAACCCTATCCCTAACACTAACCCTAACAATAAACATAACCTTAACTGTAAACATATGCCTAAACCTCATCCTAATACTGAGCGTAACACTAAACCTAATGCCAACACTAACACTAGACGTAATCCCTAACACTAATCCTAATCCTAACCCTAACCCAAATACTAATCCTAATCCGTCACCCTAACCATAACCTTTATCACTACCACTAACCGTAAGAGTAACCCTTAAATTGAACCCTTATGTAACCCTAACCTTAAACGGAACCCTAACCCTAACACTAATGATAACCCTAAATTCTAACCCTAACCCTAACTCTAACCCTAACCATAAACCTAACACTAGCTGGAACCATTAACTCTAACACTAATCCTAACTCTAACCCTAACACTAACCCTAACAATAACCCAAACCCAAATCCTAACACTAACCCTGACCCTAACATAACACTAACCCTAAACCTTAGCCCTAACCTTAACCATAATGCTAACCCTAACCCTAAGCACGAAGACTAACCCTAACACTAACCCTAATGCTAACATCTAACCCTAACCCTAACCCTAATCTTAACCATAACTCTAACCCTAACACTAAATTCTAACCATAACCCTAACCCTAACCCTAAACATAAGCATAAACTGTAACCATAACACTAACCCTTCTACTAAACCTAACCCTATCCCTAAGCCTAACATCTAACCCTAGCCATGATCCTAATCCTAATCCTAAACCTAACCGTAATCTTAACCCTAACACTAAACCTGAACCCTAACCATAACCCTAACCCTGAAACTAACCCTAACACTAACCTTAACACTAAACCTAACCTTAAACCTATCCCTAACATCTAACCCCTAGACCTAAGCCTAACCCTAACCCAAAACCAAAAACTAACTCTAACACTAAGCCTAAATTTAACGCTAACCCTAACCCTAAAATTTAACCTAATCATAACCCAAATCCTAACCGTAACCCAAAGCCTAACCCTAACCAAATCCCTAACAACTAACCCCTCAACCTAACGCTAAGCCTAACACTAACCCAAAGCCTAACCCTAACCCAATCCCTAACAACTAACCCCTCAACCTAACGCTAAGCCTAACACTAACCCTAAGCCTAACCCTAACCCTAACACAAAAACTAACCCTAACACTAACCATATCCCTAATACCTAACACCTAACCCTAACCCTAAACCTAATACCAACCCTAAACATAAACCTGAACCTAACACTAACCCTAACCCTAACCCTGAATCCAATCATAACCCTAACCCTAACAGTAACCCGAAGCCTAACCTTTGCCTTATCCCTAACATCTAAGCCCTAACAATAAAGCAAATCGTAACTCTAACCCTAATCCTATCCCTAAGTCTAAACACTAACCCTAACCATAACCATTAAACCCTAACCCTAAACCTAACCCTAACCCTAAACCTAATAGTAACCCTAAACCTAAGCGTAATCCGAAGCCTAACCCTGACCCTATCCCTAAAACCTAAACCCTAAACCGAACCCTATCCTAGACTTAACACTAAACATAACCGTAACCCTAACCCTAACTCTACACTAATGCTATACTCTAACCATAACCCTAACCCCAACCCTAACCATAACAATAATCCTAAACTGTAATCCTAACAATGAACCGATTCCTAAACCGAACCCTAACACTAACCCTAACCCAAATCCTAAATCAAACCCTAAACCTTACCCAAACCCTAACGTATCCCTAACACCTAGCGCCTAGCCCCAGCCCTAAACCTAACACTAATCCCAACACTAACCCTAAACCTAACGCTCACCCTAACCCGAACCCTAAACCTATTCATTACCCTAACCATAACAGTAAGCTGAAGCCTGCATTAAACTTATCCCTAACACCTATCCCTAACCCTAACCCTAAACCTAACAGTAACTGTATACCTAACCCAAACCCTAATGCTAACCCAAAACCTGATCATAAACCTAACTCTAACCCTAACCCTAATCCTAACCCTAAGAATAACCTAACCCTAACTTTTATCCTAATAACAACCCTAACCCTAACACTAAATCAAAACCTAACCCTAACACTAACCACTAACACCAAACCCTAAATGTAACCCTAACCGTAACCCAAACCCTAAGCCTAACCCTAACCGCAACCCTAGCCTTGTCTAACCCTAAACCTAACCCTTACCTAATCTCGAACCCTTAGTCTAACATAACCCTAATCCATAACCCTAACCCTAAAACTAACTCAAACCCTAACCCTATCTGTAAACCTAAATATAACGCTAACCCTAAACCTAACCAAACCCTAACCATATCCCAAACACCTAACCCCTACACTAAACCTAACCCTAACCCTAATACCCAACTCTAACCTTAACACTATCCCAATTCCTATACCTAGAATTCACCCTAACACTAACTCTAAACCTAACCCTAACCCTAAAGCTAACCCTAACAATAATCCCTAACCCTAACACTAACCCTAACCCTAACATTAATTCTAACCTTATCCCTTATCCGTAACCCTAACCCTAACCCTAAGCCCTAACCCCTAACCCTAACCATTAATCTAACCCAAACACTAACCGTAACACTAACCCTAACCCTAAACCTAGCCATATCCCTAACACTAACCCTAACAATAAACCTAACCTTAACCGTAAACCTATGCCTAAACTTCATCCTAATAATGGGCCTAACACTAAACCTAACCCTAACCCTAACACTAGCCCTAATCCCTAACACTAACCCTAATCCTAACCCTAACCCAAACACTAACCCTAATCCGTCACCCTAACTGTAACCATTATCACTAATCCTAACCGTAACACTAACCCCTAAACTGAACCCTAACCTAACCCTAACCTTAAACGGAACCCTAAACCTAACACTAATGATAACCCTAAATTCTAACCCTAACCCTAACACTAATCATAACCCTAACACTAACATTAACCCTAAACTCTAACCCTAATCCTAACTTTAAACCTAACACTAACCCTAAAAACCTTATCCCTAACATCTAAGCATATATATCCTAACTCTAACTCTAAGCCTAATCCAATCCCTAAGTCTAAACGCCAACCGTAATCGTAACCATTAAACCCTAACCCTAAACCTAACCCTAACCCTAAATCTAATAGTAAAAGTAAACCTAAGCGTAATCCAAAGCCTAACCCTGACCCTATCCCTAACACCTAACCTTAAACCTAACCCTAACCTACACTTAACACTAATCATAACCCTAACCCTAACCCTAACTCTAACCCTAACGCTAACCTCTAACCATAACCCTAACCCTAACCCTAACACTAACCATAGCTCTAAACTGTAACCATGACACTAACCCTAACCTCTAAAGCTAACCCTAACACTAACCCTAACCCAAACCCTAAACCTAACCCTAAACCTAACACTAACCCTAAACATATCCCTAATACCTAGCCCCTAGCCCTAACCCTAAACATAACACTAACCTCAACACTAACCCTAAAACTAACACTGACCCTAACCATAACCCTAAACCTATTCATAACCCTAACCATAACCATAAGCTGAAGCCTACACTAAACCTATCCATAACATCTAACCCCAACCCTAATAATAAACCTAACAAACCCTAACCCTAACCCTTAATACTAATAACAACCCTAACCCTAACCCTTAACCCTAAACTATACCCTAAGCCTAACCCTAACTCGAACCCTTAGTCCTAATAACAAACCTAACACTAAACCTGACCCTAAACCAAACCCTAACCCTAACCCTAACCCTAACCCTAACCAAACCCTAACCCTAAACCTAACTCTAAACCCTAACACCAAACCCTAAATCTAACCCTAACCGCAACCCTAACACTGACCCTAACCCAAACCCTAACCTTGTCTAACCCTAACCCTAAACCTTAACCAATCTCGATCCCTAAGTATAACCCAACCCTAATGCATAATCCTAAACCTAACACTATCACTAACCATATCCATAAACCTAAATGTAACGCTAACCCTAAACTTAACCCTAAACCTAACCGTATCCCAAACCCCTAAGCCCTAAAACTAACACTAACCATAACCCTAACCCTAATCCACAACTCTAACCCTAACCCTAAACCTAACACTATCCCAAGCCTATACCTAGCATTCACCCTAACACTAACCCTAAACCTAACCATAACCCTAACCCTAACCCTAAAGATATTCCGAAACCCTAACACTAACCCAAACCCTAACATTAACCCTAACCCTATCCCTAATTCCTAACCCTAACCCTAACCCTAAATCCAAGCCCCTAACCCTAACACTTAATCTAAAAAAACCCTAACCCTAACATTTACCCTAACTCTAACTCTAAACATAACCTTCTAAACCTCACGCTAACCTAATCCTAAACCTAAACCTAACACTATCCCTAAACCTAACCCTAACCCCTAAACAGAACCCTAATCCTAACCCTAACCTTATCCGTAACCCTAACCCTAACCCTAACCCTAAACCTATCCCTAACACTAACCCTAACTATAAACCTAACCCTAACCGTAAAGCTATGCATAGACCTCATCCTAATACTGAGCCTAACACTAAACCTAGCCCTAACCCTAACACTAACCCTAACCCCTAGTACTAACCCTAATCCTAACATTAACCCTAACCCTATCCCTAATTCCTAACCATAACCCTAACCCTAAATCCTAACCCCTAACCCTAACACTTAATCTAAAAAAAACCCTAACCCTAACATTTACCCTAACCCTAACTCTAAACATAACCTTCTAAACCTCACACTAACCTAATCCTAAACCTAAACCTAACACTATCCCTAAGCCTAAACCTAACCCCTAACCATAACACTAATCCTAACACTAACACTATCCGCAACCCTAACCCTAACCCTAAACTATCCCTAACACTAACCCTAACAATAAACCTAACCCTAACTGTAAAGCTATGCATAGACCTCATCCTAATACTGAGCCTAACACTAACCCTAGCCCTAAACCTAACACTAACCCTAATCCCTAGCACTAACACTAACCCTAACCCTAACACTAACCTTAATGCTAATCCAAACACTAACACTAATCCGTCACCCTAACCATAACCTTCATCATAATGCTAACCCTAACCATAACACTAACCCCTAAACCGAATCCTAACTTAACCCTAATCTTAAACGGAACCCTAACCCTTACACTAATGCTAACCATAAATTCTAGCCCCAACCCTAATCATTACCATAACCCTAACACTAACCCTAACACAAATTCTAACCCTAATCCGAACCCTAACCCTAACACTAACCCTAACCCCTAGTACTAACCCTAATCCTAACATTAACCCTAACCCTATCCCTAATTCCTAACCATAACCCTAACCCTAAATCCTAATCCCTAACCCTAACACTTAATCTAAAAAAAACCCTAACCCTAACATTTACCCTAACCCTAACTCTAAACATAACCTTCTAAACCTCACACTAACCTAATCCTAAACCTAAACCTAACACTATCCCTAAGCCTAAACCTAACCCCTAACCATAACACTAATCCTAACACTAACACTATCCGTAACCCTAACCCTAACCCTAAACTATCCCTAACACTAACCCTAACAATAAACCTAACCCTAACTGTAAAGCTATGCATAGACCTCATCCTAATACTGAGCCTAACACTAACCCTAGCCCTAAACCTAACACTAACCCTAATCCCTAGCACTAACACTAACCCTAACCCTAACACTAACCTTAATGCTAATCCAAACACTAACACTAATCCGTCACCCTAACCATAACCTTCATCATAATGCTAACCCTAACCATAACACTAACCCCTAAACCGAATCCTAACTTAACCCTAATCTTAAACGGAACCCTAACCCTTACACTAATGCTAACCATAAATTCTAGCCCCAACCCTAATCATTACCATAACCCTAACACTAACCCTAACACAAATTCTAACCCTAATCCAAACCCTAACCCTAACACTAACCCTAACCCAAATCCTAAAACTAACCCTACTTCTAACACTAACATAACACTAACCCCTAACACTAACCCTAACCCTTAGAAATAACCCTAACCATAGATCTAACCATAATCCTATGCCTGAACACTAACCCGAAAAATAACCCTAATGCTAACCTCTAATCCTAACCCTAACCCTAACCCTAACATTAACCCTAACTCTAACCCTAAAGCTAATATCTAACAATTACCCTAACCATAACCCTAACACTAAACATAACCCTAAACTGTAACCAGAACACTAACCCTGTCGCTAAAACTAACCCTATCCCTAACCCTAACTTTTAACACTAACACTAATCCTAATCCTAAACCTAACTGAAATCCAAACCCTAACTGAAATCCAAACCCTAACCATTAACCCTAACCCTAACCATAACCCTAACCCTGAAACTAACCCTAACACAAACCTTAACCCTAACCCTATCTCTAAAACCTAACCCCTAACCCTAACCCTAAACCTAAACATAACACTAACCCTAACACTAAGCCTAAACTTAATGCTAACCCTAAACATAAACTTAAACCTAATAATAACCCAAATCCTAACCACAACCCGAAGCCTAACCCGAACAATATCCCTAACACCTAACCCCTAACCCTAACGCTAAGCCTAACACTAACCCTAAGCATAACCCTAACACTAACACTAAAGCTAACCCTAACACTAACCGTATCCCTAACACCTAACCCCTAACCCTAACCCTAAACCTAATACTAACCCTAAACCTAAACCTGAACCTAACACTAACCGAACCCTAACCCTGAATCTAATCATAACCCTAACCCTAAACGTAAGCCGAAGCCTAACCTTAAGCGTATTCCTAACATCTAAGGCCTAACAGTAACCAAAAACCTAATTCTAACCCTAAGCCTAATCCCATCCCTAAGTCTAAACATTAACCCTAATCGTAACCATTAAACCCTAACCCTAAACCTAACCTTAACCCTAAACCTAAGAGTAACCCTAAACCTAAGTGTAATCCAAAGCCTTACCCTGACACTATCCCTAACACCAAAACCCTAAACCTGACCCTAAACTAGACTTAACACTAACCATAACCCTAAAGCTGACCCTAAACCTAACCCTACCCTAACCCTAACTCTAACCCTAACGCTAACCTCTAACTGTAATCCTAACCTTAACCCAAACCCTAACCATAACCATAACCCTAAACTGTAACCATAGCACTAACCCTATCCCTAAACCTAACGCTAACCCTAACCTTAACCCTAACCCTAACCCTAACCCAAATGCTAAACCTAACCCTAAACCTAACAGTAATGCTAAACCTAAACCTAAAACTAAGTCTAAGCCTAAGCCTAACCCTAACACTATTCCTAACCTCGAACTCTAACCCTAACATTAAACATAACCCTAACACTAACCCTAAATCAAACCCTAAATACTAACCCTAAACCTAATCCTAACCCTAAACTTAATCATAAGCCTAAACCTAAAAATAAGCCGAAGCCTAACCTGAACCCTACCCCTAAGAACTAAGCTCTAACCATAACCCTAAAACTAACTCTAACCCTAAGCCTTATCCTAACCCTAACTCTAAACTCTAACCCGAACCCTAACACTAACCCTAAACCTAACCCTAACCATCACCCTATGCCTAAACCTAACCCTTAACCTAACGATAAGCCTAACCTGAAACCTAATCCTAACCCCTAACTCTAATCCTCAACCTAATCCTAGCCCTAAACCTAACCCTAATCCGTACACTACCCCTAAACCTAACCCTAAACCAAACACTAAACTTAACCCTAACCGTAAATTTAATCGTATCCCTAATGCTAACCGTAACCCTAACACTAACCATAACCCTAACTTCTAACCGTAATCCTAACCCTTCTGCAATCCCTAACTCTCAACCTAAACATAACCCTAACACCAAACCTAACTCTAAAGCTAACCTCTAACCTAACCCTAACCCTAAAACTAACCCTAACTCTAACATTATCCCTAACCGTATTCTTAGTGCTAACCATAGCCATAATCCTAAACCTAACCATAACCCTAACCATAACACTAAACATAATTCTAACCCTAAAACTAACCCTAACAGTAACCCTAACCCTAACGCTAACCCCCAACCCTAACCAAACCATAAACCAAACTCCTAACCGTAACCCTAAGCCTATCCTCAACCCTAAACCTAACACTAACCCTATCTGTAACACTAACCCTAACAATAAACCTAACCCTAACACTAAACTTACACTCACCCTAATTCTAATACTGAGCCTAACTTTAGGCTATCCATAAACCTAACACAAATACCTAACACCAAGCATAACCCTAACCCTAACCCAAACACTAACCCTAATACGTGTTGCTAACCTTAAGCCTTACCATAACCTTAATCCTAACCATAAAACTAGCCCCTAACCCTAACCCTAATCCAAATGGTAACACTAACTCTAACTGTAATCCTAACTATAAGAGGAACCCTAACGCTAACCATAAACCTAATTGTAACCCGAACCCTAACCATAATCCAAAGCCTATCCCTGAGGCTATCCCTAACACCTATACCCTAAATATAACCCTAACCTAACCCTAACCCTAACAGTAACACTGACACTAACACTAAACCTGATTCTCACCATAACCTCTAACATTAACCTCTAAGCCTAACCATAACCATAACCCTAACCCTAAACCTCACCCTAACCCTAACCCTAACCCTAACCCTAACACCAATCCTAACCCTCACCCTAATCTCTAACTATAACACCTAACCCTTAAACTAACCATAACACTAACCCTAACCCTAACCCTAAACTTAACCCTAACCCTAAACCTAACACTAAGCCTCACGCTAACGCTAACCCTAATCCTAAAGCTAACACTAACCCTAAACCTAACCCTAACAATAAACCTAATGTTAGACCTAACCCCAACCCTAAATCTAACCCTAACCCTAACCCTAACACAAATCCTAAACGTAAGCCTAAACCTAACCCTAACCCAAACCATAACAATAACCCTAACCCCTAAACTTAACCCTCTCCCTCACCCTAACTCTAACCCTAAACATAATGCCTAACCTAACCATAACCCTAACCTAACCCTAAACCTAGCACTATCCATAAATCTAACCATAGTCGTAACCGTAACACTAATCCTAACCCTAACACTAACCCTAACCTTAACCCTCTAAAACTAACCCATAACCTAACACTAACCATAACCCTGACCTTAATGCTAACCCTAACCCTAACCCTAACCCTTGACATATCCTTAAAACTAAAAATAACTGTAAACCCTAACACTAACACTAAACATTAAGCTAACCTCTAACCCAAATCCTAACCCTAAGGCTAAACCTAAACCTAAACCTAAGCCTACCCCTAACCCTAACTATAATCCTAACAATAATTCCTAACCCATAACCCTAATCCTACCCCTAACCTAACCCTAACACTAACCATAAACTTATCACTAACAACTAACCCCTAACCTAACCCTAACACTAAGCATAAACTTATCACTAACACCTAACCCCTAAACCTAAACATAACCCTAAGACTAACCCTAACCCTAATCTCTAAACCAGCCCTTACCCTAACACTAACACTATCCCAAATCATATTCCTAGCCCTAACCCTAACCCTAACCCTAATCCTAACCCTAAACATAACCGTAACCCTATCTGTAACCCTAATTCTAACAATGAACTTAACCCTAACCCTAAACCTATCCCTAACCCTAATCCTAATACTGAGGCTAACACTAACACTATCCGTAACCCTAAACCAAATCCCTAACCCTAACCCTAACACTAACCAAAACACTAACACTAATCTGTACCCCTAACATTAAGCCTTACCATAACCCTAACCCTAACCATAAAACTAGCCCCTAAACCAACCCTAACCCTAAACCTATCCCTAACAGTACCACTAACACTAACACTAACTGTAACACTTAATGTAACCCTCACCTTAAACATAACCCTAACCATAACCCTAAACATATCCTTAAAACATAAACCCTAAGCCTAACCCAAACATTAACACTAATCCTAACCGTAATCCTAACCATAACCATAACCCTAACCCTAACCCTAACACTAATCCCTACCCAAAACCTAACCCTAACGCTAAACCTAACACAAACTGTAACCCTAAACGTAACCTTAACCATAAAATTAACCATAACCATAACCCTAACCCTAATCGTCACCCTAACCTCTAACCATTATCCTAAACCTTCCTCTATTCTTAAACCTAGCCTGAATGTAACCTTAACTCCAACCCTAATCCAAAAGCTAACTTCTAACCCTAACCCTAACCCTAACACTAACCCTAACCCTAACACTACCCCTAACCGTAATCCTAGCCCTAACCCTAACCCTAACCCTAACACTAACCATAAACTTAACACTAAACATAACCTTAACTCTAACACCTAACCCAAAACCCTAACCATAACACTTACCCATAACTTTAAACCTAACACTATCCTTAACCATAAACCTAAACCTAACCCTACCCGTAACCCTAACCCTAACAATAAACCTAAACCTAACACTAAACCTATCCCTAACCCTAATCCTAATGCTGAGCCTACAACTAACGCTATCTGTAAACCTAATCCAAATCCCTAACACTAAACCTCACCCTAACCAGAACCCAAACACTAACCATAATCCATACCTCTAAACTTAAGCCTTACCATAACCGTAACCCTAACCGTAAACATAGCCTCTAATACTAACCCTAACACTAACACTAAATCTAACCCTAATCCCTAACCCTAACCGTAACACTAACACTAAGCCTATCTGTAAGCCTTAATGTAACCATAAACCTAACCATAAAACGAAACATAAACCTAAACATATCCTTAACACCTAACCCTTAACCCTAACGCAAATGCTAATACTAACACTAAACTTGACCCTAACCTTAACCCTAATCCGAACGATAAACTTAATCATAACACGAACCCTAATCTTAATATGAAGCCTAACACTGAACCTATCCCTAACACCTACTCCTAAATCTAACCCTAAACTAACCCTAAACCTAACGGTAACACTAACCCTAACGCTAACCCGAACCTCTAACTCTAATAACTAACCCTATCCCTAACCTTAACCCCATTCCTAACCCTATCGCTAAACCTAACCATAAACTTAAGCCTAATTCTAACACTATCAATATCACTAAAACTAAGTCTAACCCTAACCCTAAACCTAACCAAAACCGTAACACTAGCCCTAAATCTAACCCTAACCCTAAACATAACCCAAACCCTAACCCTAACCCTAACCCTAAACCTAACACTAACCCTAACCATAAACCTGAATCGAATACTAAACCTAAACCTAACCCTTAACTTAATCATAGCTCTAACCTGGAACATGATCCGTAGCCTAACCTTAACCCTATCCCTATCTTCTAAGCCCTAAACAGAACCCTAAACATAACTCTAACCCTAAGCCTAATCCGAAACCTAACTCTAAATTCTAAATCTAACCTTAACCATAAAAGCCTAACCCTAACACAAACCCTAAACCTAACCCTAACCTAAACTTAAACCTAACCCTAAACCTAACCCTAACCCTAAACCTAAACCTAAACCTAAACCTAAAACTAAACCCTAACCTTAACCCTAACCCTAATTCTAACCCTAACATTAAACAAACCTTAACGCTAACCCTAAACCTAAACCTAACCATAACGCTAACCCTAACCCAAACCCCTAACCCCTAACCCTAAGCCTAACCCTTACACTAACCCTAAACTTATCCCTAACACCTAACCCATAATCCTAACCCTAAAAGTAAACCTAACCCTAATCCCTAAGCCTAACCCTATCACTCACCTTAATCCTATCCCTAATCCCTAACCCTAAACCTAACCTTAACTCGAACCCAAATCCCAAAACCCTAAGCCTAAACCTAAACCAAACCCTAACCCAAAGACTTACCATAACACTAAACCTATCCCTAACCATGAAACTAACCGTAACTCTAACACTATCCTTCAAACACTAACCCTAAAACTAATTCTCACCCTAACCATAATCCTAAATCTAACACTAACCCTAACCATAACCTTAACTGTAACCCTAATCCTAACCCCTACACTAACCCTAACCCTATCCCTACCTCTAACCCCTAAACCTAACCCTAACCCTAACCCTGACATTAACACTAAACCTAATTGTAACCCAAATCCTAACCATAATCCGAAGTTTAACGTGGTCCATATCCCTAACACCTAACCCATAAACCAAACCTTTACCTAACCTTAACCGTAACCATAACCATAACCCTAAAACTAACACCAACCCTAACACTAACTTCTAACCCTAACTGTAACCCTAAACCTAAAACTAACCCTAAACCTAACACTAAACCTAACACTAACTCTAACAGTTATAACTAAACCTAAACTAAAACTTAAGCCTAACCACAAACTTAAACATAAACACTAACCCTAACCCTACCCTAATACCTAATCCTAATCCTAACCCTATACCTAAACCTAACCTATAAAGCTACCTGTAAACCTCACCCTAAACATAAACCTAAACCTAACCATAACCCTAACACAAAATCTAACCCCAAAAACTAACCCTAACCTTAAACCTAAACCCAACACTAAACTTAACCCTAACCTTAACCCTATCAGTAACGCCAAACCCCTAGCCCTAACCCTATAACTATCACTAACCCTAATCCTAACCCTAACCCTAACTCAAACCCTAACCCTAAACATAATCCTAAACCTATTCCTAACCCTAAATGTAACCGTAAACCTACTCGTGACCCTAACCCTAACCCTAAAACAAGACCTAACACTATCCCTAAACCTATCCCTAACCCTAACACTAACCCTAAACCTAACCCTAACCCTAAAATTTACCATAATTCCTAATCCTAACCATAAACCTAACCCTAACACTAACACTAACACTAAACCATAAACCCTAACCCTAACCCTAAACCTAACCCTTAGCCAAATTTACCCTAAGCGTAAAATTATCCCTAATACCTAAACCCAAACCTAACCCTAACACTGACCCTAACCGTAACCCTAAACGTAACCCTAACCTTAACACTAACCCTAGCACAAACTTCAACCCCTAACACTAACCCTAATGCTAACACTAAACTTAACCCTAACCTTAACCCTATCCCAATCCCTAAAACCAAGCCCCTAACCCTAAACCTATACCTAACACTAAACTTAATCGTAACCGTAGATCTAAACCTAACCCTAAGCTCAATTGTAACCCTAACCCTAACCCTATATGTAACCCTAAACTTAACCCTAAACCTAATCATAACACTAACCCTAACCATAACCCTAACCCTAACACTATCACGAAGCTAATTCCTAGCCCTAAACCTAAAACTAACCCTAAACCTAACCCTACCCTAACCTTAAACCTAATCCTAAACCTAACCCTAACACTAACACTAACCCTATTCCTAATCGCTAACACTAACCCTAACCAACACTAAACCCTAACCCCTAACACTAACCCAAAGCCTAAACCAAACCCTAAACCTAACCGTAACTGTAACCCTAACCCTCTATCACTAAACCTAACCCTAACCCTAACCCTAACCCTAACCCTAACCCTAATTCTAACACTATCGTTAACAACTAACACCTAAACCTAACCCTAACCTGAACCTAACCCCAACTCTAACACTGTCCATAAACCTAATACTAACACTAACACTAACACTAACCTCTAACAGTAACCATAACGGTAACCATAAATTTAACACTAACCCTAACCCTAAACTCTAACCCTAACACAAACTTCTAAACCTAACCCTAACCCTAACCCTAAACCTAACACTAACCCTAATGCTAACACTAAACTTAACCCTAAATCTAACCCCATTCCAATCCCTAACACCAAACCCCTAACCCTAAACCTATATCTAACTAAACTTAATCCTAACCGTAGACCTAAACCTAACCCTAAGTCCAATTGTAACCCTAACCCTAACCCTATATGTAACCCTAAACATAACCCTCATGCTAATCGTAACACTAAACCTAACCATAACCCTAACGCTAAAACTATCCCTAAGCTAATCCCTAGCCCTAAACCTAACACTAACGCTAAAACTAACCCTACTCTAACCCTAACCCTAATCATAAACAAAACCCTACCACTAACACTAACCCTATCCCTAATCCCTAACACTAACTCTAACCCTAACACTAAACCCTAACCCCTAACCCTAACCCAAAGCCTAAACCAAACCCTAAACCTAACCCTAACCCTCTATCACTAACCCTAAGCCTAACCCTAACACTAACACTAACAATAACACTAACACTAACACTATCATTAACACCTAACACCTTAACCTAACCCTAACCTAAACCTAACCCTAACTCTATCAATGTCCGTAACCTAATCCTAACACTAACAGTAACACTAACTTCTACCCCTAACCATAACCGTAACCATAAATTTAACACTAACCCTAAGCATGAACTCTAAACCTAACCTTAACCCTAACACTAATCTCTAACTTTTAACTCTATCCCAAACAATCACCCGTACCCTAACTGTAATCCTATCCCCTAAACCTAACACTAAAACAAATCCTAATACTAACCCTAAACTCTAACCCTAACCCTAACCCTAACCCTAAACTTAACTCTAACACTATAACTATCCCTAACCTTAACCCTAACCTAAAAATAACCCTAACCCTAACCGATAACCCTAACACTAAAAATAACACTAACCCTAACCCTAATGCCTAACACTAAGGATAACCCAAACCGTAACCCTAACACTAAACCTAAGGCTCACCCTAATCCAAACACCTAACCTCTAAACCTAAACCTATCCCTAAACCTAACGCTAAACCTAACCTTATCCCTAACACCTAAAACCTAATCCTAACCTAACCCTAACACTAACCCTAACCCTAAACCTAACGCTATTCTACATCTAACCCTAACCTTCTAGCCTAAAACTAAGCCTAATCTGAACCTTAACACCAACACTAAAGTCAACCCTAACCCTAACACCAAACCCTAACAATAAATCTAACCCTGAAACCTTACTCTAACCCTAAACCTATGCCTAAACCTAAACCTAACACTAATCCTATCCCTAACCCTAACCTAACAATAAAAGTAACCCTAGCCCTAAACCTATCCCTAACCCTAATCCTAATACTGAGCCTAACATTAACCCTAACACTAACCCTAACCCTAACCCTAATCCCTAACCCTAACCCTAAGCTCTAAATCTAACCACTAACTCTAACCATAACCCTAACAATAACCCTAAACCTAACCCTAACCCTAATCCTAACGTTAACGCTAACCCTAACCCTAACCCTAACCCTAACCCAATGCCTAAACCTAACCCTAAAGCTATCCCTAAACCAAACCCTAACCCTAACCCTAACCCTAACCCAATGCCTAAACCTAACCCTAAAGCTATCCCTAAACCAAAACCTAACACTAACCCTAAACTTAAGCCTAAACCTAACCTTATACCTAACCACAAAACTCAGCCTAACCCTAACCGTAACCCTAACCCTAAAATCTAACCTTAACCCTAACCTTAATTCTAACCCGTAATCCTAAGCCTAACCTTAACCCTAACCCTAAAGATAAACCTAACCATAACCATAATCATAACCGTAACCTCTAACCCGAACCCTAACCCTAACCCTAACCCTAAACCTAACCATAACCATAACCCTAAATACTAATCCTAACCTTAATGCTAAGCCCTTAACCCAACCATAACCCTAACCCTAACCCTAACCCTAAGCCCTAACCCTAACACTAAAGCAAACCCTAACCCTAAAATCTAACACTAACCCTAACCCTAAGCCTAACCCTAAACCTATAAACCTAAACCTAAGCCTAACCCTAACCCTCACCATAATCCTAAACCAAACCCTAACCATAACCTCTAACGCTAACCATAAACCTAACTGTAACACTAACCCTAAAATCTAACCCTAATTCTAACCTTAACCCTAACCCTGTAAGCCAAAGCCTAACACTAACCCTAACCCTAAACATAACCTTAACCCTAACCATAATCCTAACCATAACCTCTAACCCGAACCTAACCCTAACCCTAACACTTACACTAACCACGAACTCTAACACTAAACCTAATCCTAACCTTAAACCAAACCCAAACCTAACACAAATTATAAAAGTAACCCTAACCCTAACCCTATAAGCCTAAGCCTAAATCTAAACATAGACCTAAACCTAACCCTAACCCTAAACCTAACCCTAACTCAAACCCTAAAACAAAACCTAACCTCTTACACTAAACCTATCCTAATCAAAAAACTAACACTAACACTAACACTAACACTAACACCTAACCGTTACCCTAAACCTAACCTAAACCATAAACCTAACCCTAATCCTAAACTCTAACCCTCACCGAACCCTAACCAAAACCATAAGCAAAACCTTAACCTCTAACACTAACTCTAAACTTAAGCCTAAACCTAACCCTATAATCCTAAGCCTAAGCCTAAGTCTAACACTAACCCTAACCCTAACCATAACCATAACCTCTAACCCTAAACCTTACCCTAACCCAAACCCTAATCCGAACCCTTACACTAACCTCTAACTCTAATCCTATACCTAACCCTAACTCTAAACCAAACCCAAACCTAAGCCTAACCCAAAACCTAATCGTAAGCCTAAACCTAACCCTAACCCAACATCTAACCCTGTATCCTAACAATAACCCTAACAATAACCCTAACCCTAACCGTAATCCATAACCTTAACCCTAACCATAAGCCTAACCTTTAAGCCTAAGACTAATCCGAACCCAAACACTAAACATAACCATAATCCTAACTCTAACCCTAACTTCTAACACTAAACCTAACCCTAACCCTAACACTTTAACCCTAAACCTAACCCTAAAATTAACCCTAACATCTAACGTCAAACCCTAATCTTAACCCTAACATTATCCCTAAAACTAACCCTAACCCTAAGCCAAATCCTAAAACTAATCCTAAACCTAACCCTAACTCTAACCCTAACCCTAACACTAAAACAATCTCTAACCGTAACCCTAATGCTAAACTCACCCTAACCCTAACCCTAACCCTAATACAAGCCAAACTTCTAACCCTCACCCTAACCCTAACCTTAAACCTCAAACTAACCCTAACCCTTAACATACCCCTTAAGCTAACTTCTAAACTTAACCCTAACCCTAAACCTAAGCTTCAACCCTAATCCTAACCTTAACACTAACACTAAAAACTAACCCTAACCTTAACACTATCCCTAACGCTAACCCTAACCCTAACCACTAAACATAACACTAAACCTAACCCTAAACCTAACCATAACCCTAACTCTAACCATAACCCTAACCCCAACACTAACCTTAACACTAAGCCTAACACTAAACTCGAACCTTAACCGTAACCCTAACACTAAACTCTAACCGTAATCCTAAACCTAACCCTAACCTGAACTTCTAATCCTAACTCTAACCTTAAACCTGATCATTAACCTTACCCCTAACCCTAACCCTAACTTCTAAGCCTAACACTAACCCTAACCCTAATTCTAACCTTAACCCTAAACCTAATGCTAACATCGAACCATAACCCTAACTCTAAAACTACACTAACCCTAAAGCCAAATCTAAATTTAATGCTAACCCTAACCCTAACCATAAGACTAACATTAACCGCTAACCATTACACTAACGCTAACCATAACCCTAACTTTAACCACTAAACCTTACCCTAACGCTAAGATCTAAACCAAACCCTAACCCTAACCCTAACCCTAACCCTAAGCCTAACCCTTATCCTATAATCTTAAGCCTAAGCCTAACCTAACCCTAAACATAACCTGAAACCCTAACCCTAACATTAACCATAAACCTAACCTTAAACCATAACCATAACCCTAACCTTAACCCTGTAATCCTAAGCCTAACCAAAACCGTAAGACTAAACATAAGCCTAACCCTAACCATAACCCTAACCCTAAACTCTAACCCTAACCCTAACCCTTACACTAACCTCTAAGTCTAACCCTAAACCTAACGCTAAACCAAAATCAAACCCAAACCCTAAACCTAACCATAACTTTAACCCTAAACCTAACCCTAATCCTAACCCTATAGTCCTAAGCCTAACCGTAACCTTAAACATAACCCTAACACTAACTATAAGCACTAACCCTAACCCTACCCTAAACCTAACCCTAACCCTTACACTAACCTATAACTCTAACCCTAAACCTAACCCTAACCCCAACCACACTCTAACCCTAAAGACTAACCCTAACATTAACACTAACCATAACCCTAAACCTAACCCTAATCCATAACCCTAACACTAACCATAAGCCTAACCTCTAACACCAACAGTACTCTGAACCAGAACACTAAACATAACGCTAACACTAACACTAACCTCTAATCGTGCACCTAACCCTAACCCTAACACTCTAACCCTCACCCTAAACCTCACCCAAACACTAACCCTAATACTAGCCCCTAACACCAAACCCAAACCTTAAACCTAACACTACCCCTAACACTAACCTTAACCTTAAACCAAATCATAACCATAACCCTAAGCCTAACCCTAACCCTAACCCTAACCTTGTTTAACCAAATTCTAACCCTAACTGTAAATATAACACAAACCCAACACCTAACACTAACCGTTAACCCTAATATTAATTATTACCCTAAACCTAAACCTAAACGTAACCCTAACAATAACTCTAAACCTAACCATAAACCTCACCCTAACACTAAATTCTAACCCTAAGTGTAACCCAAACCCTAACCCAAACACTAAACTTAACTTCTAACCATATCCTTAAACCTAACCCTAAACCTCAATCTAACCCTAACACTAACGCCATCAAAAAATTCTAATTGAAACCCTTACCCTAACCCTAAGCCCTAATAATAACAGTAACACTAACACTAACCCTAATCTCTAACCCTAACCCTGACACAAACCATAGCTCTAAGCCTAACTCTAATCCTATAATACTAAGCCTAACCCTAAACCTAACACTCACCATAACCCTAACCCAAACCCTAACCTTAACCCTAACCCTAAACCTGACCCTAATTCTGACCCTAAACCTAACCCGAACCCTAACCCTAACCCTTACACTAACCTCTAATTCTAACCCTAAACCTAACCCTTAAACTTAACCTAACCCAAATCTAACCCTAACCATAAACCTAACCCTAAACCTAACCCTAACTCTAACCTACAACCTAGCCCTAAAGCCTAACCTAACCCTAACACTAAGACTCACCCTAACCCTAATCCATAACCTTAACCGTAAGCATAAGCCTAACCTCTAACATTAACACTAATCCAAGTCCGAACACTAACCATAACCATAACCCTAACACTAACCCTAACCTCTAATGCTAAACTACCCCTAACCCTAACACTCTAACCCTAACCCTAACACTAACCTTAACCCCGAATGCCAAACCCAAATCTTAATCCTAAAAATAAAACTAACACTAACCCTAACCCTAAGTCAAACCCTAACCCTAGCCCTAAACCTAGCACTAACAGAAAACCCTAACCTTAATTGTAACCCTAACCCTAAACCTAAATCTAACCCTATCCCTAACACTAACACGTACCCTAACCCTAACACTAACCTCTAACCCTAAACCTAACCTTAACCCTAACACTAACCCTAACACTAAACTTAACTTCTAACCCTAAATCTAACCCTAACCTTTACCCTAACCTCAACCTAACCCTAACCCTAATGACAAACCCTAATCCAAACCCTAAACCTAACCGTAACACTAACAGTAACCCTAACCCTAACCCTAACACCTAACCCCTAAACCTAATCCTAGCCCTAAACTTAACCATAAACCTAATCCTAAACCAAACTGTAACTCTAAACCCTAACACTAACCCTAAAACTATCCCTAACCCTAACCCTAACCCTGAACCTAAACCTCACACTAACCCTAACTCTAACCTTAACCCTAACCCTAAACCTAATCTCTAACCGTAACCCTAACCCTAACCCTAACCCTAACCCGAACCCTAACACTAATACTAAAACTAACAGAAGCCAAACTTCTAACCCTAACCCTAACCATAACCCTAAACCTCAACATAATCCTAACCCTAAACATAACACTAAAGCTAACATCTAAACATAACCTAACCCTAAAACTAAGCTTCAAACTTAAACCTAACCCTAACACTAACCTCTAAGCCCAACTCTAACCCTAATCCTAACAATAACCCTAACACTAAATCTAACGCTAACTTCTAAACAAAAGCGTAACCCAAACCCAAACCCTAAACCTCACGCTAACACTAACCCTGAACTAGAACTGTAACCCTAACCCAAACACAAACCCTAACACTATTCTCTAACCCTAACACTAAACCTAACCTTAACCCTAAACTTAACTTTTAACCCTAACACTAACCTTAAACCTAACACTAACCACTAACTATAACACTAACTTAACCTTAAACCTAACCATAACTATAACTCTAGCCCTAAAACTAACCCCAACACTAACCTTAACACAAACACCCTAACACTAAACTCTAACTGTAACAATAAACCTAACCCTAACACTAAACCTACCCTCTAACCCTAATCCCAAATCTTACCCTATCCCTAACTCTAATCCTAACCCTAACCATAACCATAACACTAAACCTACACTCTAACCCTAATCCTAAATCTTACCCTATCCCTAATCCTAATCCTTAACATAAACCTAACCCTACCCTATCCCTAACGCTAACCCAAACCCTAATCCAAACCCTAACCATAGAGCCTAACTCTAACCCAAACACTAATGCTAATGCTAACCCTAAACCTAAACCTAATCCATAACCCTAACCCTAATCATAAGCCTAAAAACTAACCCTAACACTAATCCGAACCCGAACATTAACCATAATGTTAACCCTAAACCTAGTCCTAACCTCTTACCCTAAACCTATCCCTAACCCTAAACCTAACACTAACACTAACCTGTAACCATTACCTTAACACTTACCCTAACCATAACCCTAACACTAAACTCTAACCCTAACCGAACACTAACCCTAACACTAACCATAACCCAAACTTAACCTCTAACCCAAGCCTAACCTTAACCCTAAAGCTAACCTTAACCCTTTAATCCTAATCCTAAACCTAACCCAAAACCTAACCCTAACCATAACCTCTAACCCTAAACCTAACCCTTACCCAAACTCTAATCCAAACCCTTACACGAACCTCTAACACTAACCCTATACTTAACCCTAACCCTAAACCTAACCCAAACTTAAGCCTAAACCAAAACCTAACACTAACCCTAAACCTAACACTAAACCTACCACTAACCCAAAACCTAACCCTATATCCTAACCCTAGCACTAACCCTAACCCTAATCCATAACCTTAACCCTAACCATAAGCCTAACCTCTAACCCTAACACTAATCCGAACCCAAACACTAACCATAACCATAACGCTAACCCAAAGTCTAACCTCTAACCTTAAAGCTAACCCTAACACTCTAATCCTAACCCTAACAATAACCCTAACCTTAACCCCTAATGCCAAACCCTAATGTTAACCCTAAGAGTAACCCTAAAACTAAACCTAACCCTAAGCCAAAACTAACCCTAATCCTAACCCTAACCCTAACACTAACATCTAACCCTAAACTTAATTCTAAACCTAACCCTAAACCTAACACTAACCCTATCCCTAACCATAACCCTCACCCTAACCCTAACACTAACCTCTAACCCTAACCCAAACCCTAACACTAAACTTAACTTCTAACCATATCCCTAAACCTAAAACTAAACCTCAATCTATCCCTAACCATAACGCTAATGACAAACCCTAATCATAACCCTAACCCTAACACTAAGCCCTAACCCTAACAGTAACACTAACCCTAAGCCTAAACTCTAAACCTAACCCTAAACTTAACACTAACCCTAACCCTAAGCCTAACACTGACATAAATCATAACACTAACCCTAAACCTAATTCTAAACATAACCATAACCATAACCATAACCATAACCATAACCATAACACAAACCCTAATCCTAACTCTAACCCTAACCCTAAACCTAACAATAAATTTAACTTCTAAACCTAACCCTAAGCCTAACCCTAAACCTCAACCTTAACCCAACCCTAAGGACAAACCCTAACTCTAGCACTAACCCTAACTCTAGCACTAACCCTAACTCTAGCACTAACCCTGCCCTAACCTAACCCTAACCGTCACCCTAACACTAACCCTATCCCTAACACCTAACCCCTAAAAAACCCTAATCCTAGGGTTAATCCTAACCTTAACCCTAACCCTAACATTAACCTAATCATAACCCTAAACCTAACCATAATCCAAAGACTAACCATAACCCTATCACTAACACCTAACCTCTAATCCAAAACCTAACCATAAGCCTAACCCTGACCTCAACTGTAACACTAACCGTAAACCTAACCCAAAACCTAACTCGAACCCTAATGCTAAGATTAACACTAACACTAACCTTAATCCTAACCCTTATCCTATCCTTAACCCTAACTCTAAAACTAACAATAACCCTAAACCTAACCCTTACCCTAACCGTAACCCAAAACTCTAACCCTAAACTTAACACTATCCCTAACCCTAACCCTAACCCTAATCCTAACCCTAACACAAACCTAACTTTTAACCTTCACCCTAAATCTAAACCTGACTGTCAACTTAACCCTAAACCTAACCCAAAACCTATAGCTAACTTCTAACCCTAAACCTAACCCTAAACCAAAGCTTCAACCCAAAGTCTAACCCTAACGCTAACCTCTAAGCCTAACTCTATCTCTAAGCCTAACCATAACCCTAACTCCAAATCTAACGCTAACTTCTAACCATAATCCTAACCGTAAATCTAAAGCTAACACTAACCCACACTATAAATCAAACTGTAACCCTAACCCTAACCCAAACCTAACCCTAACCCTCCCCTCAAACCCTAAAGTTAGCACTAACCTTAACCCTAATACTTAACCATAAGTCTAATCCAAACACTATCCCTAACCCTAACCCTATCCCTAAACCAAACCCTATTCCTAAACCTAAGCCTAGCCCTAATCCCTAACTCTAATCCTAACCCTAACCCTATCCCTAAACAGAAAACTAACCCTAACCCTTAGCCTAACCCTAATCATTAAACTTAACCATAAGCATAACTATAACCATAAGCCTAAACTCCATCCCTAAACTTAACCTGAGCCCAAACCCCAACCATAACCCTAACCCTAAACCTAATCATAACCTCTAAACCTAAACCTAACCCTTACCCTAACCCTCTAACCCTAACCCTAATCCTAAACCATATGGCCAAACCATAATCCTAAACCTAATCCTAATCCATAACACTAACCCTAACCCTAAAACTAAAACTAACCCTCTACCTAACCAAAATCCGAGCCTTAACCCAAATCCTAAACCTGTCTAACCAAAACCCTTAAACCTAAACCTAACCCTAATCATAAAACAACCCTATAATAATAAGCTTTATCCTAAACCCAACCCTAACCCTATCCATAACCATAACACTATCCCTAACCATAAAACCTAAAAATAACCCTAACACTAACCAAAAAAAACTAACCCTACCCCTAACCCTAATCCATACCACTAACCCTAAACCTAAACCTGAAACTAACCCTAACACTAACCCCCATCCTAACCCTAACCCTAATCATAACCCTAACACCTAACCCTTACCCCAACCCTAACCCTAACCCTAACCCTAATCTCAACCCTAACCCTCACTCTAAACCCATCCTCTAACCCTAATCCTAAACCATATCCTATCCCTAAACCAAACCCTAAACCTAAAACTAACCCTAAACCTAACTCTAAACCTAAACCTAAAACTAAAAATAACCGTAACCCTAAAACCTAACCCTAACCATAACACTATCTGTAACCCTAACCTTAACCCTAAAACAAACCCTAACACTAAACCTAACACTAAACTCAAACCGTAATCCTAATACTAACCCTAACCTTAAACCTAACCCTAACCCGAACTTCTAACCCTAATCCTAACCTAAACACTAACCCTAATCCTAACATGTAACCATAACTTAATCGGAACCTGAAAATTAACCCTAATCCTAACACTAACACTAACCCTAACCCTAAACCTAAACCTAACACCAAAACTAACTTCTAACACTAACCATAAACCTAAACCTAAACCTAACCCTAACACTAACACTAACCTCTAACCCTAACCTTTATTATAACCCTAAACCTAACCCTAAACCTGACCCTAAACCAAAGGCTAACCCTAACCCTAACACTAACGAACACCTATTCTAACCCAAACCCTGTCTAAACATAACCCTAATCCTACCGCTTACACTAACATCTAAACCTAACCTTAATTATAACCCCAAACATAAACCAAAACCTAATCCAAATCCTAACCCTAACATTAACATCTAAACCTAATCATAACGCAAACCCTAACCCTAAATTAAATTTGACTTCTAACCCTAACCCTAAGCCTAACCTTAAAGCTCAACCTAACCCTAAATATAACCCTAATGACAAACCCTAAACCTAAACCTAACCCTAACCCTAGCACTAAACCTAACCTAACCTAACTCTAACTGTAACCCTCCCACTAACCATATACCTATAACCTAACACCGAACCCTAATCCTAACACTAACCCTAACCCTAACCCTAACCCTAAACCTAAACCTAACCTAAGACTAACTCTAACCTTAACACTAACTTAAACCTAACACTAACCCTAAACTTAACCCTAACCTTAACACTCACCGTAACCTCTAAAACTAAACCTAACCCTAAACTTATAACTAACCCTAACCCTAAACATAACACTAAACCTAACTTCTAACCCTAACCCTAAACCTGAACCTAGCACTAACCATAACCATAACACTAACCCTAACAAAACCCTAACCCTAAACTCTAACACTAAAAATAACTCTAACCCTAACCCTAACCCTAACCCTAACCTAACACTAACTCTAACCTTAACACTAGCATAACCCTAACACTAACAATAACCCTAACAATAACCCTAACCATAACACTAACCCTAACAATAACCCTAACCATAACACTAACCCTAACACTAACCCTAACACTAACCCTAACACTAACACTAACCTCTAACCCTAACCTTAAATATAACCCTAAACCTAACCTTAAACCTGATCCTAAACCAAAGCCTAACCCTAACACTAACTAACCCCTATTCTAACCCAAACCCTGTCTAAACATAACCCTAATCCTACCACTTACACTAACATCTAAACCTAACCTTAATTATAACCCCAAACCTAAACCAAAACCTAATCCAAACCCTAACCCTAACATTAACATCTAAACTTAATCATAACACAAACCCTAACCCTAAATTAAATTTGACTTCTAACCCTAACCCTAAGCCTAACCCTAAAGCTCAACCTAATCCTAAATATAACCCTAATGACAAACCCTAAACCTAACCCTAACCCTAAACCTAGCACTAACCCTAACCTAACCTAACTCTAACCGTAACACTCCCACTAACCATATACCTATAACCTAACACTGAACCCTAATCCTAACACTAACCCTAACCCTAAGCCTAACCCTAAACCTAACCTAACACTAACTCTAACCTTAACACTAACTTAAACCTAACACTAAACCTAAACTTAACCCTAACCTTAACACTCACCGTAACCTCTAAAACTAAACCTAACCCTAAACTTATAACTAACCCTAACCCTAAACATAACACTAAAACTAACTTCTAACCCTAACCCTAAACCTGAACCTAGCACTAACCATAACCATAACACTAACCCTAACAAAACCCTAATCCTAAACTCTAACACTAAAAATAACTCTAACCCTAACCCTAACCCTAACCTAACACGGACTCTATCCTTAACACTAGCATAAACCTAACACTAACAATAACCCTAACCCTAACCCTAAACCTAACCCTAACCCTAACACTAACCCTAACCTCTAACACTAACCCTAACCTAACCCAAAACATAACACTAAACCTAACTTCTAAACCTAACCCTAAACCTGAACCTAACACTAACCCTAACCATAACAATAACCCTAACAAAACCCTAACGCTAAACACTAACTCTAAACATAACCCTAACCCTAACCCTAACCCCAACCCAAACCCTAAACCATAACCCTATCACTAACACCTAATCCTAACCCTAACCCTAACCTAATCGTAATATTAACCCTAACCATAACCAGAAGCCTAAGAGTAACCCTATCCCTAACCCTAACCCTAACCCTTACCCTAAATCTATGCGTAAGTCAAAATCTAACCCTAACCCTAGCACTAAACTTAACCCTAACCCTAACACTAACTTTTAAATCTAGCCATAACCGTAACCCTAAGTGTAACCCTAACTCTAAACTTAATGACTAATCCTAATCCTAACTTTTACCCTATCCCTAACCCTACCCCTAACACCAACCCGAAACCTAAGCTTTAACCCAAACCCTAAGGCTAAACCTAACCATAACCTCTAAGCCTAACAATAAGCCTAACCCTAACACCAAATTCTAACACTAAACCTAACGCTAACCTAAAACCATAACCCTAAACCTAACCCTAACCCTAACCCTAACCCTAAACCTAACACTAAACCTAACCCTAAACATACCCTAAACCTTAACACTATCCCTATCCCTAACACTATCCCTAATCACTAACCCTAAAAGTAAACTTAACCCTAACAATAACCTTAACACTAACACTATCCCTAGCACCTAACCCCTAACCCTAACCATAAACATAACCCTAAAACGAACCCTAAACCTAACCCTAACTCTAAACATAAACCTAATCATAATCCTAACACAAACCATAACCCGAAGCCTAACCCTAAACCTATCCCTAATACCTAACCCCTAAACCTAACCCTAACCCTAATCCTAACCCCAACCCTAACTTTAACCATAACCCTGACACTAATACGAACGCTAACCCTACCCTTCAGCCTAAACTAACCGCTAAACCTAACCATAAACCCAACCCTAACACTACACCTAACACCTAACCCTAATCATAAAACTAACCCTAAAACTAACCCAAAACCTAACACTAACCCTAACGCTAAAACTAATCGTAACACTAACACAAATCGTAACCCTAACCCTAACCCTAACCCTATCCCTAACACCTAACTCCTAACCCTAATCCTAAACTTAACCCTAAAATTAACACTAAACCTAACCCTAACCCTAACCCTAACCCTAACCCTAAGCCTAAGCCTAACCCTAAACCTAAACGTGATGCTAACCCTAACAGTAACGTGAAGCCTTACCTTAACACTCTCCCTAACATCTAACCCCTAAACCTAACCCTAACACTCACCAAAACCCTAACCATAACCATAACCCTAACCGTACTTCTAACCCAGCTTCTCATCCTAAGCCTACCCCTAACCCTAACCTTAAACCCGACCCATAACCCTAACCCTAAACCTAACATTAATCCCTAACCCTTAACCTAACTCTAAACCTAACTCTACTAGGGTTATTTTAAAAAGTAACCCAAACAATGACTGTAATACATTACCCTAACTCTAACATTAACACTAGCGTAACCAAAAAACTTACCCTAACCCTAATCCTAATCCTAACCCTAACCCTAACACTAACCCCAACTTCTAACACTAACCCTAAACTTAAATCTATACCTAACCCTAACCCTAAACATAACGCTAAACCTAACTTCTAACCCTAATCCTAAACCTCAACCTAACACTAACCCTAACCATAACACTAACCCTATCAAAACCCTAAGCCTAAACACTAACACTAAACATAACCCTAACCCTAACCCTAACGCTAACTCTAACACTAACCCTAACCCATAACCCTATCACTAACACCTAACCATAACACTAACCTAATCGTAACATTGACCCTAATCGTAACCCGAAGCCTAAGTGTAACCCTATCCCTAACCCTAACCCTTACCATAAACCTCAACCTAACTCTAAACCTAAACCTAACCCTAGCACTAAACTTAAACCTAAACCTAAAAGTAACTTCTAAATCTAGCAATAACCCTAACCCTAAGCGTAGCCCTAGCCCTAAACCTAACAACTAACTCTAACCCTAACACTTACAATATCCATAACCCTAACCCTAACACTAACCCTAAACCTAAACCTAAGCTTTAGCCCTAACCCTAAGCCTAAACCTAACCATAACCACTAAGCCTAACAATGACCCTAACCATAACCCCAAATTCTAACACTAAACCTAACGCTAACCTCTAAACATAACCCTAAAACTAACCATAAACCTAACACTAACCCTAACCCTATCTCTACCCTAAACCCTAACCCCAACCATATCCCTAACCCTAACACTAAATGTAAACCTAACCCTAACAATAACCCTAACACTAAGACTATCCCTAGCACCTAACCCCTCACCCTAACCATAAACTTAACACTAAAACTAACCTTATACCTATCCCTTACACTAAACCTAAACCTAATTTTAATCCTAACACAAATCGTAACCTGAAGCCTAATCTTAAACCTATCCATAATACCTAAGCCATTAACCTAACCCTAACCGTAACCCTAGTACTAATCCAAACCCTAACCCTAACCTTAACCCTAACCCTAATACTAACCCTAACCCTAACACTAAACTAACCCCTAAACCTAACCATAACTCTAACACTAATATTATCCATAACACCTTACCCATAAATCTAACCCTAAACCTAACCATAAAACTATCCCAAAACCTAACACTAACACTAACCCTAAACTTAATCGTAACACTAACACAAATTGTAACCCTAACCCTAACCATAACCATAACCCTAAACCTAAACCTAACCATAACTTCTAAGCCTAACCCTAAACCTAATCCCATACTCTAACACTAAAAATAAACACTAACCTCTAACCATAACTCTAACCCTAAAGTTAACCATAACAGTAACCCTAAACCTAACCCTTACTTAAACCCTAACCCTAACCCTATCCCTAACTCTAAGCCTAACCATAAACCTAACCTTGACCCTAACCCAAACCCTAAACCTAACCCTAACCCTAACACTATCCCTAACACCAAACCCCTAACTCTAACCCTAAATCTACCCTAAAACTAACCCGAAACCTAACAATAACCCTAAACCTAAACCTAATTGTAACCCTAAAACAAATCAGAACCTTAACCCAAACCATAACACTAACCCTAAACCTAACCCTAACATCTAAGCCTAACTCTAACCCTAACACTAACCCCAAGCATTAACCGAAAACCTAATGCTAAACTCTAAACATAACTCTAACCCTAACCCTAACCCTAACCCTCTAACACTAACCCTAAACGTAACCCTAATCCTAACACTAAACCTAACAATAACATGTAACCCTAACCCTAACTCTAACTCTAACCCTATCACTAAACTTAACACTAAACCAAATTCTAACCCTCACACTAACCCTAAACCTAAAACTAAACCTAACCCTAACCCTAAATGCTAACCCTAAACCTAACTCTATTCCTAAACATAATCCTTACCAAAAACCTAACCTTAAACCTAATCCTATCCCTAACACCTAACCCCAATCCTACCCTAAACCTAACCCTAAACCTAACACTAAAACTAACACTAACCCTAACCCTAAGCCTAACCCTAGACCTAATCATAACCCTAAACCTAACCTAACCCGAAGCCTAACCTTAACCATCTCCCTAACACCTAACCCTTAAACCGAACCCTAACACTAATCCTAATCCAGACAGTAACCATAACCCTAACCCTACCCTTACCTACTAATCATAACCCTAACCCGAAAACTAACCCTAACATAAACCCTAACCCTAACCTTAATGCTCTAATGCTAAACCTAACCATAACCCTAACCTTAACCCTAACACTAACACTAAAACTGACCCTAACATGTAACCCTAACCGTAACTGTAACTCTAACCCAAGCCCAAAACATAACACTAAACCAAATTCTAAACCTCACACTAACACTAACCTTAAACCTAAACCTAACCCTAACCCTAAATGCAAACCCAAAACCTAAATCTATTCCTAATCATAATCCTTATCGAAAATCTAATGATAACACTAACCCTAACACTATACCTAACACTTAACCCCAACCCTAACCGTAAACCTAACCATAAAATTAACACTAAAGCTAAAACTAAGCTTAACACTAACCCTAAGCCTAAACTTAAACCTAATCCTAACCCTAACCCTAACCTAACCTGAAGTCTAACCTTAACCATCTCCCTAACACCTAACCCCTAAACCTAAACCTAACACTAATCCTAACCCTACACGTAACCATAACCCTAACCCTACCACTAACCATAATTTCTAATCCTAACCCTAACCCGAAACTTAACACTAACCCTAACCATAACCATAACCCTAAACCTAAAATTAATCCCTAACCCTAACCCTAACCCTACCCCTTAACATAATCCTAACCGTGACTGTAATACCTAACCCTAAACCTAACCCTAAGCCTGACGCTAGAATAACCCTAACCCTAATCCTAACCCTAACCCTAACCCATAACTCTAACCCTAACATTAACCCTAACCCTAACCCTAATACTAACCATAACCTCTAACCCTCAACCTAACCCTAAACCTATCCCTAA